>NC_086109.1:61349637-61665173 GCF_963921235.1 Mobula hypostoma
TTCAATTTTTCTATTTTCTATTTATGATCTATAATTTAAGTTTTTAATATTTACTATCGATTTGTAATCCAGGGAGCGGGAAGCGCAGAATCAAATATCGCTGTGATGATTGTATGTTCTAGTATCAATTGTTTGGTGACAATAAAGTATAACGTATAAATGTTCCTTTTTCGGACTGACGGATGACCAATACTGTTTCTATGGGCCAGAGTTGGGACCACTGATTTTTTTTTTCTGTTGTGTATGTTTGTGATTTTGATATTGGAATACAGAAAGAAATTTGAAAATTTGCTGAAGATAGTAAATTCGTGGCTGCAAAAAGTGAGGGTGACACAAGATTAGTTTGGACAAGTTGGGGGAATTCTGAGAAGTAATGAATGTTGAGGAGATCTGCTGGAGGTGTGCAAAATTTAAAATGGCTCAGATAAGGTGGACAAAAAGAAATTTTGTTCTTATTGGTGACAATATAAAGAGAAGGAGCAGATTAAAGGCTTTGGGAAAGAGGGGTGGGATGTGGGGCATCAGTACTTTTACTTAATGCCGTGTGTGGTGATAACTTGGCCTCACTGCCTGCAGGGGTGGTAGAAGCCAAGATGATTACAAAAGAATTTCCAATTTCAGACTAACAATAAAGAGGAATAAATTCTGAGGGCAAGAGGGACCAAGTAGGAACAGAACTAAATGAATTGCTCGACAGAGAGACTATAATGGATGTAGTGGACTCCTTCTGCGTCCAAAGGGTTTTAAAAAATTAGCCAGCTTGACATTCTGTACACGAACATACAGGTCTCTCTGATCCCACAGCCTTTTGGAATCTATAATTTAGTCTTCAGTGGGACTTTCTAGATGTGACTGCGTTCGCGCCTGTTTTGTCGGCTATTAATGTTTGGCAAAAACAGTACTTCTGGTTATTTAAAAAAATGTTTAGCCAAAATCACTGACATTAAGTTTCTATACTACATTACAACTGAAGTGGAAGTGACAGTACCAATACTGGTAGAATGCAAATCTGGTTTCCCCAGGCTTCTACTTCAAAGTTGCTCGTCGGGACACCGGCTAGTCTACTTCAGTAACTGTCCACAAGTAAATCGGATTGATCATTTGAAGCAACACACAGAAAATGTGGGAGGAACTCAGCAGGTCAGGCAGCATCTATGGAAACGAATGAAGAGTCGATGCTTTGGGCCAAGACCCTTTATCAGGACTGAAACGAAAGGTGGAAGACGCCAGAATAAAAAAGGTGGGGCAGGGGAAGGAGGTTAGCTGGAAAGTGATTGATGAAGCCAGGGGAAGATCTTCCCCCTCCCTTCTCAGTCCTGAAGGAGGAGCTCAGCCTGAAACATCAACTGCTTATTCATTTCCATAGATGCCGTCTGACCTGCTGAGTTCCTCCAGCATTTTGTGTGTGTGTGTTACTTTCCATTTCCAGCATCTGCAGACTTCCTTGTGTTTATGATCATTTGAAAGCCAGGTCTTGTAGCTAAACATATGGTTGACATGCAGTACCATGCTCTGCCTGTGCTGTATCATTCTATGAGAATACAGAATATAGCACAGGCTATTGCTGTGTCTGTCCCCTGTATGTGGTTCTACAATCCCCTAGCTGTCCCTGTGTCTGACCCCTGTATGTGGTTCTACAATCCCCTAGCTGTCCCTGTGTCTGACCCCTGCATGTGGTTCTACAATCCCCTAGCTGTCCCTGTGTCTGTCCCCTGCATGTGGTTCTACAATCCCCTAGCTGTCCCTGTGTCTGTCCCCTGTATGTGGTTCTACAATCCCCTAGCTGTCCCTGTGTCTGTCCCCTGCATGTGGTTCTACAATCCCCTAGCTGTCCCTGTGTCTGACCCCTGCATGTGGTTCTACAATCCCCTAGCTGTCCCTGTGTCTGTCCCCTGCATGTGGTTCTACAATCCCCTAGCTGTCCCTGTGTCTGTCCCCTGCATGTGGTTCTACAATCCCCTAGCTGTCCCTGTGTCTGACCCCTGCATGTGGTTCTACAATCCCCTAGCTGTCCCTGTGTCTGTCCCCTGCATGTGATTCTACAATCCCCTAGCTGTCTCTGTGTCTGACCCCTGCATGTGGTTCTACAATCCCCTAGCTGTCCCTGTGTCTGAACCCTGCATGTGGTTCTACAATCTCCTAGCTGTCCCTGTCTCTGTCCCCTGAATGTGGTGCTACAATCCCCTAGCTGTCCCTGTGTCTGTCCCCTGCATGTGATTCTACAATCCCCTAGCTGTCCGTGTCTGTCCCCTGCATGTGGTTCTACAATCCCCTAGCTGTCCCTGTGTCTGTCCCCTGCATGTGGTTCTACAATCCCCTAGCTGTCCCTGTGTCTGACCCCTGCATGTGGTTCTACAATCCCCTAGCTGTCCCTGTGTCTGACCCCTGCATGTGGTTCTACAATCCCCTAGCTGTCCCTGTGTCTGACCCCTGCATGTGGTTCTACAATCCCCTAGCTGTCCCTGTGTCTGTCCCCTGCATGTGGTTCTACAATCCCCTAGCTGTCCCTGTGTCTGACCCCTGCATGTGGTTCTACAATCCCCTAGCTGTCCCTGTGTCTGACCCCTGTATGTGGTTCTACAATCCCCTAGCTGTCCCTGTGTCTGACCCCTGCATGTGGTTCTACAATCCCCTAGCTGTCCCTGTGTCTGACCCCTGTATGTGGTTCTACAATCCCCTAGCTGTCCCTGTGTCTGACCCCTGCATGTGGTTCTACAATCCCCCAGCTGTCCCTGTGTGTCTGACACCTGCATGTGGTTCTACAATCCCCTAGCTGTCCGTGTCTGACCCCTGCATGTGGTTCTACAATCCCCCAGCTGTCCCTGTGTCTGACCCTTGCATGTGGTTCTACAATCCCCCAGCTGTCCCTGTGTCTGACCCCTGCATGTGGTTCTACAATCCCCTAGCTGTCCCTGTGTCTGAACCCTGCATGTGGTTCTACAATCTCCTAGCTGTCCCTGTCTCTGTCCCCTGCATGTGGTGCTACAATCCCCTAGCTGTCCCTGTGTCTGACCCCTGCATGTGGTTCTACAATCTCCTAGCTGTCCCTGTGTCTGTCCCCTGCATGTGGTGCTACAATCCGCTAGCTGTCCCTGTGTCTGTCCCCTGCATGTGGTTCTACAATTCCCTAGCTGTCCGTGTCTGACCCCTGCATGTGGTTCTACAATCCCCTAGCTGTCCCTGTGTCTGACCCTTGCATGTGGTTCTACAATCCCCCAGCTGTCCCTGTGTCTGACCCCTGCATGTGGTTCTACAATCCCCTAGCTGTCCCTGTGTCTGAACTCTGCATGTGGTTCTACAATCTCTAGCTGTCCCTGTCTCTGTCCCCTGAATGTGGTCTACAATCCCCTAGCTGTCCCTGTGTCTGTCCCCTGTGTGATTCTACAATCCCCTAGCTGTCCGTGTCCGACCCCTGCATGTGGTTCTACAATCCCCTAGCTGTCCCTGTGTCTGCCCCTGCATGTGGTTCTACAATCCCCTAGCTGTCCCTGTGTCTGACCCCTGCATGTGGTTCTACAATCCCTTAGCTGTCCCTGTGTCTGACCCCTGCATGTGGTTCTACAATCCCCGAGCTGTCCCTGTGTCTGACCCCTGCATGTGGTTCTACAATCCCCTAGCCGTCCCTTTGTCTGTCTCCTGCATGTGGTTCTACAATCCCCTAGCTGTCCCTGTGTCTGACCCCTGCATGTGGTTCTACAATCCCCTAGCTGTCCCTGTGTCTGACCCCTGCATGTGGTTCTACAATCCCTTAGCTGTCCCTGTGTCTGACCCCTGCATGTGGTTCTACAATCCCCGAGCTGTCCCTGTGTCTGACCCCTATATGTGGTTCTACAATCCCCTAGCCGTCCCTGTGTCTGTCTCCTGTATGTGGTTCTACAATCCCCTAGCTGTCCCTGTGTCTGACCCCTGCATGTGGTTCTACAATCCCCTAACTGTCCCTGTGTCTGACCCCTGTATGTGGTTCTACAATCCCCTAGCTGTCCCTGTGTCTGACCCCTGCATGTGGTTCTACAATCCCTTAGCTGTCCCTGTGTCTGTCCCCTGCATGTGGTTCTACAATCCCTTAGCTGTCCCTGTGTCTGTCCCCTCTGCATGTGGTTCTACAATCCCCTAACTGTCCCTGTGTCTGACCCCTGTATGTGGTTCTACAATCCCCTAACTGTCCGTGTCTGACCCCTGTATGTGGTTCTACAATCCCCTAGCCGTCCCTGTGTCTGTCTCCTGTATGTGGTTCTACAATCCCCTAGCTGTCCCTGTGTCTGACCCCTGCATGTGGTTCTACAATCCCCTAACTGTCCCTGTGTCTGTCTAAATGCCTCTTCAATGTTGCTACTGTATCTGATTCCATTTCCTGACCTGGTGGTGCATTCTAGGTCCTTGCCACACACTGTGTTAAAAAAAAGTGCAACGTAAATCTCTTTTAAATTTCCTTCTCTCATCTTAAACCTACACGCTGTCGTATTTAACGTTTCCATCCTGGGAAAAGACTCTATCTACCCTGTCTGTCCCTCGCATCATTTGATAAACTTTGATCAGGTCTCCCCTCAGACTTGGCTGCTCCAGAGGAAACAATCTTAGCTTGTCCAGCCTCTCCTTCTAGCCGACCCTCTCTCATCCTTGTGAAACTCTTCTGCACTCTTTCCAAAGCCTCTCCACCCTTCCTGTAGCGTGGTGACCAGTGGTGACAATACATTTTTATACAACTGCAATATGACTTGTCGACCTTCATACTCAACACCTGAACTAACGAAGGCAAGTGTGCGGCGTGCCTGCTTTACCACTCGATCGCCTTCTGCTGCCACTTCCAGGGAGCAATGGACTTGCGCCCAAGATCCTGCCGTACCTCTTACACCTAATGGTCCAGCCATTTACTGCATATTTTCCTGTTAAATTTGACCTTCCACAGTGTAAATCCTCACACTTTTCTGTATTAAACTTCATATGCCACTTCTCTGCCCGAACTTACAACTGATCTACATCTTGCTGAGTCCTTGGACAACTTTGCTCACTCTCCACAACTCCACCAACTTACATTTTCATCCAAATGATTTACGTATATTGTATAACGTCCAATTTAATGAATTTCAGTTCTGCTAACTTTCATGTGCAACCTTGTCAAACACCTTCTGATAATGACGAGCCACCTTGCATCCTTTGACATTCTCGGTTCGGTGATGAGTGCTGGGTTTATCCTGACCCCATGGAAGTGCCTCACACTCCAGCCATGACCAGGTACAGTGTGCTCAATACATACCCCAGTCTTGCCCACTGCCTCTATATCAACACATCACCATTCTGTCCTGTTCTGTTCAATTCCTCGTCTTTCTAACCTTGAATCACTCACATGCCATCATCGTTTTCTGTCTTCCCCACCAATGATATCTGCCAGTCTTTAAACTAAATGGTGTAGGGGTGAGGGGAGATTTAAAGTCTCAGGAAGTTACCACACAGCGTTTATACTGCAATTCCAACTGAATTGTATAGAATCAGCATGAACGGAAACACATCTGTCAAGGTTTTTAAGAGTCCACTAAGGTTGTAACAAGCAGAATCGATTCAGGGAACCAGTGGACGTGGTGTACTGGGATTTCTAGAAGCTAGTACACAAGAGATAATTAAACATGATTACATAAAACATAGGGATTGGGTATAATATAATGAGGATTAGCTTACAGATAGAAAACAGAAGAATAAACAAGTTATTTTTGGGTTCAGAGGCCGTGACAAGTGCGTTGGGAGCTGTGACAAGTGAGGTTTGGTGTAACAATTCAAGATCTTCGTAGTCTCTGTCACTTGTATCACCAGTGTAACGCATTTGCTGTTGATCTAGAGCTAGATGGTGGTGTGAGTAGTGAGGAGAATGCAGGCCCGAGGGGAACGCCGGTTGTGAGGGGAACGCGGGCCGTGAGGGGAATGTGACCGTGAGGGGAACATGGATCATGAGGGGAATGCAGGCCTGAGGGGAACGTGGGCTGTGAGGGGAACATGGGCCATGAGGGGAATGTGGGCGATGAGGGGAATGTTCTCTTCTCTTCTCTTCAATCTGCACTTTCTTTTCTTCTCTAACTCCTCATTCCAACTCCTTGTCCTTACCGGGCTGGGAAATCCGTCATAAAGATCTCAGGAACCAACTCGTCCAGAGGCACTGGGGCCATCGGGTGATTCGGGCACTCAATGTCCATGTGTTCGATGGCAGTGAGCAGGCAGTCCTCCATGCTGAAGTAGTGTAGTCCTTGTCCCTGGAAGTGGGTTTGTGCTTCCCTGGTGGTCGTGGGACTGCAGTGAGGGCAGGGGACGTACTGTTCAACCAGGGGAGCCCCATCCGTCTCAGTGGCAGTAAGAGCTGCAGATCACACAAGGGGTTAAACTTAGAATCATGGTAATTACAGAGTTTCGCATTCAGAAAGGGACAAAACAAAAATAGAAAGACTCAAAGCTGCAAGGAGCCACAATAAGCTTCGGGATTTCAATTAGAGGCAATTGAAAAAAAAATGTAGGTTTAAATATTTATGTCTCTCTCACATTCGCTAAAGAAACTTCTAGACTCTGCAAAAGAACGGGGTGGCTGGACTGGTTAGGTTCCTCCTACAGGGAGCTGGTCTGGAGCCAGTAGAGTCAGGAGCTTCCCCTTCAGGGTGAGACTGACACTGGCAAGGGCAGTGTTTAATGCCAGTTTCTAATGGTATTTGAGAAGGTGTTTTTTTATCCTTTTGCTAAGTTTCCTCTTATTTACACACACCTCAATGATGCCTCCCCTTACATCCTCCACTTTTCCAGTGTAGCCCAGATGACCTAATCTTGCCTCACTGCTAAAATGTTGCAGCACTAACACCAACCTCATGGAACTCCGCTGTACCTCCTGCAGATAAATCACATCTCTCCTACGATGGGGTGACCAGAACTGCGGGCAGCACTCTGTGTACAGTATATCATTCTTACATTATATGGCCCTTGTATCCTATGCATTGGGTAATAAAATATTCTCTGTTCACTGTTAGCTATCAAATTGACCAAGAACTGTGCATATAGTGTCCAAGATTTCTCTTTTCCTCCACAGAGCTCATCCTCCTCCCATTTACTGCCCATATTATTTTCTTTATTTACCATAATCTTTAATCACATTATCTACACCTCTGGTTTAAATTCCACTTCCAATTTTTCTCTCCAACTCACCAGACCATTCAGGTCTTCCAACAGCCCAAAGGTTCCCTCTCAGTCAAGCACAGGTACAATTTTTGTATTATCTGCATAATAATTTAACATGCTCCATAAATTATCGATAAGATTTCATTTTAGATGTTTCGCTGATACAACGGAATAGTCTATTTGGCCCATCAGTCTATGTGGTTGTCAGCAATCCAATTCCCACTCACCTTCTGTAATCCATTCTCTCTCACAACCTGATCATCTCCCCCTCCACTGATTCTTGTACCACCGCCTACACTGGTGGTAATTTACAACAGCCAATTTGCTTTCCAACCAAGCAGCTTTGGGAGGAAACCCATACAGTCATGTACAGATAACACCAGAGGTCAGGATCGAACTTGGGTCACTGGATCTGCGAGGCAACAGCACCTCCACACACTACACAAGGCACCAACTGGTAACACTTCAACAGTCACAAAGCACATAACAATCATTTCCCTTTGCTTCTTGTCGCTGAGTCAGCTATGGACTCAATTTGTCGCTCTCGTCATTACTGACCAGCCTACTGTGTCCAAGCTCTGCTAAAAATCAATGTAAGGTGTGATAATGATAGAATCCAGGAAAGCTGCCGCAAAGCAGGGGGCCATATTTGGCCTTTAGAGCCTGTGCGGGCTCTTTCACAGGGAAGTTGTGCTTATCCCTACAACTCCAATCTTCATCCATAAGTCTTGCGTTTCTAATGGTTGAGTAGTTCTGCAAAACCCTTTCCACACCATTAAAGGAACCAGCAATGGTCACATTTCAAAAAGACAATTCCAGATCTCTGCAATCGAGAGAACATTTTTCTGCAGGACATGAGTGGAAAGGAGAACAACATGATAGTTACTCCAGATCTCGTGCAGCATAAAAAACAATAAGCATATGAATACAATTAATAAACAAAAACAAAAAACCTTTTCTAGTTGTTCAGCCAATTTTGAATTCAGGGCATGTAGTTACTGAACAATTTGCTGGAAGATTAATTTTCTGCATCCACTCCATTAAACTCTTGCATAAATGCAAAAACATCAATTAGATCCACTCCTAGCCATCATTCCTAAAATTTCTACAAAAATTTTCTTATAAGAGATGAAGTAGCTTCTTCCTGTGACATCCTGGTGAACGTCCTCTGTAACCTTTCTAAAACTTGACATCTTCACAGATATGTTCACATATCCCGGATGAGCCCCAAACAGTCATTGATACAATTCTAATGACCAAATACCGTGGACCAAGAAATAACCATGGATGCCCGGGAAAATGAAAATATACCATAGACCCTATGATGGCTTTGGTTTAATGTCTCACCCATCCCTCTCTCGTGCCGAAATGAAGCATGGGCCAAGACTTGAGTGCAGAGTCACTGATCTCACAGACTTTCGGATTCGTGAGCTTGAGAACATCACAGGGAGCCGCTACGTCAAAGCCAAGGATCTTACCTGGAAACCACTGATCGATCAGAGAATTGACGTGATCAGTGATGAACGCAACCGCTGAGAAATCCCGTGTTTCCGACTGGCACCTGATTTTTATTCCTGCACTTTTTTTCCTTTTCCAGTTCACCTCCGACGACTCCACACTGCAAGAAGGAAGAGAGGTACTCGGGTTTGAGCCAAGCTGGGCATAGTCAGGTTCTCAAAAACCACAGGAAGTCCCCAGGCTTCGTGACCCGACAGACATTTAGATAGCCCACAATGACCATGAAGATGATTACCTTAGACTCCCACCTTCGTAGTTCAATTGCAAACCTTCTTGCCAGTAAATAGTTTGGTTTCTTCTTACTCGGAAAGTGCTGCAGCGATTGCGACGCTGGGACGCCGTGAAACTGTAAACGGAAGCCCGTTTGCCTCGGCCTCGCCTTGGGTTCCTTTCATTCTCAATGAGCTGGTCAAGAGAGCAGATGGAGGGGTCATGGTTAAAGGCAGGACCTGTTTGCCACACACAGCAACTGTGCAGAAAGATACAGAGGAAATGGCCTCCACACTAAGTTGTGGAGGTGTGGTGGTCAGTGTTCGGTGGAGGGGTAAGTGAAACATGTGATTATTAACCCCAGCACCGTGCGTGCACACACACTCACTTACTTCAGCTTGCCTTTAAATTACACTGGGCAACAAAGACTTTGCTTCCTTAATACCTTTGGGTTTACCTTATGAATTTTGAAGTGCTGATCATGAAAATTGCCATGAAGTTTCCCAATCACGCACCATTTTTTGAAAAACACCTATATTTGTAATTTCAATTCATAATTCAAGACAATGTAAGCTGGTAAGTTTTCTATCTTGTCCAGGCCTGCCTGGGCATGCTTAGGCAGGGCAGATGCTGCACAGCAGAATGGGCTTTAGGAAGGCTTTAAATATCTGTGAAGGATTTTGATACTTCCCAGAGTAACTGATGCCAAGATTAAGGAAGGTATTTTTGTTGGTCCACAAATCAAACAGGCCATCAATGACGGGCAATTGTAGTGGGTCCGGAGAAAATCGCATGGAAGGAATTTAAGAATGTTGTTGAAAATTTTCTTGGCAACAACAGAGCACCAAACTAAGTGCAGATGGTCGACAACATGCTTCAAGCATACAAAACCATGAGGTGCATCATGTCACTAAAGATTCATTTTCTGCATTCCCATTTAGACTTCTTCCCTGCAAATCTGGGCACTGTCAGTGACGAGCATGGTGAAAAGTTTGCGGTCGGGGGGAAATGGTATCAGGGCAACTGGAATCCATCAATGCTGGCTGATTATTGTTGGAAACTTAAGCAAGAAGCCTCAGACACTGAGTACAAATGAAAATTATCAACACAACACTTTAACTTAGTTGAACTTTTGCAAAGCGTCAGCACTGTTATGCAATTAAATGCATTATAATTCAATAGTTAATTTCTTGTCCCTTCAAATTCCTACGTGATACAAGTAGTCTGAAATTATATTTGTGCTCAGCTTCAAGCAGTCTATCATAAACAAAAAAAAACTCAGTGGAAGCAACACTTTCAAAACAATTTGTTGCCTAGTGTTATTGCTGACTTTGCTGGAATCCTCTGCAATTTCACATAAACAGAGGTTAATTCAGTCAATGTACTAAGCGAAGGTGCTGAAAAACTGCAATCAGTCTTTGAACTGTCACTGTTGAGTGTCTTTTGATCTATTTATTTAGTTATTGTATACAGTGCAGAAGGGGGAGGGAGAGAAGATGCAGGAATGGATGGGGGAGGGAGTAGGAGGGGAGGAGAGTGGGGGAGGAGGTGTCATACTTGTGCATCCATTTCAGAAAGGCTGATCAAGATACGGGCGATGAACCGCTGCCAGAAACCAATGGGCACAAAGCTCATCTTGAAGAGTCTCTCAACGGTGTTGGTTCCCTTCCTTGGCAGGTTACTGATGTCGATTCCCGGTTTGGATGGCAACAGGTGTGGGAGGAGGTAACTGGGAAGGAAGGCACATTGCATGTATCAGCCTGGGACACACTCACTGTATTCCTATAGAAATGACTGCTTCAAACCCCATCTCAGTGTGTAATAACCTCTGTCTACCTCTGCCTTAAAATATTGTCTCTGCTTCTACTGCCCTCTGAGTAAGAGTTTTCCCAAAGTCTCATTACTTCTGAGAGAAAAATCACTCCATCTTTCTCTGAAATTGGTGACACCTTGTTCTCCACTATCCTCCCAAAGGAAATATAATATCCTTTCCGCCGCCTTCCTCATAACCTTCATAAGTAAACTCAGCCGTTACAGAGTAGAGCTTGCCTGAACAAGGATGGTGAATCTTCAGACAGCACATCCCAAATTGACAACAACTTTGTAAAAGGTTCCCTTGCATCCCATGGTAATCTTAAGCATAGATTATCATTGATTAATGAAATAATAACAATAATTATGAACTTTTTTTTAAGGAGAAAGAATGAGCCTTGTGGCCCATCATAACCGGTGCTTATGCCGGTTTCCGTGGCGTAAATCAATTGAGAGTATGAGACTCCCCCATCCCGGATAGGACGCCAGTCTATCGCGAGGTCAATCCCCAGCGTTTTTTGCCAGTACCCATTCTCAGCTGGGTAGACTGGAGAATTGTGTGGTTAAGTGCCTTGCCCAAGGACACACACACACTGCCTCGGCTGAGGCTCAAACCCATGCTAGTCCAATGCCCTAACGACTTGGCCACGCGCCACACATATATGTATTGTTTTACTATTAATGAAGGTGTAACGGAGACAGATTTAAACAAATGAAGCATTTTAGAAAACGTTCAAAAATTATTAAAGTATTAAAAATTTCCTGCTTCATATGGCAGTAAAGATAATCATTATGCATCTTTTTATGGGTGGGGATTATGGAATCAGGGAGCTGCACTGTATGCTGTGTGCCAACAAAATGCTTGTGGCTCGGGCACGTGTGCCATTAGTTTGCCACCTCTGTCCCTGAACATTCTTTCTTAATTAACTAAGAAACCAATGTACTCTTTCAGACGTGTTTTCACAAATTCCCTTTTATAACTGAAGCAGGGGCTCCCTCCCTTTGTATGTAATTCCTTTGGCAATAATTGATTACATTCTGTTTGCTTTCCCCAATTAACTTCTTAACTGCATACTGCATTTGCAAATCCTGCAGCTGGGTCCCTCTGCATCTCAGATCACTGCAGTATCTTAACACTAAGACTAAATTCTTCTTTTATTCTAAATTTTTCCTGCCAATATAAACAATTTCATATTTCCAATAATGCTTCATTTGCCAGATTTTCCCCCACTTGTTTAACCTATCTATATCCCTTTGATTTCTCCTAATGTCTTCTTCACAGCTGATTTTCCCAGCTAGCATTTTTGTCATTTGCAAATTTTGCAACCATATCTATATAACAATATGCCTTCACTGAAATCCTGCATTCCAATTGTAAAGAACTGAGGCCCCAGCATCAGCACATCACCCATTACATCTTGGCAACCAGATAAAGACTGATCTATGCCTCCTCTGTTCGCCAGCCAATTATCTGTCCATTCCAATATGTCACCATTTACTTTCCACAATAACCTTTAATGCAGCACATCATCAAATGTCTTTTGCAAATCTTAGCTCATTCATCCACTAATGATCAAAACATAATGCATTAATTGGCATTTTCATTAATCAAGTATTAATATAGAAAAACACTTCATAACCTTAAAGACAATTATTTCCCACATATTAGTTTCTCGTAGTGCAAATGAAAAATGATAAAGTGAGAACTTGACATTTCATGTTGCAACTTAAATGAATATTTGAAAATGAAGACAAATGTATTCAAAAGCACTGGTGATTCGGTAAGCTAGAAATCCAGCCCAAACTATGATCAATTTGCGGCTAATTTATTTATACCAATGTTACCGGCGACAAACTTATTTTTAATTGTCTGCACAATGATGAGAACGATCTACCTGTTGTTGGCAATTGGAAGTGCAATCTCAAATTTGGCTAAGAACTGGAAATATTGCTCCTCAGTCTGCTTTGTGAAGCCAGTTCCGTCAAGTAGTTTCCTTAGTTCCGACACCTGTATCACTCCGTTTGTGGCAAAAGAGCGGGATGCTTTGACGTTAATAATTCTCTCCAAGCACTCCGATAACCACACCGGATGCAGGAAATATAGATTGCGAAGCCCATGGCTAGTGTCTGGGAAATGAAGCAGTGCTCCTGTCTCAATAAGGAAGCCAAGAGCTGCCAAGCAAACAGAGACATAAATGAGAATAATCTTAGTTTGATAACTTTGTGATATTTTATCAACTTCTTCCATGCAATGCATGCTTTTTGTCAGAAGTCAATGGTTTAATTTGAGGACTTAATGAATTTTATTTTGTAGCTGTTCAAAAAGAATGAAGGAAATATATTTAAAATATTAAAGAACTTGAGGGAGGCGTAGAATTGAATACACATGGGTTTCTTACTTAGCAGAAGGCACAGTGGCACAGCCACACTGCACCAGAGGCCCTGCTCAATCCTGACTTCTGGTCTTGTCTGTGTGGAATTTGCATACTCTGTAACTGAGTGGGTACCCTGCGGATGCTCCGGTTTCCTCCCACATCCCAAAAATGTGCCGGTCAGTAGGTGAGCTGTCCCGGCGTGAAGGTGAGTGGTAGAATCTGAGGAGAATTGATAGAAACATGGGGATGATAGGGTTGGATTACAGGCCGGTAGATAAACTGTCCCAGCGTGAAAGTTGGTGGTAGAATCTGAGGGGAGTTGATAGAAACGTGGGGATGATAGGGTCGGATTACAGCAAAGGAAGGTGACTGATGGTCAGCCCGGCCTCCCTGCTATAAATCCCTATGACTCTTCAAACACAGCGATGAGCTTTATTTTTCGCATGTACAACTAAACTGTACGTTTTCTTACTCCAAGACGTTCAACTAATTAAACAGAAGACACTGGGAGTCCGAAATGTGGATCAAACTTGGTTCTTTACTTTAAGTGAGGTGCGTACATATCTCATGGTAGCCTGATGATGTATGCAACTCATATATTTTACATTTAATCCGTAATAAATGATTTAAACAAATGATGTGCATATAAGATTATGTAAATATTACTGAAATATTAAATACATAACGCTCCTCCCTGCTTAGCTATAAACTCCAACTCAATAGGGAATGCATCTCAACTAGATACATAGTATACTATATCAAGGGTCCCCAACCTTTTGCGCACCGCGGACCGGTTTAATATTGACAATATTCTTGTGGACTTCACATGCGTTCAAGTTCAACAGTGGGCGTGACAGGGAATGAGGAAAGGTGCAGCTGACTCATATCGGTTCATATCGCCAAATCATATCGTTTCCTCGCGGCCCGGTAGCACATGCTCGCAGCCTGGTAGTTGGGGACCACTGTACTATATAATACAACTACTATACACAAACACCCACAGCATAGTAAATTTTTAAATTGTCCAATTCAGACCTAAAGATTTAAGCACTTTGGAGAATTTCTTACTCTTGTGGGATAACATCTTTCCTGACAAGGTGTGGGGGGGTCACTCTACTTCAGAGGTGAGACTTGTGGCTGTGAAACAATCTCAGGTTTGGGGGCCTCCTCTGTGGTGGTTGTAGGAGTTGAACCTGAGTCTGCAGGAAGTGATGCTGATAGCTCTGGATAACTTTCTTCTCCTTCCTTTCTCTTCTTTTTTTTTTGCATCTCGATCTTGGGAAGATCCATTTACTTCACTGGAGTATTCTCTTGTTCATTCTTCTATTGCTCCCTTTATGATCTGATCTCTCCTCTTGGTTTCCTCATCCAGAACATCACCTGACGAATTCTCTGTTTTTGTATCTCCATTGACTCCTTTCTTTTTGGCCTCCCATTCATCCAGCTGGGCTTTGGTCTTTGCATCCACTTTTACAAGCAGCTATTTATCTCCCACGTGAAGTTCATGCAATAACCTTAATGCACACAGAGTAGATTCTGGTTCTTTACACTCACAGAAGCCAAATGCTTGCAACTTTCCTGAAGCTCTTTGAACTCTCTTCCAGCTTAAAGCCAAGTCACGTTTCACAAGTATCTGCCAGATTAACACATCAAGAGCTTTCTCAGATATGTTACTTGTAAAAATTTTTGAGTTGGACTACTGCTTTTGAAACTGCACCTTGACTTATTAGGTCTCTCTCTTCCCTGTACAGTCCATTTATTTTTGTCTGCCTGACATACTCCTGTATGTGTCCTACTTTGTTGCATTTTCTACAAGTTTCTCCTTTAAATCTGCATTGGTCTGGTGTATGTGAGCCTCTGCAACAATGGCAACACAATTTGTTCAGCTATGCAGGTTTCTGTTTAGATGGTACAATTTTCTTCACGCTCACTTTCATTTTGACTGCAACTCAATTGCGTCTTTACCTGCTGTTTCTATTGATACAGCCAATTCAACTGCTCTTTTGAATGTAAACCATGCTTCAATTAGGAGCCATTTTTGAATAATTTCTTGTAAGATTCCAGAAACTAAACCATCTCTCAGTGCATTACTAAGCCCATTACAGAACTGACAATGTTCAGACAACTTCTTCAGTTAAGCCACGTATATTGAAATGGACGCCCCTTCATTTTGATTCCACCTATGAAATCTAAAGCATTCTGCAATCACCAATGGTTTTGGTTCAAATGTTCCTGTATTACTTCCACAGTAACAGCAAAGCTCCTTTCAGCTGGTTTGAATCAAGCAGTTAAACTTCGAAGCAAACTGTATGCCTTTAAAACCAATGCACTCAGCAAGATTGGTACTCATTTTTCATTGGCTATTTAACTTGCTTCAAAATATTGTTCAATTAGCTCAGCGTACATGAACCAGTTACCTGTTGAGCAATCAAATACACCTATCTTCCTGATGTAGCCAACACCCCAAACATTCTGCTCTTTTTTGTGATTATCACCCAGTACTCACTGTTAATGAACCTGTGAATTCTTACATTTTCTGCTGTTTTTAAATAAAAATTTGACTGTCTTTGCACTTGCTGCGCTGTCTTTTTACTCTCCATTTTTTGCTGCACTCCTTAAAAAACTCAAACATTTCTACTGTGCTTCAATAGGTCAGAAGCCATCTCATTCATTTTAAAAACACCTTGTCATTGCTGTTATATTTTGTAACTCCAAAGCATTAAACTAAGTAAAGGGAAGACACAGGAATCTAAAACTTGAGTCTAACTTCATTCTTTACTTTAAGCAAGATGTGCATAATCACCTGGTAGTGTGATGATGTATGCAATTCATGTATTTTTAAATATAACCTGTAATGAATTATTTAAATTAGTGGTCACCAACCTTTTTAAGCCCAAGATCCCCTACCTCGACCTCAGTGAAAGGCAAGATCTACCTACTAAATTGTTCAGAGAAAAAACAGCTCAGATTGTACTTCCAATTTTAGGCCTTTTATTTGGGCGAATTGTATTTGAATTACACAAAATACCTTTGTCAAACTTTCAAATTAATTCAAACAAGAAAACACTGTAACTAGCATATCAAACAGGCCATAGCTGTCTTTCTTTAAGAATATTACAATATTTCACACCTTTAATTCTAAGTTTCACTATTTAATTTTATTTCAGCACGAAAAATAAATGAATAAAAATTGACTGTTGCACTCAGTGTGATGACTGGGGCTGAATACTTTCTGCTAGTTCCCTGAAATTTGGCTCATAACTACAGACAGCCAGTGAGGTGTAGGGTTGCCAACTGTCCCGTATTCCCCCCGCTAAGGTAGAGCATTCCTATGAAACCTTTCGTGCCGAAATGCTTTACGCCGAAGAAGCAATCTATATGGAAAAAAATTTTGAGCGTTCCCAGACCCAAAAAAATAACCTACCAAATCATACCAAATAACACATAAAACCTAAAATAACACTAACATATAGTAAAAGCAGGAATGATATGATAAATACACAGCCTATATAAAGTAGAAATAATGAAGATTAAACCAAAACCAATTCGTGGGGTAAAAAAATGGGCACGTACGCGCATGCGCACGCAGGTGCCCGCGCAAGGCTTCATGGTCATTGTAGTCTTTTCGGGGTAAACACAAATGTCCTGGGATTTGACTGCTACTTTTGTCCGTTATTTGGGAGTGAGAAAGTTGGCAACCCTAGTGAGATGTCTGTCAGTAAGTCAGCTCCTGTACTTAGATTTAATAATTTTCATCTGTGAAAATGCAATTTCACACAGATAAATTGACCCGAAGTAGGCACTGACTTTCAGAGCTATAAAACTAACGCACACACTGCGCATTGCTCGGCCCCATCAGTAGTAATTGCCACCAGTTTATGAATGGGGATGTAATTTTCACGGACATATTTTTTTAAACTCATTGTAAATATCCTCACCTCTCGTTCTTTCCTTTAATTGCAAATGAGTGAGGAAGTCCTCATTTGTTGTAAAATCCTGGAAAGCCATTCTGACAAATACAACAAGCTGAGCTGTTTGCATTACATTCAGGGATTCATCGAACTGTAGTGAAAAATATCCACATCCTCTGACGGTGACTCTACCCTCCTTGTCACTGTTGCAGGGCCTAGCAGTATATTATGTATTGTGGTTGTGACGCCGTTTTTGTTTTTAAATTCATTAAAACAGTCTCTGCGGTAATGACCATTGCTTCCTTAAATAAATCGCCATCTGTAAAAGGCTTCTTGTGTTTAGCAAAAGGTGACTTACAGGAAATGATGCTTCAATAGCAGCCTTATTTTGAGCAGCATGCTTTGTGGAAAATGATTGCTGGGCCTTCAACCCCGATTTCAGCTCAACTTTCCAGGCACGAATTGCGCTCTCTGGGGGGTAGGTGTCTTTAAATTCCTGGTGGTTGGTGTTGTGGTGCCGCTCCAGATTCCCTCTTTTAGTCAGTGCTTGTGTTTGGTGGCACAACATACATACACACTTGTCTTTCACCAAGGTAAATAGAAATTCCTCTTCCCATTCTGGATGGAATTTGTATGTTTTCGCCTTCTTTTGTGGAGCCTCCGCTATGCTATCAGGATATCACGAGCGATTGCCGATTGCATTGTCTCTGATCTGAGCCAACATTTACGTGCCAGGCAGCACCTAATTAATTAGCTGGTTTATTTCGGCTTTTTTTCTTAAAGGTGTGCTGTGTGCATCCCGACTACCACTGTATCCCTGCATGCTTTGTGGCCTGGAGGTTGGGGACATTGCCGTATATTGATGTTTGCGACAGTCTGTACACTTACCTAATCTGATTGGTCACTTTGATGCAGCACAGGCTACGCTGAAAACGCGGTGCATGGCGGGGAAACTTCACACAAGCGCACTGGGCAGAAAGAACGGAACTAAACCCCCGCAACCCGGAAAAAATCTCTCTTTACAAACAGCTTTTTAGTGAAAATATTGCTATATTACCGTTATCCTAATTAGCATTACTTACTTTTATAATGCTCACATTACAATAGTATTTGTGTATTTATTTTTGATTTTTCTTCGGGATCAACTGGGAAAGTCTCAAAGATCGACCAGTCGATCGCAATCGACGGGTTGGCGACCCCTAATTTAAATGAGCATGAATGCTTAATCAAACAATACATATACAAGATTACACAAATAATACTGAGATATTAAATAGACAACAGACACATTGAAGCACGCAGTGAAATACATTGTTTGCATCAATGACCAACAGAATACGAGGATCGCGTTGGAGGCAAATGCCGCCATGTTTCCCATGCCAATATAGGATGCCGACAATTCACTAACCCTAACAGTACATCTTTGGAATGTGGGAGGAAACCAGAGCACGTGGAGGAAACCCATGCAGTCACAGGGAGAATGGACAAACTCCTGATAGACACAGTGATCTCCAATGCTATTGGCTGCCCTCCCTCCACCTTCTCAAATTGATTTAAAATACCAACACATTACCAGTCTGTAAGTCTTCAAAGTCTTTGATGTCGTTTTCAGGAGTCTGCTGCACAATCTCCTCCAGCTGTTGGTCAGTTAAGTACTGGACCTCATTGTTATCACTTCTTCTCTGCTGTTCCCTCAGGATAGCAGTCTGCAGGTTGATGTAACTCCTCGGTATCTGGAAGGAAGGTCCGTGTTAATGGAATCTTTCAGCACGATCTCATATCCATGCTTTTGGCCTGTAAATCTCCAATCTTTAAGACCTACCCAACATAATTTTTAAATTATGAAATTTGCTTCCACAGCCTGATCCACAATAAAAGAAGATGAACATCAATTTATAAAATCTACTTCTCAGCATGTATATCGATCATTAGGACTAGACAGTCTGGTCTAGGTGTTGGGCTGAGGTATACGTGGGTGCATTTCGTGAGGAAGAAGCAAGTACAGATAATCCCCATTGGGACATGGCCTTACAGAATTTACAAATCACTACAACAAACTTAATATATATAGAATAACATTCACTCTCACAGCATTGTGTGGAAAAATAGCAATATTAAATTATTTTCAATGCAATCACAGATGATTCGTGTTTGGTGTTCTGAAAAATTATGGTATGATCTTTTACTATGTAATTGTAATTGAGCTGGTCTGTAGTCCACAGAGGGTTAACGGAATGGTCAAAAGTTTGGAAGATGGGGTATAACTTGGGGGAATGTGAGGTTATCCACTTTAACAGGAAGACAGAGAAGCTGTACGAAAGGGTCTGGCTGCCTTGTACACAAAACTCATAGAGGTCCAGCATGTAATGAGGAGGGCAGATGAAAGTGGTTGTTCTGTATGCTGAATGAAGTGGGTAAATCTTACTGTAACTGTGCAGAGTGTTGGCGAGATCACACTTTGAGTACTACGCACAGCTTTAGTCTCTTTACTTAGCCCTTCTTAAATTAGCTGATCACTGACTGACAGTCCCTAACTACGTTATCTACCTTCAAGGATGTATGGACGCGCTGTGAGGCAGGTCCCTTTGTCCCTCAGTACTCCCTACGACACTTCCCTTTGCAGCAGACCCATCAGTGCTCCCAAAATTCATTTTCTGACGTTTGTCTCGGCTCATCTCCAGCTGCCATTTCTCACCCCACTTCACCAAATCATCACCATCCAAGGAGAACAATCCCAGCTTCTCCAGGCCTAACTTTCTCATCCTTGGAATTGTTCAGGTTCTTATTTTCTGTACCTTCTCTAGTCTTCGGATTCTTCCAAAGGTTGGCCAGAATATGCAGTTCTCAGGATAGACAAGTTCAGAATAACTGCCTCGTGTGCTCTGTGTTTACTGGTGAGCCCCCAGGACCCCAGCAGCCAGAGTAAGGAGCTGCAGGCACAGTTCTCGGAGAGTCACCCTCCGTTGTCTCTCTCTCTTTACACTATTCCCCATGTTCAACCTGACTGGCAATTTTCAGTTTTGCTAGAAAGTTTACATTTAGCTCATACTTTTCCCATTTTGCACTTCCCGTTCTCTCTCTATGACAATCTGCTTTTCATTTGCAACTATTTGAAACCGCCTTATTCAGCAGCACCACAGTGCATGATCTTTATAAATGCTCCAGATGTCTATGAATAATGACATCCACTTTAATACAACACTCATTCCCACTCTGCAGACTGCCACCTAATATTGTACTGTTGTCAGGTATCAGTTCAGGCATTTTTCTCTCTGGCACAGATATTGTCTTAGAGATCGCTCTCCGTTTACTACACTTCAGTGATCAATTGTGCAAGAACTCCCCGAATCAAGACGGTCATCCCCACCCCTTGCTACCAACAGGAACGGTACCATTTCTTTAAAATGCTCAGTTTAACCACCTGATTGATTGACTCAGATACGGACAAACCACAAGGCATTGTTACCCTGCTGTGAATATTGAACTCAGAAAGCCAAGGAGACAGAAAGATAACATGGAGGGAGAAAAACTCATCCTTAGTTCTGACACCCAAACTTTCCCTTCCTCTTGTGAACTGAGCAGAGATGAAGATGGGATCAGATATTCCAATAGACAGCCAATTATGAACATCCAGACAGTGTGTTCTGAACAGTCTAACAGGATAGTGTGTTGTGGGTTGTCTGACAGGATAGTGTGTTGTGAAACTCCTGACAGGACAGTGTGCTGTGAAACGCCTGACAGGAGAGTGTGTTGTGAAACGCCTGACAGGACAGTGTGTCGTGGGCTGCCTGACAGGACAGTGTGTCGTGGGCTGCCTGACAGGGCAGTGTGTCGTGGGCTGCCTGACAGGACAGTGTGTTGTGGGCTGCCTGACAGGACAGTGTGTCGTGGGCTGCCTGACAGGACAGTGTGTTATGAAACACCTGACAGGACAGTGTGTCGTGGGCTGCCTGACAGGACAGTGTGTAGTGGGCTGCCTGACAGGACAGTGTGTAGTGAAACACCTGACAGGACAGTGTGTTGTGGGCTGCCTGACAGGACAGTGTGTCGTGGGGTGCCTGACAGGACAGTGTGTCGTGGGGTGCCTGACAGGACAGTGTGTAGTGGGCTGCCTGACAGGACAGTGTGTAGTGAAACACCTGACAGGACAGTGTGTTGTGAAACACATGACAGGACAGTGTGTCGTGGGCTGCCTGACAGGACAGTGTGTTGTGAAACGCCTGACAGGACAGTGTGTTGTGGGCTGCCTGACAGGACAGTGTGTCGTGGGGTGCCTGACAGGACAGTGTGTAGTGGGCTGCCTGACAGGACAGTGTGTCGTGGGGTGCCTGACAGGACAGTGTGTCGTGGGGTGCCTGACAGGACAGTGTGTAGTGGGCTGCCTGACAGGACAGTGTGTCGTGGGCTGCCTGACAGGACAGTGTGTAGTGAAACACCTGACAGGACAGTGTGTCGTGGGCTGCCTGACAGGACAGTGTGTTGTGAAACACCTGACAGGACAGTGTGTCGTGGGGTGCCTGACAGGACAGTGTGTAGTGGGCTGCCTGACAGGACAGTGTGTAGTGGGCTGCCTGACAGGACAGTGTGTAGTGAAACACCTGACAGGACAGTGTGTCGTGGGCTGCCTGACAGGACAGTGTGTTGTGAAACACCTGACAGGACAGTGTGTCGTGGGCTGCCTGACAGGACAGTGTGTTGTGAAACGCCTGACAGGACAGTGTGTTGTGGGCTGCCTGACAGGACAGTGTGTCGTGGGGTGCCTGACAGGACAGTGTGTAGTGGGCTGCCTGACAGGGCAGTGTGTTGTGAGACACCTGACAGGGCAGTGTGTTGTGGGCTGCCTGACAGGGCAGTGTGTTGTGAGACACCTGACAGGACAGTGTGTCGTGGGCTGCCTGACAGGACAGTGTTTTGGGGTGTTAGTGACATTTATCATTCAAATGACACGGCAGGATTGGTCCCCCAGCCGAATGTGTTAGAGTAAAATGTACCTGCTATGGGCTGACTGGGGGGAAGAGGATAAATCTGGTAATAAAGTGAGGAAAAATAAAGTGTGGAAAAAATGAAGATTTGCTGCAGACAGACATCCATTTGGCTATTAGGCCTCAAGGCCCACTCTTCATAATGCTCTCTCTCCCCTAGCCTTGGGTACCTCTCCAGCACAAATCTATAAGTTAATATTGACCCTGTGTTACATAGAACATATAGAATAGTACAACACAGTACAGGCCCTTCGGCCACAATTTTGTGCCGACCCTTACGTTGCAGATCTTGTAGCTACGAGAGTTACTTTTCCTCTGATTTGTCTGCCGATAAATCTGTCCACTGATTACTGATGCTTCTACAAGGAACAGACCCTCTCTAGACCTTAAACAACTAGACTGAACCCCACCTAAAATTGCTCTGCCCTCATGTGAACAACACTGTTTGTAATGCTTGTCTGCGTAAACAAAGCCTCTCATCCCCAACGCCATTCTAATCACTCTGCAAGGGTCCATCAGTGCATCTTCTAAAGCAATGAAGAACCACGCGTCATATTGCAGCAATGTGAGCCACTTGGTTTGTACCACTGGGCAGCAGAGATAGGTCTTCAGAGACTCTATGGAACATTGTGTTCGATTTCAAGAGAGATCAACAACACAGATAGAGGTTGCTAAATACTCAGCATAGACAAAAAAATGCAATATTAATATTTATGCTTTTTTGGTTTCAAAATAAAAACAAACTCAAGCCAAGTTGCTGTGAATAATTTCTTGTACTTTCAAAACCACTGGCCAGAGAGCCTTTCATAACATACTCCAAGCAGCACAAATAAAGATCTATAGAAATTTACTTGGATGAGGCATACTGAGTTAATAAAAAGGCAGGTTATGTTTATTCAAACTTTTAATTTCAGATGCTTATTTATGAACAACCGAAGAACAGTCAGTTCTGAAAACACTGGCAATGTGGTAAAGTGGTGGATGGGTTTGGGTAAATCCACCATCCTCTGCAGCGAAATTGACACAGTGCATCGTGCCCCTCTGCATTACAGTCAGAGCAGTGAGGCATACACTCTTTCAAACACTCCATGACATCCCATGATCCAGTTTCCATTGCCTACAGCAAAGATCGGCTCAAAACAAACTTGTCCAGAAATCCTTCAATAAAGCATTGCTTTTCTCTGCCCTGCCTTGGAAAAACGATGCTTTCCTGCGTTGAATTCAACGCCGTGGCATTCCAGCTGAATTGTAGCACTCCAGCAATTAGGTCAGGCATTTCCTGCTGTGAAGAGTGCTTGGACGGTAACCCCCATGCCACATCAGATGTGGAGTGACAGGATTACTGGTGCCTGTGCTCAGGTAGAGAGTGGCTGGGAAAACGTGCACCAATGTGCAGGCCATTTGTCAGTCAATCAGGGGGAAAGTGGGTACAGTCAATGGGATGCTCTCATTTTCTATGGGGGAGAGTGGGGCTAAGGTTTTAAACATCAATATTGGCAAAGATACGCAATCTTCTGCAGACACGTTCCCCCAGATCAGACTCTCCCCGCTTCCAGATCACGTCAAGCACCAGCACTCCGTTACTGCAGGCTTCACTCCAGCCCCGCTATAACATTCGGAATGGGTCGGAGATCTCGGGACCGGTGGCAGGCACCCCATTCGGCAAAGCTCCCAATCCTAGAGAGTCTTCAGAAACATCATACTCGTACACAGGTTAATGTACAACACTGGTCATCCAGGGGGCACGGGTCCAAACCTCTCCAGTGGCAGATGCGGATTTTAAATTCAGCTGGGTAGCGTAGAGGTTCGCACTCCTCCAGTCTCAGCCTACAAGATACTGGAGCACAATTAGACCATTCGGCCCATTGAGTCTGTTCCGCCATTTCAGCATGGCTGATCCAATTTTCTTCTCAGCCCCAATCTCCTGCCTTCTCCCCGTATCCCTTCCTGCCCTGACCAATCAAGAATCTATCAACATCCGCCTTAAACATACATAAGATATGGCCTCTACAGCTGCCTGTGACAAAGAATTCCACAGATTCACCACTCTCTGGCTGAAGAAATTCCTCATCTCCGTTATAAAAGAACACCCCCCCCTATTCTGGGGCTGTGTCCTCTGGTCTTAGAATCTACCACCATTGGAAACATCCTCTTCACATCCACATCACATTCAATAGATTTCAATGAGGTCACCCCTCATTCTTCTATATCTTAGTGAATACATGCCCAGAACCATCAAATGCTCTTCTTGTGACAAACCATTCAATCCTGAAATCATTTTCGCAAACCTCCTTTGAACCCTCTCCAGCTTCACCACATCCTCTCTAAGATAAGGGGCCCAAAACTGCTCACAATACTCCGAGTGAGGCCTCACCAATGCTTGATAAAGTCTCAACATTACATCCCTGATTTTATATTCTAGTCCCCTTGAAATGAATGCTAGCGTTGCATTTGCCTTCCTCACCACTGACTCAGCCTGCAAATTAACCTTTAGGGAATTCTGCACAGGGATTCCCAGGTCGCTTTGTGCCTCAGATTTTTGTATTTTCTCTCCATTTACAAAAATAGGCAACACTTTAATTTCTTCTACCAAAGTGCATGACCATACACTTTCCACCACTATTCCATTTGCTGTTTTTTTGCCCGTTCTCCTAATCTGTCTGGCCTGCTCGGGCCCCTCTACTTCCTCAAAACTACCTGCCCTTCCACCTACCTTCATATCGTCTCAGAGCTTTGCAACAAAGCCATCAATTCCATCATCCAAATCACTGATGTGTATCGCAAAAAGAATTGGCCCCAACAGAGACTCCTGTGGAACATCACTAGTCACTGGGAGCCAGCCAGAAAAGGCTCCCTTTATTCCCTAACTTTGTCTTCTGCCAATCAGCCATTCCACAATCTAGTAACTCTTGAAAGATTATTACTAATGCCTCGACGATCTCTTTAGCCACATCTTTCAGAACTCTGGAGTGTACAGCATCTAGTCCAGGTGACTTTATCTATCTTCAGATCTTTCAGTTTCCCCAAGAACCTTCTCTCTGGTAATGATAACTTCATAAATTTCATGACTCCTGACACCTGGAGCTTCTACTGTACTCCTAGTATCTTCCATCATGAAGATGGATGTAAAGTACTTTTTCAGTTCATCTACCATTTCATTATCCTCTATTACTATCTCTCCAGCGTCATTTTCCAGCAGTCCAACATCCACTCTTGCCTCTCTTTTACACTTTATGCATCTGAAGAAACTTTTGATATCCTCTTTAATATTGTTGGCTAACTTACTTTCATATTCCATCTTTACCAACTTAATGACTTTTTTGGTTGCCTTCTGTTGGTTTTTAAAGGCTTCCTAATCCACTAACTTCCCACAAAATTTTGCTCCATTTGGCTTTTATGTTGGCTTTGACTTCTCTTGTTAGCGTCCTTTAGAATACTAATTCTTCTTTGGGATGTATATATCATATGTCTTCTGAATTGCTTCCAGAAATTCCAGCCATTTCTGCTCTGCTGTCATCCCCACCAATGTTCTTTTCCAATCAATTCTGGCCAATTCCTCTCTCATGCCTCTGCAATTCTCTTGACTTCACTGTAATACTGATACATCTGACTTTAGCTTCTCCTTCTCAAACGTCAGGGTGAATTTGATCATATTGTGATCACTTGCCCCCAAGGGTTTTTTTTTTAAACTTGAGCTCTCTAAACAATTCTGGTTCATTACACAACACACAATCCAGAATAGCTGATCCCCTCGTGAGCTCAACCATGAGCTGCTCCTAAAAGCCGTCTCGTAGGCACTCTAGAAATGTCCCCTCCTGTAACCCAGCACCAAATTAGATTTTCCCGATCTACCTGCATATTGTAATCTCCCATGACCATTGTAACATTGCCCTTTTGGCATGCATTTTCTATCTCCCATTGTAATTTGCTGGCTACATCCTTACTACTGCTTGGGGGTCTGTATACATCTCCCATCAGGGTCTTTTCAGTCTTGCAGTTCCTTGGCTCTAAACAACAACATTCAATACCTTCCGACCCTAAGTCACCTCTTACTAATGATTTGATTTCATTTTTTACCAATAGGGTAATACTGCCCCTTTGCCTTCCTGACTGTACTTTCAATACAATGCGTATTCTTGGACATTAAGCCCCCAGCTAAAATCTTCTTTCAGCCGTGATTCAGTGATGCTTACAACATTATACCTGCCGATCGGCAACTGTGCTACAAGTTCATCTATCTTACTCCGTGACACTGCGCACTCAAATACAACACCTTCAGTCTTGTATTCACCCTTTTCAATTTTGCACCTCATCCAGTTGACTGCAATTTTGCCCTATCAACAGCCTCTCCTCACTACATATTGCCTCTGTTTGTAAACCAGCTACCTCATCTTCAGCACCATTATCTGTTTTTCCTATGATACTTCTTACATTGGAATATAGGCAGCTCAGGACACTAGTCACACCATGTTCAACCTTTTGATTCCTAACTTTGTCTGAGGTCTTACCAACATCTGCCTCCACAAATTGTTCTGGTACTCTCATGGAAACATAGAAAACCTACAGCACAATACAGGCCCTTCGGCCCACAGAGTTGTGCTGGACATGTCACTACTTTAGAAATTACTCTGCTTACTTATTTTTCTAAGCTCCATGTACCTATCAAAAAGTCTCTTCTTAAAAGACCCTATCGTATCTGCCTCCACCACCGTTGCCGGCAGCCCATTCCACGCACTCACCACTCTCTGAGTAAAAAACTTACCCCTGACATCTCCTTTGTACCTACTCCCCAGCACCTTAAACCTGTGTCCTCTTGTGGCAACCATTTCAGCCCTGGGAAAAAGCCTCTGACTATTCACACAATCAATGCCTCTTGTTATCTTATACACCTCTATCAGGTCACCTCTCATCCTCTGTTGCTCCAAGGAGAAAAGGCCAATTTCAATCTATTCTCATAAGGCATACTCCCCAATCCAGGCAACATCCCTGTAAATCTCCTCTGCACCTTTTCTATGGTTTCCACATCCTGTAATAAGGCGACCAGAATTGAGCACAGTACTCCAAGTGGGGTCTGACCAGGGACCTATATAGCTGCAACATTACCTCTCGTTCCCAACCCCCTGCAACTCTAGTTTAAACCCCACCGTGTAGCATTAACAAACCTTCCGGCTAGGATATTAGTTCCCCTCCAGTTCAGGTGCAAACAGTCCCTTTTGTACAGGTCCTACCTTCCTTGGAAGAGAGCCCAATGATCCAAAAATCTTATGCCCTCCCTGCTACACCAACTCCTTAGCCACGTAGTAAACTGTATAATCTTCATAGTTCTGGCCTCATTATCACGTGGCATGGGTAGCAATCCTGAGATCACAATCCTGTCCTTTAACTTAGCACCTAACTCCCTGAACTCCCTACGTAGAACCTTGTCATTGGTTCTTGTCCAGAAATAAGGGTAAACAGCTGGATGGAATGAAGGAAGGGCCAAGTCCTTCAGTCTTCACTTCACTGGATCAGTCTTGCCAATTACCTTGATGCAAGGGGAATTACAAGTGCTGACACCCCAGTCAGTGAAAGTGAATGAAGAATTCACTTCTTGAGGCTGCATGGTAGCGTAGCGGTTAGCGCAACGTTTTACAGTACCAGCAACCCGGGTTCCATTCCCGCCACTGCCTGTAAGGACCGCGTGGGTTTCCTCTGGGTGCTCCGGTTTCCTCCAACCGTCCAAAGACCAGTTGGTCGGTTAATTGGTCATTGTAGAATTGTCCTGTGATTAGGCTAGGGTTTTTTAAAAAACACTTTATTTACGATTTTCAGTTTTACAAAGACAAAATATATTGAGGATGTACAAAACAATACAAAGAAAATACAGCTCTAGGTGGATCACAGACAAAACAAATCAAGAATAAAACAAAAACAAAAAGGCTGCCAGACAATTTACAAGATTACATAAATAAACTTTCAGATAAAGAGTTGACACAACAGTGACATCACGGAAGCAACGTAAAGTAAAATGAATAAAGAAATCCGGTTAGGCAGCACACCCACTCATGAGACTAGACAGGTCAAGGTCACTATGTGTGTGAGGTAATATGACACTGAGCCAGTAAGGGTCCCCATATTCTCTCAAATATATTCTGTGTATTGGGTTTGTGCAGATGCAGTCTTTCCATTTGTATAATAGACAACATCTCCTTGAGCCAGTGTGCAAAGGTGGATGGAGAGGCTAGGGTTTAATTGGGACTTGCTGCGCAGCTGGGCTCGAAGAACCTATTCCATGTCGTATCACAATAAATAAAAATATTTAAGTAATAATGACCATGCACCTCACTATTGTAAAAACATGCCTGGCTCACCTCTGCCTCTCTGGGGTGGAGCTCAGATTGATACATAGTGTGATTACTGAAGAGGTGAAGCAAACCCTTCTGCCCAAGGACACATATAGAGATGGGCACTAATTGCCAGCCCTGACTGTGACACTGGCATCCTGAAAAAGGAATTTAAAAACAATACACTGGCTCCTGCCACCCAAGCAGGTGCAGCCACTGACCATCGTGAGGGGCGACCCTGGGAAGCTCATGTGACACTTTTTCACTCGGACAGTTCTTGCTGCTTTCTGAACTACCCCATGCCTGAAGTATAGGCCCCAGACAGGAGAGCTGCTGTCTCACAGTGCCAGCAACTTAGGCTGAACGCGGACCTTGGGTACCGGTCTGTGTGCAGTCTGTATGATCTCTCTGTGACGCCCACATTTCCTCCAGATGCTCCAGTCGGCGGCTGAATTGGTATTTATAATTTTACTATATAATGACCAACGAACCTTTGGACTGGGGGAGGAAACCCACCCGATCACGGGGAAAACATACAAATGCCTCACAGGCAGCAGTGGGAACTGAACCGGGGTCACCGGCACTGTGAAGTGCTGTGCTAACCACTACGCTACCGTGCACCCTGAATATCTCTTGTGTATAGGTGACAGACAGAATCTGGGGGAGTTGACAGAACAAGGGGAGAATGCCATGAACATAGGATTAGTGTGGACAGGTGGTTTATGGTCAGCATTCACTCAATGGGCTGAATGGCTTGCTTCCATGCTGATTCTCTCTCTGGTTTTATGGGATCCCCTGGCTTCTTTCCCCTCTACCCCGGCTCCAATCACTGCAGGTGGTTGCCACCGCCACGGACATCCAGCGACTAGAGGAGGTAGGAGTTAGCCTCCTTGATGTACGCTCCCTCTGACTTCTACTTCTGAGTGTGACGGTATTCCTGAGTCTGCACCCAGGGTGACAGCAGTGAAAACTGAAAGGAAGCTTTAGGCAGCAAGAAGGAAGCCCCGGACACTGCCAGAGATGGAGGACATTCATTCCTGCTCTAAGCAGGCAGTAAGTGAATAATAACCAGCTGAAGCCACCACTCCTTGGAATCTGAATCCTTTGAGATATCTGTGTGTGACAAAGGGCAGCGCACAGAGCAACAAGTATTCCCAATCATCCATAGACAGAGGTCATTCTGCCCTGCACTCCTGTGCAGGTCCAGCTGAAACCCTTCAGTGTGGTCTACCCAGGCCTTCAGCTGGACTGAGGGATACAACAGTACTGACTCCTCAAAGGGAGAGGAAAGAGGCAAAACTTCTTTTCCTTTCAGAGATTTCTGTTCTGTCACCTACTCCATGCTTGCTAGAGGTGCATAAAATGATGAGTGGCATTGCTCGCTTGGATAGTCAGAGGCTTTTTCCCAGGGCTGAAATGGCTAACACAGGGGGGCACAGTTTAAGGTGCTTGGGAATAGGTACAAGGGGGATGTCAGAGGTAAGTTTCTCACACAGAGAGTGGTGGGTGTGTGGAATGCACTGCCAGTGACGGTGGTGGAGGCGGATACAATAGGGTCTTTTAAGAGACTCTTAGATAGGTACATGGAGCTTAGAAAAATAGAGGGCTATGCGGTAGGGAAATTCTAGGCAGTTTCTAGAGTAGATTTCATGGTAGGTTCAACATTGTGGGCCGAAGGGCCTGTAAAGTGCTGTAGATTTTTATGTTCTATGTTTACTAAATGAGCTCAAGGTCACGTTTTTCTTATTTCAGTGATGACAGGGGCCTCTCAGAAAACAACCATTCAATTTCCTTACAAATATCAATTACACGCACTCTCCGGGAACAACGAACTATCTGCTGAAGGGACTCAGCAAGTTGAGGTGCAGCTGTGAGAAGAAAGGGGTGGTTGATGCTTCGGGTCAAAACCCTGATCGGTTCTTTGTAGCTCTCAACTGGAAATGTCAACATTCCAGATGCTGCTCAGCCGAATGAGTTTCTCCAGCAGACTGTCTGTTGCTCCAGATGCCAACTTCAGTCTCCTGCGTCTCCATTTATTTACTGAGATAACAGCGCAGAATGGGCTCTTCCAGCCCTTCAAGCCGAGCTGCCCAGCAACCGTAACCTAATCACCGGACAATTTACAATGACCAATTAACCTACCAGCCAGTACGTCTTTGGACTGTGGGAGGAAACCGGAGCACCCGGAGAAAACCCACACGGTCACGGGGAGAACATACAAACTCCTTAGAAGTAGCGGCGGGAATTGAACCCGGGTCGCTGGTACTGTAAAGCGTTGTGCTGACCACACTACCATGCCACCATCTTCATTCACTTTCACTGACTAGGGTGTCAGCACTTGTAATTCCCCTTGCATCAAGTGAAGTGAAGGCTGTTGGTGTCCCTTCCTGCATTCCATCCAGGATATAAATCCTTATTTATAGACGAGATCTGGAGGAGTCAAGGGAGCCGAGTAATGGGACTGAGCTAAGGGACTCAAAGGTTTTTGGATATCGATGCCGGTATTTGCATTACTGGCAGCACATTTCATCCCAAGTGGGATCTAATGACAAGAATATCAAATGATTCAGATGTTAAGGTACTGGGAGCTTTGCAGGCAAGTACCAGACAGAACTTGCACACACTTCTCATCGTCGCCTGACAAGGACGAGGGGGAAACCAACTGGAAACTGGAAACCTAATGCAATGGACCTTTCCTCAGAGAGCTTCACATTTCAGCACCACTTCTCTCACCATTCATTCCCAACGAGCAGACAGAAAGGGTCTCTTGTTCTTAGCTCGTCTTCGTTTAGGAATGGTTCAATCCAATAAAACTGGGCAGTAGTTCCAACCATCTGTCCCAACGTGTGCAGAGATCACACTGACTTTGGTTGCAGTGATGAACTGTCTATACTTGGTTCACCAGATCTGGCCCCAAGTTAAGGGGTATTGACCACACGGTGCATCAGGATGGTATCTGTTGGTCAGACATACATGCCACACCCAAACTGATCCCATCTGTCACAATGGCACCTGATGAAGAGGTAATGGATGCTCGCCCTAGATGCCAGCTCTCAATGGCATCACAAGGTGACCCACAGCACCGGCTCAATTTAATATCAGTGAATGTACACAGTATGCAACCTGAAATTCTTGCTCTTCACAGACATCCACAAAACAGAAAAAAAGTCCCCAAGGAATGAATGACGTACAATGTTAGAACCTCAAGGCACCCCTCCCCCCCACACACAAACCATAACAAAAGCAACAAAAACAAACAACAGGAATTCTGCAGATGCTGGAAATTCAAGCAACATACATCAAAGTTGCTGGTGAACGCAGCAGGCCAAGCAGCATCTGTAGGAAGAGGTGCAGTCGACGTTTCAGGCCAAGACCCTTCGTCAGGACTAACTGAAGGAAGAGTGAGTAAGGGATTTGAAAGTGGGAGGGGGAGGGGGAGATCCAAAATGACAGGAGAAGACAGGAGGGGGAGGGATGGAGCCGAGAGCTGGACAGGTGATAGGCAAAAGGGGATACGAGAGGATCATGGGACAGGAGGTCCGGGAAGAAAGACAAGGGGGGGGGGTGACCCAGAGGATGGGCAAGAGGTATATTCAGAGGGACAGAGGGAGAAAAAGGAGAGTGAGAGAAAGAATGTGTGCATAAAAATGAGTAACAGATGGGGTACGAGGGGGAGGTGGGGCCTTAGCAGAAGTTAGAGAAGTCGATGTTCATGCCATCAGGTTGGAGGCTACCCAGACGGAATATAAGGTGTTGTTCCTCCAACCTGAGTGTGGCTTCATCTTTACAGTAGAGGAGGCCGTGAATAGACATGTCAGAATGGGAATGGGATGTGGAATTAAAATGTGTGGCCACTGGGAGATCCTGCTTTCTCTGGCGGACAGAGCGTAGATGTTCAGCAAAGCGGTCTCCCAGTCTGCGTCGGGTCTCGCCAATATATAAAAGGCCACATCGGGAGCACCGGACGCAGTATATCACCTCAGTCGACTCACAGGTGAAGTGATGCCTCACCTGGAAGGACTGTTTGGGGCCCTGAATGGTGGTAAGGGAGGAAGTGTAAGGGCATGTGTAGCACTTGTTCCGCTTACACGGATAAGTGCCAGGAGGGAGATCAGTGGGGAGGGATGGGGGGGACGAATGGACAAGGGAGTTGTGTAGGGAGCGATCCCTGCGGAATGTAGAGAAAGGGGGGGAGGGAAAGATGTGCTTAGTGGTGGGATCCCGTTGGAGGTGGCGGAAGTTACGGAGAATAATATGTTGGACCCGGAGGCTGGTGGGGTGGTAGGTGAGGACCAGGGGAACCCTATTCCTAGTGGGGTGGCAGGAGGATGGAGTGAGAGCAGATGTACGTGAAATGGGGGAGATACGTTTAAGAGCAGAGTTGATAGTGGAGGAAGGGAAGCCCCTTTCTTTAAAAAAGGAAGACATCTCCCTCGTCCTGGAATGAAAAGCCTCATCCTGAGAGCAGATGCGGCGGAGTCGGAGGAATTGCGAGAAGGAGATGGCGTTTTTGCAAGAGACAGGGTGAGAAGAGGAATAGTCCAGATAGCTGTGAGAGTCAGTAGGCTTATAGTAGACATCAGTGGATAAGCTGTCTCCAGAGACAGAGACAGAAAGATCTAGAAAGGGGAGGGAGGTGTCGGAAATGGACCAGGTAAATTTGAGGGCAGGGTGAAAGTTGGAGGCAAAGTTAATAAAGTCAACGAGTTCTGCATGCGTGCAGGAAGCAGCACCAATGCAGTTGTCAATGTAGCGAAGGAAAAGTGGGGGACAGATACCAGAATAGGCACGGAACATAGATTGTTCCACAAACCAAACAAAAAGGCAGGCATAGCTAGGACCCATACGGGTGCCCATAGTTACACCTTTAGTTTGGAGGAAGTGGGAGGAGCCAAAGCAGAAATTATTAAAAAAGCAACAACCACACCCCCACCCCACAAGCAATAGCAAAGCCCCCAGAGGCCATGATCTAGAGCCCATCAGAAACTACTGTCCAGCCCAACACTTCAACATCTCAGACAAGCTCTTCCTCACCAGCGAGGGGGAGAGAGATATCACTCCGAACATAACGAGAGGGGAGACCAATAGCTCAGTGTTTCGATGTTACAGTCAGCCGCGTCGCTTGTCCAAGAGGACCAGCTGAGATGAGATGAGAAAGAGAGAGAGAAAAAGAGAGAAAGAGAAAGAAAGAAAGAGAGAGATAGAGCGACAGAGAGAAATGAGACAAGAGAGAGACAGAGAGAGATGAGACGAGAGAGAGACAGAGAGAGATGAGACGAGGGACAGAGAGAGATGAGATGAGAGGGAGAGAGATGAGAGAGAGGGAGAGAGGGAGAGACAGAGAGAGGGAGAGACAGAGAGGGAGAGGAAGAGACAGAGGGGGAGAGGGAGAGACAGAGAGAGGGAGAGACAGAGACAGAGATAGAATGAATTTATGCTTTTGGGAACTTAGAACATATGAGGGAACTTTAGATCCACAGGAGTTCCCATGAGAGACACTGAGAGACTCACTCACCACCTCTTACTCCATATACACCTGTCACTGTAATCTCAAGAACAGAAAGACTGAAAGGCATTTAATTAGCAGCTTGCAGCTAATGATAAATGAAAATGAAGTGGCGTATATTAATAGATAACAAGTAAATATTCGAAAGTGCACCCTTTGTGATGTCCTTCCAGATCGGTTTGAAGACGGTGCTCTGGGCTGTGGCTCTCACCAGGCTGCTCCCTTTCTATTGTGTAGACAGCAACCGTCCACATTGAACGACCAAAGTTAGCCCCAGGCAGCCTTCTCACTGCACAGTCATGGCCCAAGAGGGTCAGGGTTAAGTCTGGACATTCTCCCTGTGATTGCCTGAGTTTCCTCTGGGTGCTTTGGTTTCCTCCCACAGTCCAAAGACGTATGGACTTTGGTTAGTAAGTTATGGGTTAGCTATTGGTTAGTAAGTTATGGTCATGTGGAAGCCTGGCGACACTTGTGGGCTGCCCCCAGCACATACTTGGACTGTGTTGACACATTTGACTTTATGTTTCAAAGAACATGTGACAACTAAAGCTAACCTTTTCCTTGTTTAGGTTACGGGAGAGAAGTGAAGGCTGTCTCTGATAGAGATCTAGTTCCTGATGCTCCCGCGTGCCACCTCTGTTCTCTCTAGGTAGAAAGGTGCTGCTGAGGAGAGTCAGCAGAGCTTCGGTTAGACATGCTGAGAGTGGACAGAGATGCTGCCTGTACCTCCATGGAACAGGCATCCACTTCATTGCCTCCTGCAGCAGTGCAGCGTTGAACCTGGTGCAAGGGACCTTCCTCCTATTCTCCATCTCTACAATGATGAAATCAAGGTCTACCTGGATGAAAAGAGTGTGGGGAGGGAGGGAGGGAGGTGGGAGCTGTGACCTCTACACTCCTTCCTTACTCCACCCCCCTCTGCCCCCACCCCCACTACACACACATAATCTGTTGGCATCTGGCATTTTACAAAGAGATCAAAGAGATACAAGTCATAGCACATAGCACTGAGTAAGTAACCCTGGCATAGTATATCAAGGTACTAGTTGTACTAATAAACCTTACGTTCATTCATCGGTTGTTGCAATTGTCTCCATGGCAGAGTGGAGAAACAAGAATCTGACTATGTTCCTACACTGGAATTCCATTCCCGTGTCACTGGCGTGAAAGAGCTCAACTATCGTCACGCCAAACACAAAGTGACAGAAGTTCCATGTAAATAACTTCCAGTTACCTAGTAACAGACAGTGTGATGGGCCAAACGGTGCTGTTCACCTCACTGAGAGTCAGGATTGGGCAGTGTGATGGACCAATCAGTGTAGTTCACCGTGCTGCATGTCTAGTAACGGACAGTGTGATGGGCCAATCAGTGTAGCTCTCTTCACTGTGAGTCTAGGATTGAACAGCATGATGGGCCAATCAGTGTAGCTCTCCTCACCGAGAGCCTATGATTGAACAGTGTGATGGGCCAATCAGTGTAGTTCACCTCACTGTGAATCTGGGAACCCAGGGGCTGATCCTCTTCCTGAATACAGATGCATTAACTCAGAGGTGGGGCAAAATCTCCAGACAACCCCCTTTGCCACAACACAATCAACCAGGTCAGGTTTACCTCAGATTACTGAATAAGATCATTGCACAACAAACTGGACGGTGCTTGAAACAATGCAGCGCATTTTACTGTCAGAAAGAAGTGGCTTTTACACAGACTGTAAGATTGGGCCATAGCCCTGCATTGGCAGTTTTCAGCTTCCACCACATGCTCCACTTCCTCAGTCATTATACAAAGCAACTACTTACCAATCTTCCAACTAACTTCTGTGAAGTAGTTACACCCCCTGTGTCCCTCATGCCGCAAGCAACTTGGAAGATCAGTTTACGGAGACCTTCTAGCCCATCCAATGTTTTGCACGATAACTCACTGCAAGGAAAAGTTATAGAGTAAACAGTTGGAGCAAAGTTATCAGGCACAGTCCTGGTCATTAAATTACACAAAAGATAGTACATAGAACAGTGAGGCACAGGAACAGGCCTCAGCTAAACATCGAACTAACCTTGACTATTCTAACAATGTCCATATCTCTCCATTCCCCTCACTGTCCATCCCTCCATTCGCTACACATTTATACACTTACCCTCAGAGCCTGTTAATGTTGTTATCGTACTTGCCTGTACCAGCACCCCTGGCAGTGTGTTCCAAGCACCCACCACACTCTGTGTCTAAAACAAATTGCCCTGCTCATCTCCTTTAAACTCTCTCCCTCTCCCCCTTAACTGCATGCCTTCGAGTATTACCTATTTCACCCCAGGGGAAAGAATACCAGCTGTCCACTATGCCTCTCATAATTTTACAAGCTGCTGCTCGGTGAAATTTGCAAGATGTGATTGCACAGGACAGAGGGCAGGGATATGCCAGGGTGCTGTCAGCTATTGCTGAATAGATCCTGGACAGGATGTAGCTGTTTTCTTTGTAACACAGGAGGTTGAGAAAGACTTCATTGGAATATTTAAAAGCACCAGGTTTTGTAAGTTGCATAAGCAGCTATCAACGTGTGCGGGCTAATGCAACAGACTAACTCAACCACTTTTCAGAGAGAAAGCTAGATACTTTATTGATCTCAAAGGAAATCACAGTGTCACAGTAGCATAACAAGTGCACAGATATACAAATATTAGGAGAAGTAAGAAAGAATAAAAAATAAGTTACCTTAAAAATAAGATGTACAGGATTTACAAGTCAAAGTTCACAAGATTCGCAAGTTCACATGGCTAAGATGGTAGTGTAAGAATTACCGTAATATTATACAGTAATGGGTGCACATTCACACTGTCCAGATACGGTGATGGTAGTATTGCACAGGGTGTCTGCGAAAGCAGGGTATGGTAAACAGAGCCTAACAGAGCTCAAACAGAGCTCTGGTAAACAGAGGTTAATAATAGTAAACAGGAGGGGGTCTTCACTTCCCCGGTTATAGGTTGACTCATTATACAGCCTAATGGCTGAGGGCAAGAATTACCTCATATAGCACTCTTTAGAGCAGTGCAGTTGTCTTAGTCTATTACTGAAAGTGCTCCTCTGTTCAGCCAAGATGGCATACAGAGGGTGAGAAACATTGTCCAGAAATGCCAGGATTTTCCGTAGGGTCCTCTGTTCTACCACAGTCTCCACTATGTCCAGTTTGACTCCGATAACAGAGCCAGACTTTCTAATCAGTTTATTGAGCCTGTTGGCATCACCCATGTTGATGCCATTGCCCCAGCACACCACCGCATAGAAGACTGTACTGGCAACAACAGACTGTTAAAACATGTGAAGGAGAGGCCTGCATACTCCAAAGGACCTCAGTCTCCACAGAAAGTAGAGGCAACTCTGGCCCTTCTTGTACACAACCTCTGCGTTGCTGCTCCATTCAAGCCTGTCATCCAGGTGTACCCCCAGGTACTTGTAGGTCCTCACCGCATCCATGTCCTCACCGTCAATAGTAACAGGGAGCAGTGCAGGTTTAGTCTTCCTGACTCCATCACCATCTCCTTTGTCTTACTGATGTTGAGCTGCAGATGATTCAGCTTGCACCATTCAACAAAGTCCTCCACCAGGGCCCTGTATCCATCCTCCCGCCCTTCCTTTATACACCCAATTATTACTGAGCCATCAGAGAATTTCTGCAGATGATATGACTCTGAAGTCTAAGGTATACAGGGTAAACAGAAAGGGAGCCAGTACGGTCCCCAGTGGGGTCCCAGCGACATCTAACACACAACTCTGAAGCCAAACTAACAGTGGTCTGCCAGTCAGGTAGTCCCTTATCCAGGAAGTGCCAATCTATATTGAACAGAGCTTAGTAAGTGCTGTCCACATAACTTCCTTCTACACTTTAAGTACTAACTCTCCACACACTTTATAAATTATCTAGAGTCTGTCAGGAAACAACATATAGATCAGCTCATTGGCACCTGAACCTATTGATGTCTCAGCCTCCTCTTTACAATTACAAGAATAACCAGTACTTTTAAATTCAACCTTGAAATTTGTCCCGTTTCTTTCCACAGAAAACTGATCAGTGATCATTGGAATCTGACCCTGACCTGAATCATCCTCAAATGCTCACTCTCCACACAGAACACCCTTTTTAGAAGGAAATCAAGAACAGCATTGTGCCTTTAACAACCTAGCACAGAGAGAAGGAAGAAACATTTTTATTTTTCCTGGCTTTTGGATTCCACACAAAACGAGTCTCCAGCCAATTCATTAGAAAACTGTTTGCTGTCAATGCCACTGGTAATCCCACCAAGTGAGGAGGAAACTACAACTACAGCTGGGGGAGCAAAGTTCGGACAGGGTGGGAACCATTGTGAAATTAAACTGAGAGAGCAAATTGGTAGTTCAATAAATCCAACAGTTAGGTGTGGAACAGCAACACAAAGCCCAGGGATGTGACCCAGAGCAAACATTAATGTGTTGGTAGGCACAGCACTAATGTGGCATGTGGCCAAGTGGTTAGGGCATTGGGTTCACGATCTGAAGGTCGTGGGTTTGAGTCTCGGCCAAGGCAGTGTGTTGTGTCTTTGAGCAAGGCACTTAACCACACACTGCTCCAGTCCACCCAGCTGAAAATGTAAATGGCAAATGCTGGGGGCGTCCTATCCGAGGGGGAAGTCTCGTACTCTCAGTTGCTTCATGCCACAGAAACCAGCATAAACACTGGCCTGACAGGCCACAAAGGCTCCGGACAGACTTTTGACTTTTTTTTTTGAGACACAGCACTACACTACAGCACTTGAAACTCTGCACCGCAATGCCATGGGTAGCAACTGGAAGGGAACCGAAGTTTACACGCTCATTCGGGATCCACTGCGGACTAAAACTAAATACCTAAAATTGGGCTATCACGTTAGACCGATACACACCAAAGGACACACTTCTTTAAGAAGAAAGAGCTCGCAAGTCCGTGTGCACAGATCATTGGAACCAGCAGGCCAGTTCCGAGAAAGTGGTTATAAAAGCAGATTGGATCCAGGACTTTATAAACAAAGAACACAACAGCACAGAAGCCAGTTACGCTGTGGCCCAAGAACCTCTTTATTCTGTAACGTTAACCGTTTCTCTTTCCATAGAAGCTGCCTAACCTGCTGAGTGTTTCCTGCAGCTTCAGTTTTATTAAAGTGCTTTAAGGAGAGATTTTCCAAAATAATTTATAGGAACGAGGGCCGTTTTTATGTGGATTGATCGGAGAAGCTCGATTTGCTCCCCTCGGAACGTTGTGAGGGGATCAAAGATCTTGAGATTAAGATCCTGAGCATTAGATCAAAAGTATTCCTATTGGTGTAGGTGTATCTGTTTATTTACTGAGACTTAACAGAATAGGCTCTTCTGTCCCTTCCAGCGGCACTGCCCAGCAGGCCTAACCTAAACATGGGACAATTTACAATAACCATTTAACCTACCAACCGGTATGTCTGTGGACTGTGGGAGGAAACCCACGCGATCACGGGGAGAATGTACAAACTCCTTACAAGTAGTGGCAGGCTTATGTGTGAATATCTAGTAAATAGGGATGTGGATGGTGCCAACGTGGTAACAAGCAGACTGGAGACAGAAGTAGAGGCATGGACTGCAGCAGCAATGATACCAGAGTTCCAGTCACTATTTGTGCTCGAGTGTGCACCCATGGTTGGAACAGAAAACTTGATAAAGTAAAGACGTGGATTGCAGCCAAGACAACACCCAAGATTCATGAACTTCAAGTTTCAGGGCCGATGATGAGGTCATTAGCCTTGGCCTAAAGGTCCATGGGAATAACTTCAGACGGACATTACACCAGTCTTTGGTAAGCAGAATTTCCTGGTAATCGACAATCTCATCAGGTGTGTGGAAGCATTTCTGTGCCGAGATGGTAGCCCGTGTGCTGGCTGAGGAGGTAACACCCGGGCAGGGAGTACTGGCCTGCCTTGATTTGGATCGGGGACACACCTGACTGGAAAAGCGATCAAGAGCCTTGCATGTTGCTTGAGGGTTAATCAAGCCTTCTGCACCCACCTCGGAGTTCTGTCACGTGTGAAAGAATGAATTGCACCCCTAAACGGGAGCCTAACGAAGGCCCGAATGGAGGACGGGGAAAGTTGGTCTGAATGGAGGATGGTCAAGGGTCTTGCCAACAGTCCTGTTGTAATGGTGAGTGAGGCCTACTCATCGACACGACTTACTCCTTTTAAACTGATACAGACCGGGCTCTGCAACCCGGAGGCTGTGATCACAGGACTGGAGAACTGCAACAGTAAGGACTGGTTTGTACAGGAGCTGTTCACTCATTTGCTTGATCTGAAAAGAGAAGTCATTGATAGACAGAGAATGCGAGACTGGGAGCATGAGAAAGTCCAAGTGAAGGAGAATCTGCATGGAACATGAGGTACGGTAATGTTGTACCAACAAAATTGGGACTACAACCTAGATGGACGTAACTAAGGAAGGGTCCAAGCAAAAACACCGGTCCCACCTGCACCAATATCTTGGGCAGGAATGATTTAACCACACAAATATACTTTCACAGGAACAATAAACATGGAGCTTGACAAACTACTCTCAGAATAATTTTTATAATCAGATTTTTATATCGCAGGGGATCCCGCGATAACATCTGCCACACTGAGACACGGGCCTAATGAACCATTCACACTTATGTGTAAGGTTGCCAACTGTCCCGTAGTAACTGGGACATCTCGTATATTGGGCTAAATTGGTTTGTTCAATACGGGACTGCCCTTGTCCCATATTTCCCCCACAAAGGTAGAGCGTTCCTATGAAACCATTCGTGCCGAAATGGCGAAAGCGAAGAAGCAACTACCATTAATTTATACGGGAAAAATTTTTGAGCGTTCCCAGACCCAAAAAATAACCTACCAAATCATACCAAATAACACAAAAAACCTAAAATAACACTAACATATAGTAAAAGCAGGAATGATATGATAAATACACAGCCTCTATAAAGTAGAAATAATGTATGTACAGTGCAGTTTCACTTAACTCTAGTTTAAATTCCATGTGGAATATTTTTTGGAGGATCAAGAACCAAAAACAGAATCGGGAAGATTAAGCCAAAACCGATTTGTAGAAAAGAAATCGGCATATACACGCATGCACACGTCACGCATGCGCACGCAGGTGCCCGCGCAAGGCTTCATGGTCATGGTAGTCTTTCTCGGGGTAAACACAAGTGTCCCGTATTTGACTGCTACTTTTGTTCCTTATTTAGGAGTGAGAAAGTTGGCAACCCTACTTATGCGCGACGATGAACCTTGTACAGTATGGCAACAAGGTTGCTTTGTCTGGGGACCCTGTTACCACAAGAACACCACAGTGTAGCAGGAGCCAGAGGGTCTCGAAGGGAGGTGGGGTAGGGTTAGTATTGGAAGAAATGAGTGGAAGGGTTACTCTAGTAGCTGTTGCAGACATGCGCAGGTCGTTTTTAACTTCACTGCCTTACTAACCTCTAGTTTTTGTTGGGACAGCACAATCTGCCTTTCCAACGTTTACAGGCAAGTCACCTGTACTCAGTTTAGGACAAAAGGTGGAGAAGGATAAAGGGTTTGACGGAGTTGTTAGGCGGAGGATATTCAATGGGTGTGTCCACAATCAGTATTTCAGATTTCGCAGAAATTGATATGCAAATCAGTTCCCTTCAGCAGAAGTTGAAGGGGATCGCAGAACAAAATGATGGTGATTTGGGAAAAAAATAGGGAAAAAGGGCTGATTTGGAGCTGGAAACCATCCAGTTATTGCTGTCATTAAAGGATATAACTATATTGATAGGGTGAACACTGACACCCGATGCTGTGATAAAAATGCGGTCTGTATAATGTATGTTGCCTGGCTCTTGCCTGTAGTCGGCCCAACCATTCTACAGTTAGAAGGCCACTGAGTCCCAGAGGGCACTGGATATCAGACAGCCAGCTGAAAGAATGGGTGGGTGAAGGTGGAGGTGTCCGCGTGCCACAGTCGAGATCTCACTCTGACGAACCATGTCGCTGGTGACTGGTCCGCTGTGTGTAGCAGCAGTCCTCCACGTTCCCCGACATGGTGACAATCAGCTGTACCCTCTTACTGGAGTTCATAATGTCGGGAAGTACCAAGAGGGAACTCGAATATCTCTAAGCAACCCGCTGGCCTATGCAATTGAGTTACACAAGTCCTGGCTGGGGTGTGAATTTGATGCGTTGTCAACAAGGGGGAATCATTGGCCATATCCAAACAGGACAGTACAAACAGGCCTAACTGAATGTGATAACTGTTCCCTGTCCATATTGCCTGTTAATAACAAAACCTTCCTGAAGTATACTTCGGTGAACAACTTCTACTGCATCACAAAATCAGCAGGAGCACGTTACAAGAGGCAGTTACGAGGCAGTTACAATGCAGTCCAATTGCCTCTGATGTGGATACCTGTGACACTAGAACCAAATTAACGATTGCGGGGCAGAGTTTTTCGAAGACAGCTGCAGAAGGGACACTGGAGCTTACTGTTTATGGAAATATGCAGCCACAAAACTACCAGACATTCCACATTTTACTGCCGATTTGAAAAAGCTAATCCCAGAGGAAATGGCCACTGTCCAAAAGGATAATGAATCACGAAAACAGGGCTGAAATGTTCCTCCTTTTGGGACAGTGCTTGGAATTGGGGTTTAAATGTACAGATCTATCCCTGGATTTGAATTGTTTCTCACGTTATTGCTGCTGTACAGCTCACTGTTTTAATTACCGTCACATGGTAGTTCTACTGCGTGGGCTGTGATGGCAGGTAAAACAATGGTTAGGGGAATGGTCTTTTAGCCAGCCGAACAAAGGGTACTGGTAGGGCTTTAGTCTTCTAGGCCAAGGGCCCAAAGGGGAGACTGCCATAGGGGAAAGAGTCGTAACTCGTAAATAGGGACGTGGATTGTACGCGTGTATTGGATGTGGAATACAGCAGCGATGACAACCAAGTTTTAATTACATATGCTACAGCATGCACCCATTGTAAAAGAAAATTGGATTTTCTGTTAGATTTGTGGATAGTCATTTTATTCAGTAATCGGGATGTAGTCTGGTACTTAATTAGGTCTTCCTGTAGCCACCATTCTGTTGTCAAAATGCAGTTTTACTGGCAATCTCATCAACTGAGAATGCAAAGGCTGTACTAAGTTCATGCTCAGCTTTGACTAGTCTCCTGGTACACACCAGTGTTTAATAAATCGCCCGTTATTTTGAACACCATCTCTCTGTGACCTTTCAGTTTGCTCCTACAAGGTGTCAAAAACTAGGGGGCACAGATTGAAGAGGATCAGCAAGAGAATTGAAAGGATATGAACAATTTAAAAATATTTTCACATAGCAAATCACTAGTGCCTTGAATATGGGAGCAGATTTAACTGTGATGTTCTGAAGGGAACTGGATAAATAGTGGAAAGTGAGAATTTGGAAAGCTCTGGGGAGAGAACACATAATGGGAATAGGTGGTTAAATTGTGTATAGGATGTGGATTAAGGGCAGAATGGCCTCTTTTGATGTTATAGACATTCTGTGATCCTGAATGTACATGGCTGAAACACAATATAAGAGCAATTTGACTCACTGTAAATTCCGACAACTGATGTCAGGATACCCACTGGCTCTGGGTCCGGAGGGGAAGCGACACAATGCCAAGATGTACGCACGCAGTGTAGCGATCCTCTCCGTGCGAAATTTGGTGTCAATCAAATCCAGATGAGTTCCGACCACAATCACAGTGGCGTTTGGAGCCTTGGCCTTAAACAAAACACATCCACAAAATAAAACCGTGAAGGCTTAGTGTTTATCCTGCTGCTAACATTATTAACCAAGAACAGAATGGAAACAAATGCAAAAAACATTCCGCAGAACAAAGAAAGAGCAAAGAGATAGATATATAAAGAACTTCTTAGGAAGTCAAAGGGCAAAAAGGAAAACAACAGCAAAAAGATTAACAGAGAACAGAAAGGCAAAGAGACAAGTGAGGGAGACAGATAGAGTACTTTGTTAGAATGCATCCAAGGGAATTTTTTGCGGCAGTATGCAGACAGTCCAATAAAAGAAGAGGCAGTACTGAACCGACACAATTTTAGGGAGTGTAAGTGGACAAGTCATAGAGCATGATTAGGGTTATAGAGAATGAAAGAGGCCCTTTGGCCCAACTCATCCAATCCAAAGTAGTTACAACATCAAAGTGAGAGCATTCTGGAGACAACGAGCACATCTCTGCAGATGTCTAGATGGTTGTGGAAAAGGATAAGGGTGGCCTTAAAATTAAGCTCCTCATTTGGGGGAAACCCGATTTTAATTTCGCAACACACATCAAAGTTGCTGGTGAACGCAGCAGGCCAAGCAGCATCTATAGGAAGAGGCGCAGTCGACGTTTCAGGCCGAGACCCTTCGTCAGGACTAACTGAAGGAAGAGTGAGTAAGGGATTTGAAAGCTGGAGGGGGAGGGGGAGATGCAAAATGATAGGAGAAGACAGGAGGGGGAGGGATAGAGCCGAGAGCTGGACAGGTGATAGGCAAAAGGGGATACGAGAGGATCATGGGACAGGAGGTCCGGGAAGAAAGACGGGGGGGGTGACCCAGAGGATGGGCAAGAGGGAGAAAAAGGAGAGTGAGAGAAATAATGTGTGCATAAAAATGAGTAACAGATGAGGTACGAGGGGGAGGTGGGGCCTAGCGGAAGTTAGAGAAGTCAATGTTCATGCCATCAGGTTGGAGGTTACCCAGACGGAATATAAGGTGTTGTTCCTCCAACCTGAGTGTGGCTTCATCTTTACAGTACAGGAGGCCGTGGATAGACATGTCAGAATGGGAATGGGATGTGGAATTAAAATGTGTGGCCACTGGGAGATCCTGCTTTCTCTGGCGGACAGAGCGTAGATGTTCAGCAAAGCGGTCTCCCAGTCTGCGTCGGGTCTCACCAATATATAAAAGGCCACATCGGGAGCACCGGATGCAGTATATCACCCCAGTCGACTCACAGGTGAAGTGATGCCTCACCTGGAAGGACTGTTTGGGGCCCTGAATGGTGGTAAGGGAGGAAGTGTAAGGGCATGTGTAGCACTTGTTCCGCTTACACGGATAAGTGCCAGGAGGGAGATCAGTGGGGAGGGATGGGGGGGACGAATGGACAAGGGAGTTGTGTAGGGAGCGATCCCTGCGGAATGCAGAGAGAGGGGGGAGGGAAAGATGTGCTTAGTGGTGGGATCCCGTTGGAGGTGGCGGAAGTTACAGAGAATAATATGTTGGACCCGGAGGCTGGTGCGGTGGTAGGTGAGGACCAGGGGAACCCTATTCCTAGTGGGGTGGTGGGAGGATGGAGTGAGAGCAGATGTACGTGAAATGGGGGAGATGCGTTTAAGAACAGAGTTGATAGTGGAGGAAGGGAAGCCCCTTTCTTTAAAAAAGGAAGACATCTCCCTCGTCCTGGAATGAAAAGCCTCATCCTGAGAGCAGATGCGGCGGAGTCGGAGGAATTGCGAGAAGGAGATGGCGTTTTTGCAAGAGACAGGGTGAGAAGAGGAATAGTCCAGATAGCTGTGAGAGTCAGTAGTCTTATAGTAGACATCAGTGGATAAGCTGTCTCCAGAGACAGAGACAGAAAGATCTAGAAAGGGGAGGGAGGTGTCGGAAATGGACCAGGTAAACTTGAGGGCAGGGTGAAAGTTGGAGGCAAAGTTAATAAAGTCAACGAGTTCTGCATGCGTGCAGGAAGCAGCGCCAATGCAGTCGTCGATGTAGCGAAGGAAAAGTGGGGGACAGATACCAGAATAGGCACGGAACATAGATTGTTCCACAAACCCAACAAAAAGGCAGGCATAGCTAGGACCCATATGGGTGCCCATAGTTACACCTTTAGTTTGGAGGAAATGGGAGGAGCAAAAGGAGAAATTATTAAGAGTAAGGAGTAATTCCGCTAGACGGAGCAGAGTGGTGGTAGAGGGGAACTGATTAGGTCTGGAATCCAAAAAGAAGCGTAGAGCTTTGAGACCTTCCTGATGGGGGATGGAAGTATATAAGGACTGGACATTCAATTTCGCAAGACAGGACCTGGCAATAGCTAGTTTCTGAAAGTTGACATTCACTAAGTAAGAGGTTCAAAAAGCGTAATAATGAACCGCAGAACATGATGGTTTCCTCTGAGTGGGTTTCTAAATGGTACATACAATTTTTTTTGTGTTCTATCACTGAGCAGCAGTGAACCATCTGATTGGCCTATCAGAGTTCTCTTTGGGAACTAGTTGACTTGATCAGCGTTTCTGATCTGGCTATTGTTCACGATTGCACTTACTGGAAAAAAAAGGATATGGCAGGTATTAAAAAGCATTCCACTGAGGCATTAACCTGTTACAGAAGCTGCCTATCTGAGTATTTTCCCCACCTTTGCATTCCTAGCCCTCTTTCTTTCCACTCCTGATGAAGAGCCTTGATCTGAAATACTGACTGTTCATTTCTCTTCACAGATACTGCTTGACCTGCGGAGTTCATCCAGCTTTTTGGGCATTGTTCTTGAGTATTTCTAGCATTCTCTTTTGTTATTTCCCATTTCTCATTCTCCGAACCTTTACCAAATACTCTGCATCTGTCAGCATTAAGCATTCACTCCGCACGAATTTTACAAGGTATTTTTATAACTGTTATTATATTATTGTTCCCACACAGTTTTTTGTGCTTATAGCTAATCAATCTTGATTTAGATTTACTTAAATACTTATTATTGGTTTGGACAACAATTTAAGCACTGGGCCGAATCGAGGCAGAGACCCAGGCCCCGGAGCTTATCGAAGCAGCTGAACCCGATGTTTGGACGACAATTTAGGCACTGGGCTGAATCGGAAAGGGCGGGTACAGGCCGAATCGAGGCAGAGGCCGAGGCCCAGGCCCCTGAGCTTATCGAAGCAGCTGAACCTGATACTTGGATGACAATTTAGGCACTGGGCCGAATCGGAAAAGGTCAGGGTGTCGGGGCCCAAGGCGAGGGATGGGCCGGGTCAGCCCACTATTTGGCTCTGCGCTAAACGAAGGGCGTGTGCACAGAGTCTCTTTGTGGACTTCAGTTCAGAACGCGATTTGTTTGCATTTATTGTTTGCATGATTTGTTTTTTTTAATCTCTCTGCACTTTGGGTGTTTGGATGTCCTCTTTTTAATGTTTTTTTTCACGATTTCTTTGCTTCGTGGCTGCCTGTTTGGAGACGAGCCTCAAGGTTGCATAATGAATTCATAATTTGATAATAGATGTACTTTGAACCTTTATTAGAGTGAAGAACAAGGTAATTTGATTCAGTGAGTCAATGCTGGCTCTCAGCTCTGAAGTTTGTTCTCTCTCACACACCTCACTTTTCAAACCCTTCCGCTGCTCATCCACACTAAGGCACTGCTGACAGCAGCCAATTCACCTACTGGAATACAATGGGATGTGGGAGAAAACCAGAGAAGCCTACACAGTCACATGGGAATGTGAAAACTCTACACTTACAGCACCAGAGGTTGAGTTAGATCCCAAATCTTTAGAGCTGTGCACGAGTCCTCATACTTTTAAACTGGAATTGGAATAGGCTTATTATTGTTGCATGTACTGAGGCCGAGTGAAAAGACCATCTTGGACAGTCCCTAAAAAATCATTCACCACCCCCCCCTCCGCCGGAAGTTTTCACGTTTTACTGTTTTACAACATTGGATCACAGTGGAATTAATTTGGCTTTTTTTGACACAGACCAACAGAAAAAGACTCTTTCGTGTCAAAGTAAAGACAGATCTCTACAAAGTGATCTAAATTAATTACAAATATAAAACACAAAATAATTGATTGCATAAGTGGCCCCTTTAATATGACACACCAAATCATCACTGGTGCAGCCATCTGGTTTAAGAAGTCATATAATTAGTTAAAAGGAAATCTGTTTTGGTTGAAAACCTGTCAAGGTGTTTCAATTAATTGTAGTAAAAAATATACCTGTATCTGGAAGGTCCTTCTGCTGGTGAGTCAGCATCCTGGCAAAGACTACACCATGAAAACTAAAGAACACACCAAGCACTCTGCAAAAAGGGTATTGAAAAGCAAGGAAATGGATACAAGGAAATTTCCAAGTTATTGAATATCCCTTGGAGTGCAGTTAAGTCAATCATCAAGAAATGGAAAGAATATGGCCCAGCTGTAAATCTGCCTACAGCAGGACGTCCTCAAAAACTGAGTGACCTTGCAAGAAGGGGTCTAGTGTGGGAGGCCACCAAGAGACCTATGACGGCTCTGGAGGAGATACAGGCTTCAGCACCTGAGATGGGAGGGAGTGCGCATACAACTATTGCCCAGGTGCTTTACCAGTCGCAGCTTTATGGGAGAGTGGCAAAGAGAAAGCCACCGTTGAAAACAACTCACATGAAATCACGGTAGTGTTTGCCAGAAGGCATGTGGGAGACTCTGAAGTCGGCTGGAAGAAGGTACTATTGTCTGATGAAACCAAAATTGAGCTTTCTGGCCATTAGACTAAACGCTATGTTTGGTGTAAGTCAAACAACGTACATCATCAAAGACACACCATCCCTACTGTGAACCATGGTGGTGGCTGCATCATGCTGTGGGGATGCTTCACTGCAGCAGGCCCTGGAAGGCTTGTGAAGGTAGATAGTAAAATTAATGCAGCAAAATACAGGGAAATCCTGGAGGAAAACCTGATGTAGTCTGCAAGGGAACTGTGACTTGGGAGAAGATTTGTTTTCCAGCAAGACAACGACCCCAGGTATAAATCCGAAGCTACACAAGAATGTCTTAAGAACAATAAAGTTAATGCCCTGGAGTGGCCAAGCCAGAATCCAGACCTCAATCCAATTCAAAATTTGTGGCTGGACTTTAAAAGGGCTGATCACTCCCAATCCCCATGCAATCTGACGGAGCTTGAGCAGTTTTGTAAAGAAGATTGGGGAAAAATTGCAGTGTGCAGATGTGCAAAGCTGAAAGAGACCTATCCTCACAGACTCAAAGCTGTAATTACTGCCAAAGGTGCATCTACTAAATACTAACTTGAAGGGGGTGAACACATATTCTATCAATTATTCTGTGTTTTACATTTGTAATTAAGTTAGATCACTTTGTAGAGATCTGTTTTCACTTAGACACAAAAGAGGTTTTTGTTGATCAGTGTCAGAAAAGCCAAATTAAATCCACTGTAGTTCAATGTTATAAAACCATAAAACATGAAAACTTCCAAGGGGAAAGGTGGGGTGAATACTTTTTATAGGCACTGTATAACATTCATACAGATCAATTCTTTACACGGAGCATCGAGGCAGTACAAAGTAAAACAATGACAGAATGTAGAATACAGTGCAGACAGACAGTAAGGAGCAAGATCATAACAGCTGTACACACTTTCCCATACCATTCGTCATTATTGGTGCACTTATTCTGAACCTGTCTTTGTATTCCCCATAACCCTGCCATGATTGTCTCTGTCTAATATAGTGCTAGTTCCTTCCCTCATGTCACTCAGCACTGGGTTTCCTCAGGCACCTCATCTTCTTGCAAGTGCCTTTATAGTTTTGCCCATGGCAAATCCTTACCTCAATGTTCAGCAGCCAAGACTGTAAGTTTGCCACAGCCTCCTCTCCCAGTGCCAGGTTCCACACCACTATATAAAAGGCTTTCTCGGTGAAGAAGCACTGATTGACGGTGGCCATTTTAGCAGCACCTCCGACGTCCCAGACATTAAACATAATGGAATCCACCTATGAAATTGTGAGCAAAAACAAACCCAATTACATTTACTGTTGTTCTGTAACTCTTGCATTAATTTGCTGGGAGTGTGGGGTGCAGAATTTCTAGTCCTCTGACTTTCTGGGAATGTTCACCCTCATTATTTGGTCCTGGATGTGGCTGAAGGAGCAAAAGACTTGGGCCTATTTGTACATTTGACGGATGAAAATTCTTGATGTTGCTCATTCAAACTCTGATATTTTGTTCAGGGTGCCAGAGGCAAGTGTCTGTACCAATGCAAAGCAGGGACTGTACAATTTGAAAAAAAGAAGGGTGTCACGTATTCACAGGTAATGATATAGACCTGCAAGGACTTGCGGGAAACGGAGGAAACAAACCAAAGTAGCTCAAGGCCTCTTCAGTTTACGCAGGTTCAAGGCCTTGGTAGGTCAAGACTAGTGGCACATTAGCATAGAGGTTCGCACATTGCTTTACAGTACTGGAGATCCAAGTTCAATTCCCCCACTGCCTGTGAGGGGTTTGTACGTTCTCCCCGTGACTGCGTGGGTTTCCTCCCAAAGACATTCCGGTTGGTAGGTTAGTTGGTCATTGTAAATTGTCCTGTGATTTGGCCAGGGTTAAGTCAGGGGTTGTTCGGCAGTGTGTCTCGGAGGACCGGAGAGGCCTGTTCCGTGCCATATCTCAATCAATCAACAAATAAATAAATAAGCACTGTGGCTTTGCTACTTGTCACCACCATCCTCAGCAAAACCAGGAAACTTCTGCAGAAATTGTAAGGGGCAAAGCATCCCCTTATTCATACTGCCTTCCGGTGAGACACAACTTCCTCAACAGCCCACACTCATCCCTGCCAGGAGACAGTCAGACACTCACTGGATGAAGTCATCTTGACCTTCCCTTCTCCTATCAAGAACCCAACTCAAAGCATACTTCTGCTGAATTAAGTCCAGCCTCAAGATATTCTCATACTCTGCTTAAACTCGAACTGGCAATTTATTCCCAGTCTGGAGCAGCACATGTTGGATTGGAGGTGAAACTCTTGGATTTCTCACTGACTGGGTCTGTGCCCCTTTGGCAGGGATATCTGAGGGAGATTTGATTGAAGCTTTCAAAATAACGAAGAGCATTGACTTTTCCCCATGGCAGAAGGTGAGTGATCCGAAGTTTGTGAGATTAACCAGTGCAGAAATTAGAACTTTTAGTTTTAAGAAAAGATTTGCATTTATATAATGTCTTTTATGACCTCTGAACAGCCCAAAAGCACTTCACAGAAATTAAAAATTTACTAGAATGTAGTCAGCTTAATTGCAAGCAGCTATTTTCCACAAACAGCAACTTAATACCATGCAGATAATCTATCTTCAGTGAAGCTTTGCAGAGAGGTAAATAGTGCCGTCAGCACGGGGGAGAGCTGCCTCCCCTCTGTAAAACATGGGCTTGGAAACAGTAGTGGTGTCTTTCAATGGAGTTAGAAGCCACATGGCAGGTCCTTGAACATTGACTGGGGCTTTGGGGTTTGACGTTTTTCAGTCATTCATTCTTTGGGTTTTCTTTTCTCTCTGTTTTGTGGATGTTTGCAAAGAGTAAGAATTTCAGGCTGTATACTGTATGCATTCTCTGATATTAAGTTGAACCACTGACAGTCCCATGAAGATTGAGGTCTTCTGCTGCGGCGTTCACAACACTGTTGTTAGGGTTCACTGTGACTCTCCATTGTGACCATTACAGCATGATACTGACTATTAACTTATTGCAAGTTTCCACAGAGCCAGTATTCGCCAAGTGCTCTCGGCAGCAGTCCTCAATTAGATAGGCCAGTTTATAGGCAACAACTTTCCAGCCAAACAGAACTGTTGTTACTGGATGAATGAACGCTTTAATAATGGGGAGATGTGAGACAGTGCTCCCAGACAGATCTGAGGGAACAGTGTTCACAGAAGGCATGTTCTCTGGGGCAAAGGTCCACATTGAAATTGGCTTATTATCAGATACAAAAGGTGTAATAATAACTCAAAAACTAAATACAGTGATGAGCACAAAACAATAGAGTTGAACAAAGTTTGGTGTGCAAACTGAAGTAGTGCAGGGAGAATTGGTAAAGCCCCAAAAACAGAAGAAATAGAAGAAAATGACAGAGAATGAGGCAGGACCTCTGGGCAGCGGCTGTGAATGAGGCAGGACCCATGGAAAGTGGCAGTGAATGAGGCAGGACCCACGGGAAGTGGCTGTGAATGAGGCAGGACCCCCGGAGAGTGGCTGTGAATGAGGCAGGACCCACGGGAAGTGGCTGTGAATGAGGCAGGACCTCTGGGAAGTGGCTGTGAATGAGACAGGACTTCCAGGAAGTGGCTGTGAATGAGGCAGGACTTCCCGGAAGTGGCTGTGAATGAGGTAGGACCCCCGGGAAGTGGCTGTGAATGAGGCAGGACCTCTGGGAAGTGGCTGTGAATGAAGCAGGACCCCTGGGAAGTGGCTGTGAATGAGGCAGGACCTCTGGGAAGTGGCTGTGAATGAGGCAGGACCTCTGGGAAGTGGTTGTGGATGAGGTAGGACTTCTGGGAAGTGGCTGTGAATGAGGCAGGACTTCCAGGAAGTGGCTGTGAATGAGGCAGAAGCCCCGGGAAGTGGCTGTGAATGAGGTAGGACCACCGGGAAGTGGCTGTGAATGAGGTAGGACCACTGGGAAGTGGCTGTGAATGAGGCAGGTCCCCCGGGGAGTGGCTGTGAATGAGGCAGGACCCCTGGGAAGTGGCTGTGAATGAGGCAGGACGTCTGGGAAGTGGCTGTGAATGAGGTAGGACATCCGGGAAGTGGCTGTGAATGAGGCAGGACGTCCGGGAAGTGGCTGTGAATGAGGTAGGACCCTCGGGAAGTGGCTGTGAATGAGGCAGGACGCCCGGGAAGTGGCTGTGAATGAGGTAGGACCCCCAGGGAGGAGTGGCTGTGAATGAGGCAGGACCCACGGGAAGTGGCTGTGAATGAGGTAGGACCTCCAGGAAGTGGCTGTGAATGAGGCAGGACCCCCGGGAAGTGGCTGTGAATGAGGCAGGACTTCCGGGAAGTGGCTGTGAATGAGGCAGGACCTCCGGGAAGTGGCTGTGAATGAGGCAGGACCGCCGGGAAATGGCTGTGAATGAAGCAGGAGCCCCGGGAAGTAGCTGTGAATGAGGTAGGACCTCCAGGAAGTGGCTGTGAATGAGGCAGGACTTCCGGGAAGTGGCTGTGAATGAGGCAGGACTTCCGGGAAGTGGCTGTGAATGAGGCAGGACCCCCCGGAAGTGGCTGTGAATGAGGCAGGACCTCTGGGAAGTGGCTGTGAATGAGGCAGGACATCCAGGAAGTGGCTGTGAATGAGGCAGGACTTCTGGGAAGTGGCTGTGAATGAGGCAGGACTTCTGGGAAGTGGCTGTGAATGAGGCAGGAATTCTGGGAAGTGGCTGTGAATGAGGCAGGACCCCCGGGAGTGGATGTGAATGAGGCAAACCCCCGGGAAGTGGCTGTGAATGAGGCAGGACCACCGGGAAGTGGCTGTGAATGAGGCAGGTCACCCGGGGAGTGGCTGTGAATGAGGCAGGACCCCCGGGAAGTGGCTGTGAATGAGGCAGGACCCCTGGGAAGTGGCTGTGAATGAGGCAGGACATCCGGGAAGTGGCTGTGAATGAGGCAGGACGTCCGGGAAGTGGCTGTGAATGAGGTAGGACCCTCAGGAAGTGGCTGTGAATGAGGCAGGACGCCCGAGAAGTGGCTGTGAATGAGGCAGGATCCCCGGGAAGTGGCTGTGAATGAAGCAGGACCCCCGGGAAGTGGCTGTGAATGAGGTAGGACCCCTGGGAAGTGGCTGTGAATGAGGTAGGACCTCCAGGAAGTGGCTGTAAATGAGGCAGGTCCCCCGGGGAGTGGCTCTGAATGAGGCAGAACCTCTGGGAAGTGGCTGTGAATGAGGCAGGAACCCCGGGAAGTGGCTGTGAATGAGGCAGGACCCCCGGGTCGTGGCTGTGAATGAGGCAGGACCCCCGGGAAGTGGCAGTGAATGAGGCAGGACCCCCGGGAGTGGCTGTGAATGAGGCAGGTCCCCCGGGTCGTGGCTGTGAATGAGGCAGGACCCCTGGGAAGTGGCAGTGAATGAGGCAGGACGTCCGGGAAGTGGCTGTGCATGAGGCAGGACGTCCGGGAAGTGGCTGTGAATGAGGTAGGACATCCGGGAAGTGGCTGTGAATGAGGTAGGACCACCAGGGAGTGGCTGTGAATGAGGCAGGACCCCCGGGAAGTGGCTGTGAATGAGGCAGGACATCCGGGAAGTGGCTGTGAATGAGGCAGGACCCCCGGGGATTGGCTGTGAATGAGGCAGGACTTCCGGGAAGTGGCTGTGAATGAGGCAGGACCTCCGGGATGTGGCTGTGAATGAGGCAGGACCTCCGGGATGTGGCTGTGAATGAGGCAGGACCCCCGGGAAGTGGCTGTGAATGAAGCAGGACCCCCGGAAAGTGGCTGTGAATGAGGTAGGACCTCCGGGAAGTGGCTATGAATGAGGCAGGACTTCCGGGAAGTGGCTGTCAATGAGGCAGGACTTCCGGGAAGTGGCAGTGAATGAGGCAGGACCCCCGGGGAGTGGCTGTGAATGAGGCAGGACCTCTGGGAATTGGCTGTGAATGAGGTAGGACGCCCGGAAAGTGACTGTGAATGAGGCAGGACCCCCGGGAAGTGGCTGTGAATGAAGCAGGACCCCCGGGAAGTGGCTGTGAATGAGGTAGGACGTCCAGGAAGTGGCTGTGAATGAGGTAGGACCTCCAGGAAGTGGCTGTGAATGAGGTAGGACCTCCAGGAAGTGGCTGTGAATGAGGCAGGACTTCCGAGAAGTGGCTGTGAATGAGGCAGGACCCACGGGAAGTGGCTGTGAATGAGGCAGGACCCCCGGGAAGTGGCTGTCAATGAGGCAGGACTTCCGGGAAGTGGCTGTGAATGAAGCAGGACCCCCGGGAAGTGGCTGTGAATGAGGTAGGACCTCCAGGAAGTGGCTGTGAATGAGGCACGTCCCCCGGGGAGTGGCTGTGAATGAGGCAGGACCCCCGGGTCGTGGCTGTGAATGAGGCAGGACCCCTGGGAAGTGGCTGTGAATGAGGCAGGACGTCTAGGAAGTGGCTGTGAATGAGGCAGGACGTCCGGGAAGTGGCTGTGAATGAGGTAGGACATCCGAGAAGTGGCTATGAATGAGGTAGGACCCTCAGGAAGTGGCTGTGAATGAGGCAGGACACCCGGGAAGTGGCTGTGAATGAGGCAGGACCCCCGGGGAGTGGCTGTGAATGAGGCAGCACCCACGGGAAGTGGCTGTGAATGAGGTAGGACCTCCAGGAAGTGGCTGTGAATGAGGCAGGACCCCCGGGAAGTGACTGTGAATGAGGCAGGACTTCCGGGAAGTGGCTGTGAATGAGGCAGGACCTCCGGGAAGCGGCTGTGAATGAGGCAGGACCCCCGGGTCGTGGCTGTGAATGAGGCAGGACCCCTGGGAAGTGGCTGTGAATGAGGCAGGACGTCTGGGAAGTGGCTGTGAATGAGGTAGGACCCCCGGGGAGTGGCTGTGAATGAGGCAGGACGCCCGGGAAGTGGCTGTGAATGAGGTAGGACCCCCGGGGAGTGGCTGTGAATGAGGCAGGACCCCTGGGGAGTGGCTGTGAATGAGGCAGGACTTCCGGGAAGTGGCTGTGAATGAGGCAGGACCTCCGGGATGTGGCTGTGAATGAGGCAGGACTTCCGGGAAGTGGCTGTGAATGAGGCAGGACCTCCGGGAAGTGGCTGTGAATGAGGCAGGACATCCGGGAAGTGGCTGTGAATGAAGCAGGACCCCCGGGAAGTGGCTGTGAATGAGGTAGGACCTCCGGGAAGTGGCTATGAATGAGGCAGGACTTCCAGGAAGTGGCTGTCAATGAGGCAGGACTTCCCGGAAGTGGCTGTGAATGAGGCAGGACCCCCGGGGAGTAGCTGTGAATGAGGCAGGACCTCTGGGAATTGGCTGTGAATGAGGTAGGATGCCCGGGAAGTGGCTGTGAATGAGGCAGGACTTCCGGGAAGTGGCTGTGAATGAGGCAGGACTTCCAGGAAGTGGCTGTGAATGAGGCAGGACCCCCGGGGAGTGGCTGTGAATGAGGCAGGACCTCTGGGAAGTGGCTCTGAATGAGGCAGGACTTCTAGGAAGTGGCTGTGAATGAGGCAGGACTTCTAGGAAGTGGCTGTGAATGAGGCAGGACCCCTGGGAAGTGGCTGTGAATGAGGCAGGACCCCCGGGTCGCGGCTGTGAATGAGCCAGGCGTCTGGGAAGTGGCTGTGAATGAGGCAGGACGTCTGGGAAGTGGCTGCGAATGAGGTAGGACATCCGAGAAGTGGCTGTGAATGAGGTAGGACCCTCAGGAAGTGGCTGTGAATGAGGCAGGACCTCCGGGAAGTGGCTGTGAATGAGGCAGGACCCCCGGGAAGTGGCTGTGAATGAAGCAGGACCCCCGGGAAGTGGCTGTGAATGAGGTAGGACCTCCGGGAAGTGGTTATGAATGAGGCAGGACTTCCGGGAAGTGGCTGTCAATGAGGCAGGCCTTCCGGGAAGTGGCTGTGAATGAGGCAGGACCCCCGGGGAGTGGCTGTGAATGAGGCAGGACCTCTGGGAATTGGCTGTGAATGAGGTAGGACGCCCGGGAAGTGGCTGTGAATGAGGCAGGACCCCCGGGAAGTGGCTGTGAATGAAGCAGGACCCCCGGGAAGTGGCTGTGAATGAGGTAGGACCTCCAGGAAGTGGCTGTGAATGAGGCAGGACTTCTGGGAAGTGGCTGTGAATGAGGCAGGACTTCCAGGAAGTGGCTGTGAATGAGGCAGGACCCCCGGGAAGTGGCTGTGAATGAAGCAGGACCCCCGGGAAGTGGCTGTGAATGAGGTAGGACCTCCAGGAAGTGGCTGTGAATGAGGCAGGACTTCCGGGAAGTGGCTGTGAATGAGGCAGGACTTCCAGGAAGTGGCTGTGAATGAGGCAGGACCCCCGGGGAGTGGCTGTGAATGAGGCAGGACCTCTGGGAAGTGGCTGTGAATGAGGCAGGACTTCTGGGAAGTGGCTGTGAATGAGGCAGGACTTCTAGGAAGTGGCTGTGAATGAGGCAGGACCCCTGGGAAGTGGCTGTGAATGAGGCAGGACCCCCGGGTCGCGGCTGTGAATGAGCCAGGCGTCTGGGAAGTGGCTGTGAATGAGGCAGGACGTCTGGGAAGTGGCTGCGAATGAGGTAGGACATCCGAGAAGTGGCTGTGAATGAGGTAGGACCCTCAGGAAGTGGCTGTGAATGAGGCAGGACGCCCAGGAAGTGGCTGTGAATGAGGCAGGACCTCTGGGAAGTGGCTGTGAATGAGGCAGGACATCCGGGAAGAGGCTGTGAATGAGGCAGGACTTCTGGGAAGTGGCTGTGAATGAGGCAGGACCCCCGGGAGAGGCTGTGAATGAGGCAGGACCCCCGGGAAGTGGCTATGAATGAGGCAGGTCCCCCGGGGAGTGGCTGTGAATGAGGCAGGACCCCCAAGAAGTGGCTGTGAATGATGTAGGACCTCCAGGAAGTGGCTGTGAATGAGGCAGGACTTCCAGGAAGTGGCTGTGAATGAAGCAGGACCCCCGGGAAGTGGCTGTGAATGAGGCAGGACCCCCAGGAAGTGGCTGTGAATGAGGCAGGACTTCCGGGAACTGGCTGTGAATGAAGCAGGACCTCCAGGAAGTGGCTGTGAATGAGGCAGGTCCCCCGGGTCGTGGCTGTGAATGAGGCAGGACCCCCGGGTCGCGGCTGTGAATGAGGCAGGACGTCTGGGAAGTGGCTGTGAATGAGGCAGGACGTCTGGGAAGTGGCTGTGAATGAGGTAGGACATCCGAGAAGTGGCTGTGAATGAGGTAGGACCCTCAGGAAGTGGCTGTGAATGAGGCAGGACGCCCGGGAAGTGGCTGTGAATGAGGCAGGACTTCTGGGAAGTGGCTGTGAATGAGGCAGGACATCCGGGAAGTGGCTGTGAATGAGGCAGGACATCTGGGAAGTGGCTGTGAATGAAGCAGGACCCCCGGGAAGTGGCTGTGAATGAGGTAGTACCTCCGGGAAGTGGCTATGAATGAGGCAGTACTTCCGGGAAGTGGCTGTCAATGAGGCAGGACTTCTGGGAAGTGGCTGTGAATGAGGCAGGACCCCCGGGGAGTGGCTGTGAATGAGGCAGGACCTCTGGGAATTGGCTGTGAATGAGGTAGGACGCCCGGGAAGTGGCTGTGAATGAGGCAGGACCCCCGGGAAGTGGCTGTGAATGAAGCAGGACCCCCGGGAAGTGGCTGTGAATGAGGTAGGATGTCCAGGAAGTGGCTGTGAATGAGGTAGGACCTCCAGGAAGTGGCTGTGAATGAGGTAGGACCTCCAGGAAGTGGCTGTGAATGAAGCAGGACTTCCGGGAAGTGGCTGTGAATGAGGCAGGACCCCCGGGAAGTGGCTGTGAATGAGGCAGGACCCCCGGGAAGTGGCTGTCAATGAGGCAGGACTTCCGGGAAGTGGCTGTGAATGAAGCAGGACACCCGAGAAGTGGCTGTGAACGAGGTAAGACCTCCAGGAAGTGGCTGTGAATGAGGCAGGACCCCCGGGTTGTGGCTGTCAATGAGGCAGGACCCCTGGGAAGTGGCTGTGAATGAGGCAGGACGTCTGGGAAGTGGCTGTGAATGAGGCAGGACGTCCGGGAAGTGGCTGTGAATGAGGTAGGACATCCGAGAAGTGGCTATGAATGAGGTAGGACCCTCAGGAAGTGGCTGTGAATGAGGCAGGACACCCGGGAAGTGGCTGTGAATGAGGCAGGACCCCCGGGGAGTGGCTGTGAATGAGGCAGCACCCACGAGAAGTGGCTGCGAATGAGGTAGGACCTCCAGGAAGTGGCTGCGAATGAGGCAGGACCCCCGGGAAGTGACTGTGAATGAGGCAGGACTTCCGGGAAGTGGCTGTGAATGAGGCAGGACCTCCGGGAAGTGGCTGTGAATGAGGCAGGACCCCCGGGTCGTGGCTGTGAATGAGGCAGGAGCCCTGGGAAGTGGCTGTGAATGAGGCAGGACGTCTGGGAAGTGGCTGTGAATGAGGTAGGACCCCCGGGGAGTGGCTGTGAATGAGGCAGGACGCCCAGGAAGTGGCTGTGAATGAGGTAGGACCCCCGGGGAGTGGCTGTGAATGAGGCAGGACCCCTGGGGAGTGGCTGTGAATGAGGCAGGACTTCTGGGAAGTGGCTGTGAATGAGGCAGGACCTCCGGGATGTGGCTGTGAATGAGGCAGGACTTCCGGGAAGTGGCTGTGAATGAGGCAGGACCTCCGGGAAGTGGCTGTGAATGAGGCAGGACCCCCGGGAAGTGGCTGTGAATGAAGCAGGACCCCCGGGAAGTGGCTGTGAATGAGGTAGGACCTCCGGGATGTGGCTGTGAATGAGGCAGGACTTCCGGGAAGTGGCTGTGAATGAGGCAGGACCTCCGGGAAGTGGCTGTGAATGAGGCAGGACATCCGGGAAGTGGCTGTGAATGAAGCAGGACCCCCGGGAAGTGGCTGTGAATGAGGTAGGACCTTCGGGAAGTGGCTATGAATGAGGCAGGACTTCCAGGAAGTGGCTGTCAATGAGGCAGGACTTCCGGGAAGTGGCTGTGAATGAGGCAGGACCCCCGGGGAGTGGCTGTGAATGAGGCAGGACCTCTGGGAATTGGCTGTGAATGAGGTAGGATGCCCGGGAAGTGGCTGTGAATGAGGCAGGACTTCCGGGAAGTGGCTGTGAATGAGGCAGGACTTCCAGGAAGTGGCTGTGAATGAGGCAGGACCCCCGGGGAGTGGCTGTGAATGAGGCAGGACCTCTGGGAAGTGGCTGTGAATGAGGCAGGACTTCTGGGAAGTGGCTGTGAATGAGGCAGGACTTCTAGGAAGTGGCTGTGAATGAGGCAGGACCCCCGGGTCGCGGCTGTGAATGAGCCAGGCGTCTGGGAAGTGGCTGTGAATGAGGCAGGACGTCTGGGAAGTGGCTGCGAATGAGGTAGGACATCCGAGAAGTGGCTGTGAATGAGGTAGGACCCTCAGGAAGTGGCTGTGAATGAGGCAGGACCTCCGGGAAGTGGCTGTGAATGAGGCAGGACCCCCGGGAAGTGGCTGTGAATGAAGCAGGACCCCTGGGGAGTGGCTGTTAATGAGGCAGGACTTCTGGGAAGTGGCTGTGAATGAGGCAGGACCTCCGGGATGTGGCTGTGAATGAGGCAGGACTTCCGGGAAGTGGCTGTGAATGAGGCAGGACGTCTGGGAAGTGGCTGTGAATGAGGCAGGACCCCCGGGAAGTGGCTGTGAATGAAGCAGGACCCCCGGGAAGTGGCTCTGAATGAGGTAGGACCTCTGGGAAGTGGCTGTGAATGAGGCAGGACTTCTGGGAAGTGGCTGTGAATGAGGCAGGACTTCTAGGAAGTGGCTGTGAATGAGGCAGGACCCCTGGGAAGTGGCTGTGAATGAGGCAGGACCCCCGGGTCGCGGCTGTGAATGAGCCAGGCGTCTGGGAAGTGGCTGTGAATGAGGCTGGACGTCTGGGAAGTGGCTGCGAATGAGGTAGGACATCCGAGAAGTGGCTGTGAATGAGGTAGGACCCTCAGGAAGTGGCTGTGAAAGAGGCAGGACGCCCAGGAAGTGGCTGTGAATGAGGCAGGAACTCTGGGAAGTGGCCATGAATGAGGCAGGACTTCTGGGAAGTGGCTGTGAATGAGGCAGGACCCCCGGGAGAGGCTGTGAATGAGGCAGGACCCCCGGGAAGTGGCTGTGAATGAGGCAGGTCCCCCGGGGAGTGGCTGTGAATGAGGCAGGACCCCCAGAAAGTGGCTGTGAATGATGTAGGACCTCCAGGAAGTGGCTGTGAATGAGGCAGGACTTCCGGGAAGTGGCTGTGAATGAAGCAGGACACCCGGGAAGTGGCTGTGAATGAGGCAGGACCCCCGGGGAGTGGCTGTGAATGAGGTACGACGTCCAGGAAGTGGCTGTGAATGAGGTAGGACCTCCAGGAAGTGGCTGTGAATGAGGTAGGACCTCCAGCAAGTGGCTGTGAATGAGGCAGGACTTCTGGGAAGTGGCTGTGAATGAGGCAGGACCCACGGGAAGTGGCTGTGAATGAGGCAGGACCCCCGGGAAGTGGCTGTCAATGAGGCAGGACTTCCCGGAAGTGGCTGTGAATGAAGTAGGACCCCCGGGAAGTGGCTGTGAATGAGGTAGGACCTCCAGGAAGTGGCTGTGAATGAGGCACGTCCCCTGGGGAGTGGCTGTGAATGAGGCAGGACCCCCGGGTCGTGGCTGTGAATGAGGCAGGACCCCTGGGAAGTGGCTGTGAATGAGGCAGGACGTCTAGGAAGTGGCTGTGAATGAGGCAGGACGTCTGGGAAGTGGCTGTGAATGAGGTAGGACATCCGAGAAGTGGCTATGAATAAGGTAGGACCCTCAGGAAGTGGCTGTGAATGAGGCAGGACCCCCGGGGAGTGGCTGTGAATGAGGCAGCACCCACGGGAAGTGGCTGTGAATGAGTTAGGACCTCCAGGAAGTGGCTGTGAATGAGGCAGGACCCCCGGGAAGTGACTGTGAATGAGGCAGGACTTCCGGGAAGTGGCTGTGAATGAGGCAGGACCTCCGGGAAGTGGCTGTGAATGAGGCAGGACCCCCGGGTCGTGGCTGTGAATGAGGCAGGACCTCCGGGATGTGGCTGTGAATGAGGCAGGACCCCCGGGAAGTGGCTGTGAATGAAGCAGGACCCCCGGGAAGTGGCTGTGAATGAGGTAGGACCTCCAGGAAGTGGCTATGAATGAGGCAGGACTTCCGGGAAGTGGCTGTCAATGAGGCAGGACTTCCGGGAAGTGGCTGTGAATGAGGCAGGACCCCCGGGGAGTGGCTGTGAATGAGGCAGGACTCCCGGGAAGTGGCTGTGAATGAAGCAGGACCCCCGGGAAGTGGCTGTGAATGAGGTAGGATGTCCAGGAAGTGGCTGTGAATGAGGTAGGACCTCCAGGAAGTGGCTGTGAATGAGGTAGGACCTCCAGGAAGTGGCTGTGAATGAGGCAGGACTTCTGGGAAGTGGCTGTGAATGAGGCAGGACCCACGGGAAGTGGCTGTGAATGAGGCAGGACCCCCGGGAAGTGGCTGTCAATGAGGCAGGACTTCCGGGAAGTGGCTGTGAATGAAGCAGGACCCCCGCGAAGTGGCTGTGAATGAGGTAGGACCTCCAGGAAGTGGCTGTGAATGAGGCACGTCCCCCGGGGAGTGGCTGTGAATGAGGCAGGACCCCCGGGTCGTGGCTGTGAATGAGGCAGGACCCCTGGGAAGTGGCTGTGAATGAGGCATGACGTCTGGGAAGTGACTGTGAATGAGGCAGGACGTCCGGGAAGTGGCTGTGAATGAGGTAGGACGTCCGAGAAGTGGCTATGAATGAGGTAGGACCCTCAGGAAGTGGCTGTGAATGAGGCAGGACACCCGGGAAGTGGCTGTGAATGAGGCAGGACCCCCGGGGAGTGGCTGTGAATGAGGCAGCACCCACGGGAAGTGGCTGTGAATGAGGTAGGACCTCCAGGAAGTGGCTGTGAATGAGGCAGGACCCCCGGGAAGTGACTGTGAATGAGGCAGGACTTCCAGGAAGTGGCTGTGAATGAGGCAGGACCTCCGGGAAGTGGCTGTGAATGAGACAGGAGCCCCGGGTCGTGGCTGTGAATGAGGCAGGACCCCTGGGAAGTGGCTGTGAATGAGGCAGGACGTCTGGGAAGTGGCTGTGAATGAGGTAGGACCCCCGGGGAGTGGCTGTGAATGAGGCAGGACGCCCGGGAAGTGGCTGTGAATGAGGTAGGACCCCCGGGGAGTGGCTGTGAAAGAGGCAGGACCCCTGGGGAGTGGCTGTGAATGAGGCAGGACTTCCGGGAAGTGGCTGTGAATGAGGCAGGACTTCCGGGAAGTGGCTGTGAATGAGGCAGGACCTCCGGGATGTGGCTGTGAATGAGGCAGGACTTCCGGGAAGTGGCTGTGAATGAGGTAGGACCTCCAGGAAGTGGCTGTGAATGAGGCAGGTCCCCCGGGTCGTGGCTGTGAATGAGGCAGGACGTCTGGGAAGTGGCTGTGAATGAGGCAGGACGTCTGGGAAGTGGCTGTGAATGAGGTAGGACATCCGAGAAGTGGCTGTGAATGAGGTAGGACCCTCAGGAAGTGGCTGTGAATGAGGCAGGACGCCCGGGAAGTGGCTGTGAATGAGGTAGGACCTCTGGGAAGTGGCTGTGAATGAGGCAGGACCCCCGGGTCGTGGCTGTGAATGAGGCAGGACGTCTGGGAAGCAGCTGTTAATGAGGCAGGACGTCTGGGAAGTGGCTGTGAATGAGGTAGGACATCCGAGAAATGGCTGTGAATGAGGTAGGACCCTCAGGAAGTGGCTGTGAATGAGGCAGGACGCCCGGGAGGTGGCTGTGAATGAGGCAGGTCCTCTGGGAAGTGGCTGTGAATGAGGCAGGACATCCGGGAAGAGGCTGTGAATGAGGCAGGACTTCTGGGAAGTGGCTGTGAGTGAGGCAGGAATTCTGGGAAGTGGCTGTGAATGAGGCAGGCCTCCCGGGAGTGGCTGTGAATGAGGCAAACCCCCAGGAAATGGCTGTGAATGAGGCAGGACTCCCGGGAAGTGGCCGTGAATGAGGCAGGTCCCCCGGGGAGTGACTGTGAATGAGGCAGGACTCCCGGGAAGTGGCTGTGAATGAGGCAGGACCCCCGGGTCGTGGCTGTGAATGAGGCAGGACCCCTGGGAAGTGGCTGTGAATGAGGCAGGACCCCCGGGTCGCGGCTGTGAATGAGGCAGGCGTCTGGGAAGTGGCTGTGAAAGATGTAGGACCTCCAGGAAGTGGCTGTGAATGAGGCAGGACTTCCGGGAAGTGGCTGTGAATGAAGCAGGACCCCCGGGAAGTGGCTGTGAATGAGGCAAGACCCCCGGGAAGTGGCTGTGAATGAGGCAGGACTTCCGGGAAGTGGCTGTGAATGAAGCAGGACCCCCGGGAAGTGGCTGTGAATGAGGTAAGACCTCTGGGAAGTGGCTGTGAATGAGGCAGGACATCCGGGTCGTGGCTGTGAATGAGGCAGGACCCCTGGAAAGTGGCTGTGAATGAGGCAGGACATCCGGGAAGTGGCTGTGAATGAGGCAAGACGTCCGGGAAGTGGCTGTGAATGAAGCAGGATCCCCGGGAAGTGGCTGTGAATGAGGCAGGACCCCCGGGAAGTGGCTGTGAATAAGGCAGGACTTCTGGGAAGTGGCTGTGAATGAAGCAGGACCTCCGGGAAGTGGCTGTGAATGAAGCAGGACCCCCGGGAAGTGGCTGTGAACGAGGTAGGACCTCCAGGAAGTGGCTGTGAATGAGGCAGGTCCCCCGGGTCGTGGCTGTGAATGAGGCAGGACCCCCGGGTCGTGGCTGTGAATGAGGCAGGACGTCTGGGAAGTGGCTGTGAATGAGGCAGGACGTCTGGGAAGTGGCTGTGAATGAGGTAGGACATCCGAGAAGTGGCTGTGAATGAGGTAGGACCCTCAGGAAGTGGCTGTGAATGAGGCAGGACGCCCGGGAGGTGGCTGTGAATGAGGCAGGTCCTCTGGGAAGTGGCTGTGAATGAGGCAGGACATCTGGGAAGAGGCTGTGAATGAGGCAGGACTTCTGGGAAGTGGCTGTGAATGAGGCAGGAATTCTGGGAAGTGGCTGTGAATGAGGCAGGCTCCCCGGGAGTGGCTGTGAATGAGGCAAACCCCCAGGAAGTGGCTGTGAATGAGGCAGGACTCCCGGGAAGTGGCCGTGAATGAGGCAGGTACCCCGGGGAGTGGCTGTGAATGAGGCAGGACTCCCGGGAAGTGGCTGTGAATGAGGCAGAACCCCCGGGTCGTGGCTGTGAATGAGGCAGGACCCCTGGGAAGTGGCTGTGAATGAGGCAGGACCCCCGGGTCGCGGCTGTGAATGAGGCAGGCGTCTGGGAAGTGGCTGTGAAAGATGTAGGACCTCCAGGAAGTGGCTGTGAATGAGGTAGGACCCCTGGGAAGTGGCTATGAATGAGGCAGGACTTCTGGGAAATGGCTGTCAATGAGGCAGGACTTCCGGGAAGTGGCAGTGAATGAGGCAGGACCCCCGGGGAGTGGCTGTGAATGAGGCAGGACCTCTGGGAATTGGCTGTGAATGAGGTAGGACGCCCGGAAAGTGACTGTGAATGAGGCAGGACCTCCGGGAAGTGGCTGTGAATGAGACAGGAGCCCCGGGTCGTGGCTGTGAATGAGGCAGGACCCCTGGGAAGTGGCTGTGAATGAGGCAGGACGTCTGGGAAGTGGCTGTGAATGAGGTAGGACCCCCGGGGAGTGGCTGTGAATGAGGCAGGACGCCCGGGAAGTGGCTGTGAATGAGGTAGGACCCCCGGGGAGTGGCTGTGAAAGAGGCAGGACCCCTGGGGAGTGGCTGTGAATGAGGCAGGACTTCCGGGAAGTGGCTGTGAATGAGGCAGGACTTCCGGGAAGTGGCTGTGAATGAGGCAGGACCTCCGGGATGTGGCTGTGAATGAGGCAGGACTTCCGGGAAGTGGCTGTGAATGAGGTAGGACCTCCAGGAAGTGGCTGTGAATGAGGCAGGTCCCCCGGGTCGTGGCTGTGAATGAGGCAGGACGTCTGGGAAGTGGCTGTGAATGAGGCAGGACGTCTGGGAAGTGGCTGTGAATGAGGTAGGACATCCGAGAAGTGGCTGTGAATGAGGTAGGACCCTCAGGAAGTGGCTGTGAATGAGGCAGGACGCCCGGGAAGTGGCTGTGAATGAGGTAGGACCTCTGGGAAGTGGCTGTGAATGAGGCAGGACCCCCGGGTCGTGGCTGTGAATGAGGCAGGACGTCTGGGAAGCGGCTGTTAATGAGGCAGGACGTCTGGGAAGTGGCTGTGAATGAGGTAGGACATCCGAGAAATGGCTGTGAATGAGGTAGGACCCTCAGGAAGTGGCTGTGAATGAGGCAGGACGCCCGGGAGGTGGCTGTGAATGAGGCAGGTCCTCTGGGAAGTGGCTGTGAATGAGGCAGGACATCCGGGAAGAGGCTGTGAATGAGGCAGGACTTCTGGGAAGTGGCTGTGAGTGAGGCAGGAATTCTGGGAAGTGGCTGTGAATGAGGCAGGCCTCCCGGGAGTGGCTGTGAATGAGGCAAACCCCCAGGAAATGGCTGTGAATGAGGCAGGACTCCCGGGAAGTGGCCGTGAATGAGGCAGGTCCCCCGGGGAGTGACTGTGAATGAGGCAGGACTCCCGGGAAGTGGCTGTGAATGAGGCAGGACCCCCGGGTCGTGGCTGTGAATGAGGCAGGACCCCTGGGAAGTGGCTGTGAATGAGGCAGGACCCCCGGGTCGCGGCTGTGAATGAGGCAGGCGTCTGGGAAGTGGCTGTGAAAGATGTAGGACCTCCAGGAAGTGGCTGTGAATGAGGCAGGACTTCCGGGAAGTGGCTGTGAATGAAGCAGGACCCCCGGGAAGTGGCTGTGAATGAGGCAAGACCCCCGGGAAGTGGCTGTGAATGAGGCAGGACTTCCGGGAAGTGGCTGTGAATGAAGCAGGACCCCCGGGAAGTGGCTGTGAATGAGGTAAGACCTCTGGGAAGTGGCTGTGAATGAGGCAGGACATCCGGGTCGTGGCTGTGAATGAGGCAGGACCCCTGGAAAGTGGCTGTGAATGAGGCAGGACATCCGGGAAGTGGCTGTGAATGAGGCAAGACGTCCGGGAAGTGGCTGTGAATGAAGCAGGATCCCCGGGAAGTGGCTGTGAATGAGGCAGGACCCCCGGGAAGTGGCTGTGAATAAGGCAGGACTTCTGGGAAGTGGCTGTGAATGAAGCAGGACCTCCGGGAAGTGGCTGTGAATGAAGCAGGACCCCCGGGAAGTGGCTGTGAACGAGGTAGGACCTCCAGGAAGTGGCTGTGAATGAGGCAGGTCCCCCGGGTCGTGGCTGTGAATGAGGCAGGACCCCCGGGTCGTGGCTGTGAATGAGGCAGGACGTCTGGGAAGTGGCTGTGAATGAGGCAGGACGTCTGGGAAGTGGCTGTGAATGAGGTAGGACATCCGAGAAGTGGCTGTGAATGAGGTAGGACCCTCAGGAAGTGGCTGTGAATGAGGCAGGACGCCCGGGAGGTGGCTGTGAATGAGGCAGGTCCTCTGGGAAGTGGCTGTGAATGAGGCAGGACATCTGGGAAGAGGCTGTGAATGAGGCAGGACTTCTGTGAAGTGGCTGTGAATGAGGCAGGAATTCTGGGAAGTGGCTGTGAATGAGGCAGGCTCCCCGGGAGTGGCTGTGAATGAGGCAAACCCCCAGGAAGTGGCTGTGAATGAGGCAGGACTCCCGGGAAGTGGCCGTGAATGAGGCAGGTACCCCGGGGAGTGGCTGTGAATGAGGCAGGACTCCCGGGAAGTGGCTGTGAATGAGGCAGAACCCCCGGGTCGTGGCTGTGAATGAGGCAGGACCCCTGGGAAGTGGCTGTGAATGAGGCAGGACCCCCGGGTCGCGGCTGTGAATGAGGCAGGCGTCTGGGAAGTGGCTGTGAAAGATGTAGGACCTCCAGGAAGTGGCTGTGAATGAGGGAGGACCCCTGGGAAGTGGCTATGAATGAGGCAGGACTTCTGGGAAATGGCTGTCAATGAGGCAGGACTTCCGGGAAGTGGCAGTGAATGAGGCAGGACCCCCGGGGAGTGGCTGTGAATGAGGCAGGACCTCTGGGAATTGGCTGTGAATGAGGTAGGACGCCCGGAAAGTGACTGTGAATGAGGCAGGACCCCCGGGAAGTGGCTGTGAATGAAGCAGGACCGCCGGGAAGTGGCTGTGAATGAGGTAGGACGTCCAGGAAGTGGCTGTGAATGAGGTAGGACCTCCAGGAAGTGGCTGTGAATGAGGTAGGACCTCCAGGAAGTGGCTGTGAATGAGGCAGGACTTCCGGGAAGTGGCTGTGAATGAGGCACGACCCACGGGAAGTGGCTGTGAATGAGGCAGGACCCCCGGGAAGTGGCTGTCAATGAGGCAGGACTTCCGGGAAGTGGCTGTGAATGAAGCAGGACCCCCGGGAAGTGGCTGTGAATGAGGTAGGACCTCCAGGAAGTGGCTGTGAATGAGGCACGTCCCCCGGGGAGTGGCTGTGAATGAGGCAGGACCCCCGGGTCGTGGCTGTGAATGAGGCAGGACCCCTGGGAAGTGGCTGTGAATGAGGCAGGACGTCTAGGAAGTGGCTGTGAATGAGGCAGGACGTCCGGGAAGTGGCTGTGAATGAGGTAGGACATCCGAGAAGTGGCTATGAATGAGGTAGGACCCTCAGGAAGTGGCTGTGAATGAGGCAGGACACCCGGGAAGTGGCTGTGAATGAGGCAGGACCCCCGGGGAGTGGCTGTGAATGAGGCAGCACCCACGGGAAGTGGCTGTGAATGAGGTAGGACCTCCAGGAAGTGGCTGTGAATGAGGCAGGACCCCCGGGAAGTGACTGTGAATGAGGCAGGACTTCCGGGAAGTGGCTGTGAATGAGGCAGGACTTCCGGGAAGCGGCTGTGAATGAGGCAGGACCCCCGGGTCGTGGCTGTGAATGAGGCAGGACCCCTGGGAAGTGGCTGTGAATGAGGCAGGACGTCTGGGAAGTGGCTGTGAATGAGGTAGGACCCCCGGGGAGTGGCTGTGAATGAGGCAGGACGCCCGGGAAGTGGCTGTGAATGAGGTAGGACCCCCGGGTAGTGGCTGTGAATGAGGCAGGACCCCAGGGGAGTGGCTGTGAATGAGGCAGGACTTCCGGGAAGTGGCTGTGAATGAGGCAGGACCTCCGGGATGTGGCTGTGAATGAGGCAGGACTTCCGGGAAGTGGCTGTGAATGAGGCAGGACCTCCGGGAAGTGGCTGTGAATGAGGCAGGACATCCGGGAAGTGGCTGTGAATGAAGCAGGACCCCCGGGAAGTGGCTGTGAATGAGGTAGGACCTCCGGGAAGTGGCTATGAATGAGGCAGGACTTCCAGGAAGTGGCTGTCAATGAGGCAGGACTTCCCAGAAGTGGCTGTGAATGAGGCAGGACCCCCGGGGAGTAGCTGTGAATGAGGCAGGACCTCTGGGAATTGGCTGTGAATGAGGTAGGATGCCCGGGAAGTGGCTGTGAATGAGGCAGGACTTCCGGGAAGTGGCTGTGAATGAGGCAGGACTTCCAGGAAGTGGCTGTGAATGAGGCAGGACCCCCGGGGAGTGGCTGTGAATGAGGCAGGACCTCTGGGAAGTGGCTCTGAATGAGGCAGGACTTCTAGGAAGTGGCTGTGAATGAGGCAGGACTTCTAGGAAGTGGCTGTGAATGAGGCAGGACCCCTGGGAAGTGGCTGTGAATGAGGCAGGACCCCCGGGTCGCGGCTGTGAATGAGCCAGGCGTCTGGGAAGTGGCTGTGAATGAGGCAGGACGTCTGGGAAGTGGCTGCGAATGAGGTAGGACATCCGAGAAGTGGCTGTGAATGAGGTAGGACCCTCAGGAAGTGGCTGTGAATGAGGCAGGACCTCCGGGAAGTGGCTGTGAATGAGGCAGGACCCCCGGGAAGTGGCTGTGAATGAAGCAGGACCCCCGGGAAGTGGCTGTGAATGAGGTAGGACCTCCGGGAAGTGGTTATGAATGAGGCAGGACTTCCGGGAAGTGGCTGTCAATGAGGCAGGCCTTCCGGGAAGTGGCTGTGAATGAGGCAGGACCCCCGGGGAGTGGCTGTGAATGAGGCAGGACCTCTGGGAATTGGCTGTGAATGAGGTAGGACGCCCGGGAAGTGGCTGTGAATGAGGCAGGACCCCCGGGAAGTGGCTGTGAATGAAGCAGGACCCCCGGGAAGTGGCTGTGAATGAGGTAGGACCTCCAGGAAGTGGCTGTGAATGAGGCAGGACTTCCGGGAAGTGGCTGTGAATGAGGCAGGACTTCCAGGAAGTGGCTGTGAATGAGGCAGGACCCCCAGGAAGTGGCTGTGAATGAAGCAGGACCCCCGGGAAGTGGCTGTGAATGACGTAGAACCTCCAGGAAGTGGCTGTGAATGAGGCAGGACTTCCGGGAAGTGGCTGTGAATGAGGCAGGACTTCCAGGAAGTGGCTGTGAATGAGGCAGGACCCCCGGGGAGTGGCTGTGAATGAGGCAGGACCTCTGGGAAGTGGCTGTGAATGAGGCAGGACTTCTGGGAAGTGGCTGTGAATGAGGCAGGACTTCTAGAAAGTGGCTGTGAATGAGGCAGGACCCCTGGGAAGTGGCTGTGAATGAGGCAGGACCCCCGGGTCGCGGCTGTGAATGAGCCAGGCGTCTGGGAAGTGGCTGTGAATGAGGCAGGACGTCTGGGAAGTGGCTGCGAATGAGGTAGGACATCCGAGAAGTGGCTGTGAATGAGGTAGGACCCTCAGGAAGTGGCTGTGAATGAGGCAGGACGCCCAGGAAGTGGCTGTGAATGAGGCAGGACCTCTGGGAAGTGGCTGTGAATGAGGCAGGACATCCGGGAAGAGGCTGTGAATGAGGCAGGACTTCTGGGAAGTGGCTGTGAATGAGGCAGGACCCCCGGGAGAGGCTGTGAATGAGGCAGGACCCCCGGGAAGTGGCTATGAATGAGGCAGGTCCCCCGGGGAGTGGCTGTGAATGACGCAGGACCCCCAAGAAGTGGCTGTGAATGATGTAGGACCTCCAGGAAGTGGCTGTGAATGAGGCAGGACTTCCGGGAAGTGGCTGTGAATGAAGCAGGACCCCCGGGAAGTGGCTGTGAATGAGGCAGGACCCCCAGGAAGTGGCTGTGAATGAGGCAGGACTTCCGGGAACTGGCTGTGAATGAAGCAGGACCTCCAGGAAGTGGCTGTGAATGAGGCAGGTCCCCCGGGTCGTGGCTGTGAATGAGGCAGGACCCCCGGGTCGCGGCTGTGAATGAGGCAGGACGTCTGGGAAGTGGCTGTGAATGAGGCAGGACGTCTGGGAAGTGGCTGTGAATGAGGTAGGACATCCGAGAAGTGGCTGTGAATGAGGTAGGACCCTCAGGAAGTGGCTGTGAATGAGGCAGGACGCCCGGGAAGTGGCTGTGAATGAGGCAGGACTTCTGGGAAGTGGCTGTGAATGAGGCAGGACATCCGGGAACTGGCTGTGAATGAGGCAGGACATCTGGGAAGTAGCTGTGAATGAAGCAGGACCCCCGGGAAGTGGCTGTGAATGAGGTAGTACCTCCGGGAAGTGGCTATGAATGAGGCAGTACTTCTGGGAAGTGGCTGTCAATGAGGCAGGACTTCCGGGAAGTGGCTGTGAATGAGGCAGGACCCCCGGGGAGTGGCTGTGAATGAGGCAGGACCTCTGGGAATTGGCTGTGAATGAGGTAGGACGCCCGGGAAGTGGCTGTGAATGAGGCAGGACCCCCGGGAAGTGGCTGTGAATGAAGCAGGACCCCCGGGAAGTTGCTGTGAATGAGGTAGGATGTCCAGGAAGTGGCTGTGAATGAGGTAGGACCTCCAGGAAGTGGCTGTGAATGAGGTAGGACCTCCAGGAAGTGGCTGTGAATGAGGCAGGACTTCTGGGAAGTGGCTGTGAATGAGGCAGGACCCCCGGGAAGTGGCTGTGAATGAGGCAGGACCCCCGGGAAGTGGCTGTCAATGAGGCAGGACTTCCGGGAAGTGGCTGTGAATGAAGCAGGACACCCGAGAAGTGGCTGTGAATGAGGTAAGACCTCCAGGAAGTGGCTGTGAATGAGGCAGGACCCCCGGGTTGTGGCTGTCAATGAGGCAGGACCCCTGGGAAGTGGCTGTGAATGAGGCAGGACGTCTGGGAAGTGGCTGTGAATGAGGCAGGACGTCCGGGAAGTGGCTGTGAATGAGGTAGGACATCCGAGAAGTGGCTATGAATGAGGTAGGACCCTCAGGAAGTGGCTGTGAATGAGGCAGGACACCCGGGAAGTGGCTGTGAATGAGGCAGGACCCCCGGGGAGTGGCTGTGAATGAGGCAGCACCCACGAGAAGCGGCTGTGAATGAGGTAGGACCTCCAGGAAGTGGCTGCGAATGAGGCAGGACCCCCGGGAAGTGACTGTGAATGAGGCAGGACTTCCGGGAAGTGGCTGTGAATGAGGCAGGACCTCCGGGAAGTGGCTGTGAATGAGGCAGGACCCCCGGGTCGTGGCTGTGAATGAGGCAGGAGCCCTGGGAAGTGGCTGTGAATGAGGCAGGACGTCTGGGAAGTGGCTGTGAATGAGGTAGGACCCCCGGGGAGTGGCTGTGAATGAGGCAGGACGCCCAGGAAGTGGCTGTGAATGAGGTAGGACCCCCGGGGAGTGGCTGTGAATGAGGCAGGACCCCTGGGGAGTGGCTGTGAATGAGGCAGGACTTCTGGGAAGTGGCTGTGAATGAGGCAGGACCTCCGGGATGTGGCTGTGAATGAGGCAGGACTTCCGGGAAGTGGCTGTGAATGAGGCAGGACCTCCGGGAAGTGGCTGTGAATGAGGCAGGACCCCCGGGAAGTGGCTGTGAATGAAGCAGGACTCCCGGGAAGTGGCTGTGAATGAGGTAGGACCTCCGGGATGTGGCTGTGAATCAGGCAGGACTTCCGGGAAGTGGCTGTGAATGAGGCAGGACCTCCGGGAAGTGGCTGTGAATGAGGCAGGACATCCGGGAAGTGGCTGTGAATGAAGCAGGACCCCCGGGAAGTGGCTGTGAATGAGGTAGGACCTTCAGGAAGTGGCTATGAATGAGGCAGGACTTCCAGGAAGTGGCTGTCAATGAGGCAGGACTTCCGGGAAGTGGCTGTGAATGAGGCAGGACCCCCGGGGAGTGGCTGTGAATGAGGCAGGACCTCTGGGAATTGGCTGTGAATGAGGTAGGATGCCCGGGAAGTGGCTGTGAATGAGGCAGGACTTCCGGGAAGTGGCTGTGAATGAGGCAGGACTTCCAGGAAGTGGCTGTGAATAAGGCAGGACCCCCGGGGAGTGGCTGTGAATGAGGCAGCACCCACGGGAAGTGGCTGTGAATGAGGTAGGACCTCCAGGAAGTGGCTGTGAATGAGGCAGGACCCCCGGGAAGTGACTGTGAATGAGGCAGGACTTCCGGGAAGTGGCTGTGAATGAGGCAGGACCTCCGGGAAGTGGCTGTGAATGAGGCAGGACCCCCGGGTCGTGGCTGTGAATGAGGCAGGACCTCCGGGATGTGGCTGTGAATGAGGCAGGACCCCCGGGAAGTGGCTGTGAATGAAGCAGGACCCCCGGGAAGTGGCTGTGAATGAGGTAGGACCTCCAGGAAGTGGCTATGAATGAGGCAGGACTTCCAGGAAGTGGCTGTCAATGAGGCAGGACTTCCGGGAAGTGGCTGTGAATGAGGCAGGACCCCCGGGGAGTGGCTGTGAATGAGGCAGGACCCCCGGGAAGTGGCTGTGAATGAAGCAGGACCCCCGGGAAGTGGCTGTGAATGAGGTAGGATGTCCAGGAAGTGGCTGTGAATGAGGTAGGACCTCCAGGAAGTGGCTGTGAATGAGGTAGGACCTCCAGGAAGTGGCTGTGAATGAGGCAGGACTTCTGGGAAGTGGCTGTGAATGAGGCAGGACCCACGGGAAGTGGCTGTGAATGAGGCAGGACCCCCGGGAAGTGGCTGTCAATGAGGCAGGACTTCCGGGAAGTGGCTGTGAATGAAGCAGGACCCCCGCGAAGTGGCTGTGAATGAGGTAGGACCTCCAGGAAGTGGCTGTGAATGAGGCACGTCCCCCGGGGAGTGGCTGTGAATGAGGCAGGACCCCCGGGTCGTGGCTGTGAATGAGGCAGGACCCCTGGGAAGTGGCTGTGAATGAGGCAGGACGTCTGGGAAGTGACTGTGAATGAGGCAGGACGTCCGGGAAGTGGCTGTGAATGAGGTAGGATGTCCGAGAAGTGGCTATGAATGAGGTAGGACCCTCAGGAAGTGGCTGTGAATGAGGCAGGACACCCGGGAAGTGGCTGTGAATGAGGCAGGACGCCCGGGGAGTGGCTGTGAATGAGGCAGCACCCACGGGAAGTGGCTGTGAATGAGGTAGGACCTCCAGGAAGTGGCTGTGAATGAGGCAGGACCCCCGGGAAGTGACTGTGAATGAGGCAGGACTTCCGGGAAGTGGCTGTGAATGAGGCAGGACCTCCGGGAAGTGGCTGTGAATGAGGCAGGAGCCCCGGGTCGTGGCTGTGAATGAGGCAGGACCCCTGGGAAGTGGCTGTGAATGAGGCGGGACGTCTGGGAAGTGGCTGTGAATGAGGTAGGACCCCCGGGGAGTGGCTGTGAATGAGGCAGGACGCCCGGGAAGTGGCTGTGAATGAGGTAGGACCCCCGGGGAGTGGCTGTGAATGAGGCAGGACCCCTGGGGAGTGGCTGTGAATGAGGCAGGACTTCCGGGAAGTGGCTGTGAATGAGGCAGGACTTCCGGGAAGTGGCTGTGAATGAGGCAGGACCTCCGGGATGTGGCTGTGAATGAGGCAGGACTTCCGGGAAGTGGCTGTGAATGAGGTAGGACCTCCAGGAAGTGGCTGTGAATGAGGCAGGTCCCCCGGGTCGTGGCTGTGAATGAGGCAGGACGGCTGGGAAGTGGCTGTGAATGAGGCAGGACGTCTGGGAAGTGGCTGTGAATGAGGTAGGACATCCGAGAAGTGGCTGTGAATGAGGTAGGACCCTCAGGAAGTGGCTGTGAATGAGGCAGGAAGCCCGGGAAGTGGCTGTGAATGAGGTAGGACCTCTGGGAAGTGGCTGTGAATGAGGCAGGACATCCGGGAAGTGGCTGTGAATGAGGCAAGACATCCGGGAAGTGGCTGTGAATGAGGCAGGACTTCTGGGAAGTGGCTGTGAATGAGGCAGGAATTCTGGGAAGTGGCTGTGAATGAGGCAGGCCCCCCGGGAGTGGCTGTGAATGAGGCAAACCCCCGGGAAGTGGCTGTGAATGAGGCAGGACCCCCGGGAAGTGGCTGTCAATGAGGCAGGACTTCCGGGAAGTGGCTGTGAATGAGCAGGACCCCCGGGGAGTGGCTGTGAATGAGGCAGGACCTCTGGGAATTGGCTGTGAATGAGGTAGGACGCCCGGGAAGTGGCTGTGAATGAGGCAGGACTTCCGGGAAGTGGCTGTGAATGAGGCAAGACTTCCAGGAAGTGGCTGTGAATGAGGCAGGACCCCCGGGGAGTGGCTGTGAATGAGGCAGGACCTCTGGGAAGTGGCTGTGAATGAGGCAGGACTTCTGGGAAGTGGCTGTGAATGAGGCAGGACTTCTAGGAAGTGGCTGTGAATGAGGCAGGACCCCTGGGAAGTGGCTGTGAATGAGGCAGGACCCCCGGGTCGCGGCTGTGAATGAGCCAGGCGTCTGGGAAGTGGCTGTGAATGAGGCAGGACGTCTGGGAAGTGGCTGCGAATGAGGTAGGACATCCGAGAAGTGGCTGTGAATGAGGTAGGACCCTCAGGAAGTGGCTGTGAATGAGGCAGGACCTCTGGGAAGTGGCTGTGAATGAGGCAGGACCCCCGGGAAGTGGCTGTGAATGAAGCAGGACCCCCGGGAAGTAGCTGTAAATGAGGTAGGACCTCCGGGAAGTGGTTATGAATGAGACAGGACTTCCGGGAAGTGGCTGTCAATGAGGCAGGCCTTCCGGGAAGTGGCTGTGAATGAGGCAGGACCCCCGGGGAGTGGCTCTGAATGAGGCAGGACCCCCGGGAAGTGGCTGTGAATGAGGCAGGACATCCGGGAAGTGGCTGTGAATGAGGCAGGACCCCCGGGGATTGGCTGTGAATGAGGCAGGACGTCCGGGAAGTGGCTGTGAATAAGGTAGGACATCCGGGAAGTGGCTGTGAATGAAGTAGGACCACCAGGGAGTGGCTGTGAATGAGGCAGGACCCCCGGGAAGTGGCTGTGAATGAGGCAGGACATCTGAGAAGTGGCTGTGAATGAGGCAGGACCCCCGGGGATTGGCTGTGAATGAGGCAGGACTTCCGGGAAGTGGCTGTGAATGAGGCAGGACCTCCGGGATGTGGCTGTGAATGAGGCAGGACCCCCGGGAAGTGGCTGTGAATGACGTAGGACCTCCGGGAAGTGGCTATGAATGAGGCAGGACTTCCGGGAAGTGGCTGTCAATGAGGCAGGACTTCTAGGAAGTGGCTGTGAATGAGGCAAGACCCCCGGGGAGTGGCTGTGAATGAGGCAGGATCTCTGGGAATTGGCTGTGAATGAGGTAGGACGCCCGGGAAGTGGCTGTGAATGAGGCAGGACCCCCGGGAAGTGGCTGTGAACGAAGCAGGACCCCCGGGAAGTGGTTGTGAATGAGGTAGGACGTCCAGGAAGTGGCTGTGAATGAGGTAGGACCTCCAGGAAGTGGCTGTGAATGAGGTAGGACCTCCAGGAAGTGGCTGTGAATGAGGCAGGACTTCCGGGAAGTGGCTGTCAATGAGGCAGGACTTCCGGGAAGTGGCTGTGAATGAAGCAGGACCCCCGCGAAGTGGCTGTGAATGAGGTAGGACCTCCAGGAAGTGGCTGTGAATGAAGCACGTCCCCCGGGGAGTGGCTGTGAATGAGGCAGGACCCCCGGGTCGTGGCTGTGAATGAGGCAGGACCCCTGGGAAGTGGCTGTGAATGAGGCAAGACATCTGGGAAGTGGCTGTGAATGAGGCAGGACGTCCGGGAAGTGGCTGTGAATGAGGTAGGACATCCGAGAAGTGGCTGTGAATGAGGCAGGACCCCTGGGGAGTGGCTATGAATGAGGCAGCACCCACGGGAAGTGGTTGTGAATGAGGTAGGATCTCCAGGAAGTGGCTGTGAATGAGGCAGGACCCCCGGGAAGTGACTGTGAATGAGGCAGGACGCCCGGGAAGTGGCTGTGAATGAGGTAGGACCCCCGGGGAGTGGCTGCGAATGAGGCAGGACCCCTGGGGAGTAGCTGTGAATGAGGCAGGACTTCCGGGAAGTGGCTGTGAATGAGGCAGGACTTCCGGGAAGTGGCTGTGAATGAGGCAGGACCTCCGGGATGTGGCTGTGAATGAGGCAGGACTTCCGGGAAGCGGCTGTGAATGAGGCAGGACCTCCGGGAAGTGGCTGTGAATGAGGCAGGACCCCCGGGAAGTGGCTGTGAATGAAGCAGAACCCCCGGGAAGTGGCTGTGAATGAGGTAGGACCTCCGGGAAGTGGCTATGAATGAGGCAGGACTTCTGGGAAGTGGCTGTCAATGAGGCAGGACTTCCGGGAAGTGGCTGTGAATGAGGCAGGAGCCCCGGGGAGTGGCTGTGAATGAGGCAGGACCTCTGGGAATTGGCTGTGAATGAGGTAGGATGCCCGGGAAGTGGCTGTGAATGAGGCAGGACTTCCGGGAAGTGGCTGTGAATGAGGCAGGACTTCCAGGAAGTGGCTGTGAATGAGGCAGGACCCCCGGGAAGTGGCTGTGAATGAGGCAGGACCTCCGGGAAGTGGCTGTGAATGAGGCAGGACCCCCGGGAAGTGGCTGTGAATGAAGCAGGACCCCCGGGAAGTGGCTGTGAATGAGGTAGGACCTCCGGGAAGTGGCTATGAATGAGGCAGGACTTCTGGGAAGTGGCTGTCAATGAGGCAGGACTTCCGGGAAGTGGCTGTGAATGAGGCAGGAGCCCCGGGGAGTGGCTGTGAATGAGGCAGGACCCCCGGGGAGTGGCTGTGAATGAAGCAGGACCTCTGGGAAGTGGCTGTGAATGAGGCAGGACTTCTGGGAAGTGGCTGTGAATGAGGCAGGACCCCTGGGAAGTGGCTGTGAATGAGGCAGGACCCCCGGGTCGCGGCTGTGAATGAGCCAGGCGTCTGGGAAGTGGCTGTGAATGAGGCAGGATGTCTGGGAAATGGCTGCGAATGAGGTAGGACATCCGAGAAGTGGCTGTGAATGAGGTAGGACCCTCAGGAAGTGGCTGTGAATGAGGCAGGACCTCCGGGAAGTGGCTGCGAATGAGGCAGGACCCCCGGGAAGTGGCTGTGAATGAAGCAGGACCCCTGGGAAGTGGCTGTGAATGAGGTAGGACCTCCGGGAAGTGGTTATGAATGAGGCAGGACTTCTGGGAAGTGGCTGTCAATGAGGCAGGCCTTCCGGGAAGTGGCTGTGAATGAGGCAGGACCCCCGGGGAGTGGCTGTGAATGAGGCAGGACCTCTGGGAATTGGCTGTGAATGAGGTAGGACGCCCGGGAAGTGGCTGTGAATGAGGCAGGACCCCCGGGAAGTGGCTGTGAATGAGGCAGGACCCCCGGGAAGTGGATGTGAATGAGGTAGGACCTCCAGGAAGTGGCTGTGAATGAGGCAGGACTTCAGGGAAGTGGCTGTGAATGAGGCAGGACTTCTGGGAAGTGGCTGTGAATGAGGCAGGACCTCCGGGAAGTGGCTGTGAATGAGGAAGGACCCCCGGGAAGTGGCTGTGAATGAAGGAGGACCCCCGGGAAGTGGCTGTGAATGAGGTAGGACCTCCGGGAAGTGGCTATGAATGAGGCAGGACTTCTGGGAAGTGGCTGTCAATGAGGCAGAACTTCCGGGAAGTGGCTGTGAATGAGGCAGGACCCCCGGGGAGTGGCTGTGAATGAGGCAGGACCTCTGGGAATTGGCTGTGAATGAGGTAGGACGCCCGGGAAGTGGCTGTGAATGAGGCAGGACTTCCGGGAAGTGGCTGTGAATGAGGCAGGACTTCCAGGAAGTGGCTGTGAATGAGGCAGGACCCCCGGGGAGTGGCTGTGAATGAGGCAGGACCTCTGGGAAGTGGCTGTGAATGAGTCAGGACTTCTGGGAAGTGGCTGTGAATGAGGCAGGACTTCCAGGAAGTGGCTGTGAATGAGGCAGGACCCCTGGGAAGTGGCTGTGAATGAGGCAGGACCCCCGGGTCGCGGCTGTGAATGAGCCAGGCGACTGGGAAGTGGCTGTGAATGAGGCAGGACGTCTGGGAAGTGGCTGCGAATGAGGTAGGACATCCGAGAAGTGGCTGTGAATGAGGTAGGACCCTCAGGAAGTGGCTGTGAATGAGGCAGGACCTCCGGGAAGTGGCTGTGAATGAGGCAGGACCCCCGGGAAGTGGCTGTGAATGAAGCAGGACCCCCGGGAAGTGGCTGTGAATGAGGTAGGACCTCCGGGAAGTGGTTATGAATGAGGCAGGACTTCTGGGAAGTGGCTGTCAATGAGGCAGGCCTTCCGGGAAGTGGCTGTGAATGAGGCAGGACCCCCGGGGAGTGGCTGTGAATGAGGCAGGACCTCTGGGAATTGGCTGTGAATGAGGTAGGACGCCCGGGAAGTGGCTGTGAACGAGGCAGGACCCCCGGGAAGTGGCTGTGAATGAAGCAGGACCCCCGGGAAGTGTCTGTGAATGAGGTAGGACCTCCAGGAAGTGGCTGTGAATGAGGCAGGACTTCTGGGAAGTGGCTGTGAATGAGGCAGGACTTCCAGGAAGTGGCTGTGAATGAGGCAGGACCCCCGGGGAGTGGCTGTGAATGAGGCAGGACCTCTGGGAAGTGGCTGTGAATGAGGCAGGACTTCTGGGAAGTGGCTGTGAATGAGGCAGGACTTCTAGGAAGTGGCTGTGAATGAGGCAGGACCCCTGGGAAGTGGCTGTGAATGAGGCAGGACCCCCGGGTCGCGGCTGTGAATGAGGCAGGCGTCTGGGAAGTGGCTGTGAATGAGGCAGGAAGTCTGGGAAGTGGCTGTGAATGAGGTAGGACATCCGAGAAGTGGCTGTGAATGAGGTAGGACCCTCAGGAAGTAGCTGTGAATGAGGCAGGATGCCCAGGAAGTGGCTGTGAATGAGGCAGGACCTCTGGGAAGTGGCTGTGAATGAGGCAGGACATCCGGGAAGAGGCTGTGAATGAGGCAGGACTTCTGGGAAGTGGCTGTGAATGAGGCAGGACCCCCGGGAGAGGCTGTGAATGAGGCAGGACCCCCGGGAAGTGGCTGTGAATGAGGCAGGTCCCCCGGGGAGTGGCTGTGAATGAGGCAGGACCCACAGGAAGTGGCTGTGAATGATGTAGGACCTCCAGGAAGTGGCTGTGAATGAGGCAGGACTTCCGGGAAGTGGCTGTGAATGAAGCAGGACCCCCGGGAAGTGGCTGTGAATGAGGCAGGACCCCCGGGAAGTGGCTGTGAATGAGGCAGGACTTCCAGGAACTGGCTGTGAATGAAGCAGGACCTCCAGGAAGTGGCTGTGAATGAGGCAGGTCCCCCGGGTCGTGGCTGTGAATGAGGCAGGACCCCAGGGTCGCGGCTGTGAATGAGGCAGGACGTCTGGGAAGTGGCTGTGAATGAGGCAGGACGTCTGGGAAGTGGCTGTGAATGAGATAGGATATCAGAGAAGTGGCTGTGAATGAGGTAGGACCCTCAGGAAGTGGCTGTGAATGAGGCAGGACGCCCGGGAAGTGGCTGTGAATGAGGCAGGACCTCTGGGAAGTGGCTGTGAATGAGGCAGGACATCCGGGAAGTGGCTGTGAATGAGGCAGGACCTCCGGGAAGTGGCTGTGAATGAAGCAGGACCCACGGGAAGCGGCTGTGAATGAGGTAGGACCTCCGGGAAGTGGCTATGAATGAGGCAGGACTTCTGGGAAGTAGCTGTCAATGAGGCAGGACTTCCGGGAAGTGGCTGTGAATGAGGCAGGACCCCCGGGGAGTGGCTGTGAATGAGGCAGGACCTCTGGAAATTGGCTGTGAATGAGGTAGGACGCCCGGGAAGTGGCTGTGAATGAGGCAGGACCCCCGGGAAGTGGCTGTGAATGAAGCAGGACCCCCGGGAAGTGGCTGTGAATGAGGTAGGACGTCCAGGAAGTGGCTGTGAATGAGGTAGGACCTCCGGGAAGTGGCTGTGAATGAGGTAGGACCTCCAGGAAGTGGCTGTGAATGAGGCAGGACTTCCGGGAAGTGGCTGTGAATCAGGCAGGACCCCCGGGAAGTGGCTGTGAATGAGGCAGGACCCCCGGGAAGTGGCTGTCAATGAGGCAGGACTTCCGGGAAGTGGCTGTGAATGAAGCAGGACCCCCGGGAAGTGGCTGTGAATGAGGTAGGACCTCCAGGAAGTAGCTGTGAATGAGGCAGGTCCCCCGGGGAGAGGCTGTGAATGAGGCAGGACCCCCGGGTCGTGGCTGTGAATGAGGCAGGACCCCTGGGAAGTGGCTGTGAATGAGGCAGGACGTCTGGGAAGTGGCTGTGAGTGAGGCAGGACGTCCGGGAAGTGGCTGTGAATGAGGTAGGACATCCGAGAAGTGGCTATGAATGAGGTAGGACCCTCAGGAAGTGGCTGTGAATGAGGCAGGACACCCGGGAAGTGGCTGTGAATGAGGCAGGACCCCCAGGGAGTGGCTGTGAATGAGGCAGCACCAACGGGAAGTGGCTGTGAATGAGGTAGGACCTCCAGGAAGTGGCTGTGAATGAGGCAGGACCCCCGGGAAGTGACTGTGAATGAGGCAGGACTTCCGGGAAGTGGCTGTGAATGAGGCAGGACCTCCGGGAAGTGGCTGTGAATGAGGCAGGACCCCCGGGTCGTGGCTGTGAATGAGGCAGGACCCCTGGGAAGTGGCTGTGAATGAGGCAGGACGTCCGGGAAGTGGCTGTGAATGAGGTAGGACCCCCGGGGAGTGGCTGTGAATGAGGCAGGACGCCCGGGAAGTGGCTGTGAATGAGGTAGGACCCCCGGGGAGTGGCTGTGAATGAGGCAGGACCCCTGGGGAGTGGCTGTGAATGAGGCAGGACTTCCGGGAAGTGGCTGTGAATGCAGCAGGACCTCCGGGATGTGGCTGTGAATGAGGCAGGACCTCCGGGAAGTGGCTGTGAATGAGGCAGGACCCCCGAAAAGTGGCTGTGAATAAGGCAGGACCTCTGGGAATTGGCTGTGAATGAGGTAGGACGCCCGGGAAGTGGCTGTGAATGAGGCAGGACTTCTGGGAAGTGGCTGTGAATGAGGTAGGACTTCCAGGAAGTGGCTGTGAATGAGGCAGGACCCCCGGGGAGTGGCTGTGAATGAGGCAGAACCTCTGGGAAGTGGCTGTGAATGAGGCAGGACTTCTGGGAAGTGGCTGTGAATGAGGCAGGACTTCTAGGAAGTGGCTGTGAATGAGGCAGGACCCCCGGGTCGCGGCTGTGAATGAGCCAGGCGTCTGGGAAGTGGCTGTGAATGAGGCAGGACGTCTGGGAAGTGGCTGCGAATGAGGTAGGACATCCAAGAAGTGGCTGTGAATGAGGTAGGACCCTCAGGAAGTGACTGTGAATGAGGCAGGACCTCCGGGAAGTGGCTGTGAATGAGGCAGGACTTCCGGGAAGTGGCTGTGAATGAGGCAGGACCTCCGGGATGTGGCTGTGAATGAGGCAGGACTTCCGGGAAGTGGCTGTGAATGAGGCAGGACCTCCGGGAAGTGGCTGTGAATGAGGCAGGACCTCCGGGATGTGGCTGTGAATGAGGCAGGACTTCTGGGAAGTGGCTGTGAATGAGGCAGGACCTCCGGGAAGTGGCTGTGAATGAAGCAGGACCCCCGGGAAGTGGCTGTGAATGAGGTAGGACCTCCGGGAAGTGGCTATGAATGAGGCAGGACTTCTGGGAAGTGGCTGTCAATGAGGCAGGACTTCCGGGAAGTGGCTGTGAATGAGGCAGGAGCCCCGGGGAGTGGCTGTGAATGAGGCAGGACCTCTGGGAATTGGCTGTGAATGAGGTAGGACACCCGGGAAGTGGCTGTGAATGAGGCAGGACTTCCGGGAAGTGGCTGTGAATGAGGCAGGACTTCCAGGAAGTGGCTGTGAATGAGGCAGGACCACCGGGGAGTGGCTGTGAATGAAGCAGGACCTCTGGGAAGTGGCTGTGAATGAGGCAGGACTTCTGGGAAGTGGCTGTGAATGAGGCAGGACTTCTAGGAAGTGGCTGTGAATGAGGCAGGACCCCTGGGAAGTGGCTGTGAATGAGGCAGGACCCCCGGGTCGCGGCTGTGAATGAGCCAGGCGTCTGGGAAGTGGCTGTGAATGAGGCAGGACGTCGGGGAAATGGCTGCGAATGAGGTAGGACATCCGAGAAGTGGCTGTGAATGAGGTAGGACCCTCAGGAAGTGGCTGTGAATGAGGCAGGACCTCCGGGAAGTGGCTGTGAATGAGGCAGGACCCCCGGGAAGTGGCTGTGAATGAAGCAGGACCCCCGGGAAGTGGCTGTGAATGAGGTAGGACCTCCGGGAAGTGGTTATGAATGACGCAGGACTTCCGGGAAGTGGCTGTCAATGAGGCAGGCCTTCCGGGAAGTGGCTGTGAATGAGGCAGGACCCCCGGGAAGTGGCTGTGAATGAGGCAGGACCTCTGGGAATTGGCTGTGAATGAGGTAGGACGCCCGGGAAGTGGCTGTGAATGAGGCAGGACCCCCGGGAAGTGGCTGTGAATGAAGCAGGACCCCCGGGAAGTGGCTGTGAATGAGGTAGGACTTCCAGGAAGTGGCTGTGAATGAGGCAGGACTTCCGGGAAGTGGCTGTGAATGAGGCAGGACTTCCGGGAAGTGGCTGTGAATGAGGCAGGACCTCCGGGAAGTGGCTGTGAATGAGGCAGGACCCCCGGGTCGTGGCTGTGAATGAGGCAGGACCCCTGGGAAGTGGCTGTGAATGAGGCAGGACGTCTGGGAAGTGGCTGTGAATGAGGTAGGACCCCCGGGGAGTGGCTGTGAATGAGGCAGAACGCCCGGGAAGTGGCTGTGAATGAGGTAGGACCCCCGGGGAGTGGCTGCGAATGAGGCAGGACCCCTGGGGAGTAGCTGTGAATGAGGCAGGACTTCCGGGAAGTGGCTGTGAATGAGGCAGGACTTCCGGGAAGTGGCTGTGAATGAGGCAGGACCTCCGGGATGTGGCTGTGAATGAGGCAGGACTTCCGGGAAGTGGCTGTGAATGAGGCAGGACCTCCGGGAAGTGGCTGTGAATGAGGCAGGACCCCCGGGAAGTGGCTGTGAATGAAGCAGGACCCCCGGGAAGTGGCTGTGAATGAGGTAGGACCTCCGGGAAGTGGCTATGAATGAGGCAGGACTTCTGGGAAGTGGCTGTCAATGAGGCAGGACTTCCGGGAAGTGGCTGTGAATGAGGCAGGAGCCCCGGGGAGTGGCTGTGAATGAGGCAGGACCCCCGGGGAGTGGCTGTGAATGAAGCAGGACCTCTGGGAAGTGGCTGTGAATGAGGCAGGACTTCTGGGAAGTGGCTGTGAATGAGGCAGGACTTCTAGGAAGTGGCTGTGAATGAGGCAGGACCCCTGGGAAGTGGCTGTGAATGAGGCAGGACCCCCGGGTCCCGGCTGTGAATGAGCCAGGCGTCTGGGAAGTGGCTGTGAATGAGGCAGGACGTCTGGGAAGTGGCTGCGAATGAGGTAGGACATCCGAGAAGTGGCTGTGAATGAGGTAGGACCCTCAGGAAGTGGCTGTGAATGAGGCAGGACCTCCGGGAAGTGGCTGTGAATGAGGCAGGACCCCCGGGAAGTGGCTGTGAATGAAGCAGGACCGCCGGGAAGTGGCTGTGAATGAGGTAGGACCTCCGGGAAGTGGTTATGAATGAGGCAGGACTTCTGGGAAGTGGCTGTCAATGAGGCAGGCCTTCCGGGAAGTGGCTGTGAATGAGGCAGGACCCCCGGGGAGTGGCTGTGAATGAGGCAGGACCTCTGGGAATTGGCTGTGAATGAGGTAGGACGCCCGGGAAGTGGCTGTGAATGAGGCAGGACCCCCGGGAAGTGGCTGTGAATGAAGCAGGACCCCCGGGAAGTGGCTGTGAATGAGGTAGGACCTCCAGGAAGTGGCTGTGAATGAGGCAGGACTTCTGGGAAGTGGCTGTGAATGAGGCAGGACTTCCAGGAAGTGGCTGTGAATGAGGCAGGACCCCCGGGGAGTGGCTGTGAATGAGGCAGGACTTCTGGGAAGTGGCTGTGAATGAGGCAGGACTTCTGGGAAGTGGCTGTGAATGACGCAGGACTTCCAGGAAGTGGCTGTGAATGAGGCAGGACCCCCGGGGAGTGGCTGTGAATGAGGCAGGACCTCTGGGAAGTGGCTGTGAATGAGGCAGGACTTCTGGGAAGTGGCTGTGAATGAGGCAGGACTTCTAGGAAGTGGCTGTGAATGAGGCAGGACCCCTGGGAAGTGGCTGTGAATGAGGCAGGACCCCCGGGTCGCGGCTGTGAATGAGCCAGGCGTCTGGGAAGTGGCTGTGAATGAGGCAGGACGTCTGGGAAGTGGACGCGAATGAGGTAGGACATCCGAGAAGTGGCTGTGAATGAGGTAGGACCCTCAGGAAGTGGCTGTGAATGAGGCAGGACGCCCAGGAAGTGGCTGTGAATGAGGCAGGACCTCTGGGAAGTGGCTGTGAATGAGGCAGGACATCCGGGAAGAGGCTGTGAATGAGGCAGGTCCCCCGGGGAGTGGCTGTGAATGAGGCAGGACCCCCAGGAAGTGGCTGTGAATGATGTAGGACCTCCAGGAAGTGGCTGTGAATGAGGCAGGACTTCCGGGAAGTGGCTGTGAATGAAGCACGATCCCCGGGAAGTGGCTGTGAATGAGGCAGGACCCCCGGGAAGTGGCTGTGAATAAGGCAGGACTTCTGGGAAGTGGCTGTGAATGAAGCAGGACTTCCGGGAAGTGGCTGTGAATGAAGCAGGACCCCCGGGAAGTGGCTGTGAACAAGGTAGGACCTCCAGGAAGTCGCTGTGAATGAGGCAGGTCCCCCGGGTCGTGGCTGTGAATGAGGCAGGACGTCTGGGAAGTGGCTGTGAATGAGGCAGGACGTCTGGGAAGTGGCTGTGAATGAGGTAGGACATCCGAGAAGTGGCTGTGAATGAGGTAGGACCCTCAGGAAGTGGCTGTGAATGAGGCAGGACGCCCAGGAAGTGGCTGTGAATGAGGCAGGACCTCTGGGAAGTGGCTGTGAATGAGGCAGGACATCCGGGAAGAGGCTGTGAATGAGGCAGGACTTCTGGGAAGTGGCTGTGAATGAGGCAGGACCCCCGGGAGAGGCTGTGAATGAGGCAGGACCCCCGGGAAGTGGCTGTGAATGAGGCAGGTCCCCCGGGGAGTGGCTGTGAATGAGGCAGGACCCCCAGGAAGTGGCTGTGAATGATGTAGGACCTCCAGGAAGTGGCTGTGAATGAGGCAGGACTTCCGGGAAGTGGCTGTGAATGAAGCAGGATCCCCGGGAAGTGGCTGTGAATGAGGCAGGACCCCCGGGAAGTGGCTGTGAATAAGGCAGGACTTCTGGGAAGTGGCTGTGAATGAAGCAGGACTTCCGGGAAGTGGCTGTGAATGAAGCAGGACCCCCGGGAAGTGGCTGTGAACGAGGTAGGACCTCCAGGAAGTGGCTGTGAATGAGGCAGGTCCCCCGGGTCGTGGCTGTGAATGAGGCAGGACGTCTGGAAAGTGGCTGTGAATGAGGCAGGACGTCTGGGAAGTGGCTGTGAATGAGGTAGGACATCTGAGAAGTGTCTATGAATGAGGTAGGACCCTCAGGAAGTGGCTGTGAATGAGGCAGGACGCCCGGGAAGTGGCTGTGAATGAGGTAGGACCTCTGGGAAGTGGCTGTGAATGAGGCAGGACATCCGGGAAGTGGCTGTGAATGAGGCAGGACATCCGGGAAGTGGCTGTGAATGAGGCAGGACTTCTGGGAAGTGGCTGTGAATGAGGCAGGAATTCTGGGAAGTGGCTGTGAATGAGGCAGGCCCCCCGGGAGTGGCTGTGAATGAGGCAAACCCCCGGGAAGTGGCTGTGAATGAGGCAGGACCCCCGGGAAGTGGCTGTGAATGAGGCAGGTCCCCCGGGGAGTGGCTGTGAATAGCAGGACTCCCGGGAAGTGGCTGTGAATGAGGCAGGACCCCCGGGTCGTGGCTGTGAATGAGGCAGGACCCCTGGGAAGTGGCTGTGAATGAGGCAGGACCCCCGGGTCGCGGCTGTGAATGAGGCAGGCGTCTGGGAAGTGGCTGTGAATGAGGCAGGACGTCTGGGAAGTGGCTGTGAATGAGGTAGGACATCCGAGAAGTGGCTGTGAATGAGGTAAGACCCTCAGGAAGTGGCTGTGAATGAGGCAGGACGCCCGGGAAGTGGCTGTGAATGAGGCAGGACCTCTGGGAAGTGGCTGTGAATGAGGCAGGACATCCGGGAAGAGGCTGTGAATGATGCAGGACTTCTGGGAAGTGGCTGTGAATGAGGCAGGACCCCCGGGAGAGGCTGTGAATGAGGCAGGACCCCCGGGAAGTGGCTGTGAATGAGGCAGGTCCCCCGGGGAGTGGCTGTGAATGAGGCAGGACCCCCAGGAAGTGGCTGTGAATGATGTAGGACCTCCAGGAAGTGGCTGTGAATGAGGCAGGACTTCCGGGAAGTGGGTGTGAATGAAGCAGGATCCCCGGGAAGTGGCTGTGAATGAGGCAGGACCCCCGGGAAGTGGCTGTGAATAAGGCAGGACTTCTGGGAAGTGGCTGTGAATGAAGCAGGACTTCCGGGAAGTGGCTGTGAATGAAGCAGGACCCCCGGGAAGTGGCTGTGAACGAGGTAGGACCTCCAGGAAGTGGCTGTGAATGAGACAGGTCCCCCGGGTTGTGGCTGTGAATGAGGCAGGACCCCCAGGTCGTGGCTGTGAATGAGGCAGGACGTCTGGGAAGTGGTTGTGAATGAGGCAGGACGTCTGGAAAATGGCTGTGAATGAGGTAGGACATCCGAGAAGTGGCTGTGAATGAGGTAGGACCCTCAGGAAGTGGCTGTGAATGAGGCAGGACGCCCGGGAGGTGGCTGTGAATGAGGCAGGTCCTCTGGGAAGTGGCTGTGAATGAGGCAGGACATCCGGAAAGAGGCTGTGAATGAGGCAGGACTTCTGGGAAGTGGCTGTGAATGAGGCAGGAATTCTGGGAAGTGGCTGTGAATGAGGCAGGCCCCCCGGGAGTGGCTGTGAATGAAGCAAACCCCCAGGAAGTGGCTGTGAATGAGGCAGGACTGCCGGGAAGTGGCCGTGAATGAGGCAGGTCCCCCGGGGAGTGGCTGTGAATGAGGCAGGACTCCCGGGAAGTGGCTGTGAATGAGGCAGGACCCCCGGGTCGTGGCTGTGAATGAGGCAGGACCCCTGGGAAGTGGCTGTGAATGAGGCAGGACCCCCGGGTCGCGGCTGTGAATGAGGCAGGCGTCTGGGAAGTGGCTGTGAAAGATGTAGGACCTCCAGGAAGTGGCTGTGAATGAGGCAGGACTTCCGGGAAGTGGCTGTGAATGAAGCAGGACCCCCGGGAAGTGGCTGTGAATGAGGCAGGACCCCCGGGAAGTGGCTGTGAATGAGGCAGGACTTCCGGGAAGTGGCTGTGAATGAAGCAGGACCCCCGGGAAGTGGCTGTGAATGAGGTAGGACCTCCAGGAAGTGGCTGTGAATGAGGCAGGTCCCCCGGGTCGTGGCTGTGAATGAGGCAGGACCACCGGGTCGTGGCTGTGAATGAGGCAGGACGTCTGGGAAGTGGTGTGAATGAGGCAGGACGTCTGGGAAGTGGCTGTGAATGAGGTAGGACGTCCGGGAAGTGGCTATGAATGAGGTAGGACATCCGGGAAGTGGCTGTGAATGAGGTAGGACCCTCAGGAAGTGGCTGTGAATGAGGCAGGACGCCCGGGAAGTGGCTGTGAATGAGGCAGGACCTCTGGGAAGTGGCTGTGAATGAGGCAGGACAGCCGGGAAGAGGCTATGAATGAGGCAGGACGTCTGGGAAGTGGCTGTGAATGAGGCAGGACATCCGGGAAGTGGCTGTGAATGAGGCAGAACATCCGGGAAGTGGCTGTGAATGAGGCAGGAATTCTGGGAAGTGGCTGTGAATGAGGCAGGCCCCCCGGGAGTGGCTGTGAATGAGGCAAACCCCCGGGAAGTGGCTGTGAATGAGGCAGGACCCCCGGGAAGTGGCTGTGAATGAGGCAGGTCCCCCGGGGAGTGGCTGTGAATGGCAGGACTCCCGGGAAGTGGCTGTGAATTAGGCAGGACCCCCGGGTCGTGGCTGTGAATGAGGCAGGACCCCTGGGAAGTGGCTGTGAATGAGGCAAGACTCCCGGGTCGCGGCTGTGAATGAGGCAGGCATCTGGGAAGTGGCTGTGAATGAGGCAGGACGTCTGGGAAGTGGCTGTGAATGAGGTAGGACATCCGAGAAGTGGCTGTGAATGAGGTAAGACCCTCAGGAAGTGGCTATGAATGAGGCAGGAAGCCCGGGAAGTGGCTGTGAATGAGGCAGGACCTCTGGGAAGTGGCTGTGAATGAGGCAGGACATCCGGGAAGAGGCTGTGAATGAGGCAGGACTTCTGGGAAGTGGCTGTGAATGAGGCAGGACCCCCGGGAGAGGCTGTGAATGAGGCAGGACCCCCGGGAAGTGGCTGTGAATGAGGCAGGTCCCCCGGGGAGTGGCTGTGAATGAGGCAGGACCCCCAGGAAGTGGCTGTGAATGATGTAGGACCTCCAGGAAGTGGCTATGAATGAGGCAGGACTTCCGGGAAGTAGCTGTGAATGAAGCAGGATCCCCGGGAAGTGGCTGTGAATGAGGCAGGACCCCCGGGAAGTGGCTGTGAATAAGGCAGGACTTCTGGGAAGTGGCTGTGAATGAAGCAGGACTTCCGGGAAGTGGCTGTGAATGAAGCAGGACCCCCGGGAAGTGGCTGTGAACGAGGTAGGACCTCCAGGAAGTGGCTGTGAATGAGGCAGGTCCCCCGGGTCGTGGCTGTGAATGAGGCAGGACGTCTGGGAAGTGGCTGTGAATGAGGCAGGACGTCTGGGAAGTGGCTGTGAATGAGGTAGGACATCCGAGAAGTGGCTGTGAATGAGGTAGGACCCTCAGGAAGTGGCTGTGAATGAGGCAGGACGCCCGGGAAGTGGCTGTGAATGAGGTAGGACCTCTGGGAAGTGGCTGTGAATGAGGCAGGACATCCGGGAAGTGGCTGTGAATGAGGCAGGACATCCGGGAAGTGGCTGTGAATGAGGCAGGACTTCTGGGAAGTGGCTGTGAATGAGGCAGGAATTCTGGGAAGTGGCTGTGAATGAGGCAGGCCCCCCGGGAGTGGCTGTGAATGAGGCAAACCCCCGGGAAGTGGCTGTGAATGAGGCAGGACCCCCGGGAAGTGGCTGTGAATGAGGCAGGTCCCCCGGGGAGTGGCTGTGAATGGCAGGACTCCCGGGAAGTGGCTGTGAATGAGGCAGGACCCCCGGGTCGTGGCTGTGAATGAGGCAGGACCCCTGGGAAGTGGCTGTGAATGAGGCAGGTCCCCCGGGGAGTGGCTGTGAATGAGGCAGGACCCCCAGGAAGTGGCTGTGAATGATGTAGGACCTCCAGGAAGTGGCTGTGAATTTGGCAGGACTTCCGGGAAGTGGGTGTGAATGAAGCAGGATCCCCGGGAAGTGGCTGTGAATGAGGCAGAACACCCAGGAAGTGGCTATGAATAAGGCAGGACTTCTGGGAAATGGCTGTGAATGAAGCAGGACTTCCGGGAAGTGGCTGTGAATGAAGCAGGACCCCCGGGAAGTGGCTGTGAACGAGGTAGGACCTCCAGGAAGTGGCTGTGAATGAGGCAGGTCCCCCGGGTCGTGGCTGTGAATGAGGCAGGACCCCCGGGTCGTGGCTGTGAATGAGGCAGGACGTCTGGGAAGTGGCTGTGAATGAGGCAGGACGTCTGGGAAATGGCTGTGAATGAGGTAGGACATCCGAGAAGTGGCTGTGAATGAGGTAGGACCCTCAGGAAGTGGCTGTGAATGAGGCAGGACGTCTGGGAAGTGGCTGTGAATGAGGCAGGACGTCTGGGAAGTGGCTGTGAATGAGGCAGAACATCCAGGAAGTGGCTGTAAATAAGGTAGGACCCTCAGGAAGTGACTGTGAATGAGGTAGGACCTCCGGGGAGTGGCTGTGAATGAGGCAGGACGCCCGGGAAGTGGCTGTGAATGAGGTCGGACCCCCGGGGAGTGGCTGTGAATGAGGCAGGACCCCCGGGGAGTGGCTGTGAATGAGGCAGGACCCATGGGAAGTGGCTGTGAATGAGTAAGGACCTCCAGGAAGTGGCTGTGAATGAGGCAGGACTTCAGGAAGTGGCTGTGAATGAGGCAGGACTTCCAGGAAGTGGCTATGAATGAGGCAGGACCTCTAGGAAGTGGCTGTGAATGAGGCAGGACCCCTGGGAAGTGGCTGTGAATGAAGCAGGACCCCCGGGAAGTGGCTGTGAATGAGGTAGGACCTCCAGGAAGTGGCTGTGAATGAGGCAGGACTTCCGGGAAGTGGCTGTGAACAAGGCAGGACTTCCGGGAAGTGGCTGTGAATGAGGCAGGACTTCCGGGAAGTGGCTGTGAATGAGGCAGGACCCCCGGGAAGTGGCTGTGAATGAGGCAGGACTTCCGGGAAGTGGCTGTGAATGAGGCAGGACCCCCGGGTCGTGGCTGTGAATGAGGCAGGACCTCTGGGAAGTGGCTGTGAATGAGGCAGGACATCCGGGTCGTGGCTGTGAATGAGGCAGGACCCCTGGGAAGTGGCTGTGAATGAGGCAGGACATCCGGGAAGTGGCTGTGAATGAGGCAGGACTTCCGGGAAGTGGCTGTGAACAAGGCAGGACTTCCGGGAAGTGGCTGTGAATGAGGCAGGACTTCCGGGAAGTGGCTGTGAATGAGGCAGGACCCCCGGGTCGTGGCTGTGAATGAGGCAGGACCCCTGGGAAGTGGCTGTGAATGAGGCAGGACATCCGGGAAGTGGCTGTGAATGAGGCAGGACATCCGGGAAGTGGCTGTGAATGAGGTAGGACATCTGGGAAGTGGCTGTGAATGAGGTAGGACCCTCAGGAAATGGCTGTGAATGAGGCAGGACGCCCGGGAAGTGGCTGTGAATGAGGCAGGACCACCGGGAAGTGGGTGTGAATGAGGCAGGAGCCCCTGGGAAGTGGCTGTGAATGAGGCAGGACCCCGGGAAGTGGCTGAGAATGAGGCAGGACTTCCGGGAAGTGGCTGTGAATGAGGCAGGACCTCCAGGAAGTGGCTGTGAATGAGGCAGGACCCCCGGGTCGTGGCTGTGAATGAGGCAGGACCCCTGGGAAGTGGCTGTGAATGAGGCAGGACGTCTGGGAAGTGGCTGTGAATGAGGCAGGACGTCCGGGAAGTGGCTGTGAATGAGGTAGGACCCTCAGGAAGTGGCTGTGAATGAGGCAGGACGCCCGGGAAGTGGCTGTGAATGAGGCAGGACCACCGGGAAGTGGCTGTGAATAAGGCAGGACTTCCGGGAAGTGGCTGTGAATGAAGCAGGACTTCCGGGAAGTGGCTGTGAATGAAGCAGGACCCCCGGGAAGTGGCTGTGAACGAGGTAGGACCTCCAGGAAGTGGCTGTGAATGAGGCAGGTCCCCCGGGTCGTGGCTGTGAATGAGGCAGGACGTCTGGGAAGTGGCTGTGAATGAGGCAGGACGTCTGGGAAGTGGCTGTGAATGAGGTAGGACATCCGAGAAGTGGCTGTGAATGAGGTAGGACCCTCAGGAAGTGGCTGTGAATGAGGCAGGACGCCCGGGAAGTGGCTGTGAATGAGGTAGGACCTCTGGGAAGTGGCTGTGAATGAGGCAGGACATCCGGGAAGTGGCTGTGAATGAGGCAGGACATCCGGGAAGTGGCTGTGAATGAGGCAGGACTTCTGGGAAGTGGCTGTGAATGAGACAGGAATTCTGGGAAGTGGCTGTGAATGAGGAAGGCAACCGGGAGTGGCTGTGAATGAGGCAAACCCCCGGGAAGTGGCTGTGAATGAGGCAGGACCCCCGGGAAGTGGCTGTGAATGAGGCAGGTCCCCCGGGGAGTGGCTGTGAATGGCAGGACTCCCGGGAAGTGGCTGTGAATGAGGCAGGACCCCCGGGTCGTGGCTGTGAATGAGGCAGGACCCCTGGGAAGTGGCTGTGAATGAGGCAGGACCCCCGGGTCGCGGCTGTGAATGAGGCAGGAGTCTGGGAAGTGGCTGTGAATGAGGCAGGACGTCTGGGAAGTGGCTGTGAATGAGGTAGGACATCCGAGAAGTGGCTGTGAATGAGGTAAGACCCTCAGGAAGTGGCTGTGAATGAGGCAGGACGCCCGGGAAGTGGCTGTGAATGAGGCAGGACCTCTGGGAAGTGGCTGTGAATGAGGCAGGACATCCGGGAAGAGGCTGTGAATGAGGCAGGACTTCTGGGAAGTGGCTGTGAATGAGGCAGGACCCCCAGGAGAGGCTGTGAATGAGGCAGGACCCCCGGGAAGTGGCTGTGAATGAGGCAGGTCCCCCGGGGAGTGGCTGTGAATGAGGCAGGACCCCCAGGAAGTGGCTGTGAATGATGTAGGACCTCCAGGAAGTGGCTGTGAATGAGGCAGGACTTCCGGGAAGTGGCTGTGAATGAGGCAGGACGTCTGGGAAGTGGCTGTGAATGAGGTAGGACATCCGAGAAGTGGCTGTGAATGAGGTAGGACCCTCAGGAAGTGGCTGTGAATGAGGTAGGATGCCCGGGAGGTGGCTGTGAATGGGGCAGGACCTTTGGGAAGTGGCTGTGAATGAGGCAGGACTTCTGGGAAGTGGCTGTGAATGAGGCAGGACTTCTAGGAAGTGGCTGTGAATGAGGCAGGACCCCTGGGAAGTGGCTGTGAATGAGGCAGGACCCCCGGGTCGCGGCTGTGAATGAGCCAGGCGTCTGGGAAGTGGCTGTGAATGAGGCAGGACGTCTGGGAAGTGGACGCGAATGAGGTAGGACATCCGAGAAGTGGCTGTGAATGAGGTAGGACCCTCAGGAAGTGGCTGTGAATGAGGCAGGACGCCCAGGAAGTGGCAGTGAATGAGGCAGGACCTCTGGGAAGTGGCTGTGAATGAGGCAGGACATCCGGGAAGAGGCTGTGAATGAGGCAGGTCCCCCGGGGAGTGGCTGTGAATGAGGCAGGACCCCCAGGAAGTGGCTGTGAATGATGTAGGACCTCCAGGAAGTGGCTGTGAATGAGGCAGGACTTCCGGGAAGTGGCTGTGAATGAAGCAGGATCTCCGGGAAGTGGCTGTGAATGAGGCAGGACCCCCGGGAAGTGGCTGTGAATAAGGCAGGACTTCTGGGAAGTGGCTGTGAATGAAGCAGGACTTCCGGGAAGTGGCTGTGAATGAAGCAGGACCCCCGGGAAGTGGCTGTGAACAAGGTAGGACCTCCAGGAAGTCGCTGTGAATGAGGCAGGTCCCCCGGGTCGTGGCTGTGAATGAGGCAGGACGTCTGGGAAGTGGCTGTGAATGAGGCAGGACGTCTGGGAAGTGGCTGTGAATGAGGTAGGATATCCGAGAAGTGGCTGTGAATGAGGTAGGACCCTCAGGAAGTGGCTGTGAATGAGGCAGGACGCCCGGGAAGTGGCTGTGAATGAGGCAGGAACTCTGGGAAGTGGCTGTGAATGAGGCAGGACATCCGGGAAGAGGCTGTGAATGAGGCAGGACTTCTGGGAAGTGGCTGTGAATGAGGCAGGACCCCCGGGAGAGGCTGTGAATGAGGCAGGACCCCCGGGAAGTGGCTGTGAATGAGGCAGGTCCCCCGGGGAGTGGCTGTGAATGAGGCAGGACCCCCAGGAAGTGGCTGTGAATGATGTAGGACCTCCAGGAAGTGGCTGTGAATGAGGCAGGACTTCCGGGAAGTGGCTGTGAATGAAGCAGGATCCCCGGGAAGTGGCTGTGAATGAGGCAGGACCCCCGGGAAGTGGCTGTGAATAACGCAGGACTTCTGGGAAGTGGCTGTGAATGAAGCAGGACTTCCGGGAAGTGGCTGTGAATGAAGCAGGACCCCCGGGAAGTGGCTGTGAACGAGGTAGGACCTCCAGGAAGTGGCTGTGAATGAGGCAGGTCCCCCGGGTCGTGGCTGTGAATGAGGCAGGACGTCTGGGAAGTGGCTGTGAATGAGGCAGGACGTCTGGGAAGTGGCTGTGAATGAGGTAGGACATCTGAGAAGTGTCTATGAATGAGGTAGGACCCTCAGGAAGTGGCTGTGAATGAGGCAGGACGCCCGGGAAGTGGCTGTGAATGAGGTAGGACCTCTGGGAAGTGGCTGTGAATGAGGCAGGACATCCGGGAAGTGGCTGTGAATGAGGCAGGACATCCGGGAAGTGGCTGTGAATGAGGCAGGACTTCTGGGAAGTGGCTGTGAATGAGGCAGGAATTCTGGGAAGTGGCTGTGAATGAGGCAGGCCCCCCGGGAGTGGCTGTGAATGAGGCAAACCCCCGGGAAGTGGCTGTGAATGAGGCAGGACCCCCGGGAAGTGGCTGTGAATGAGGCAGGTCCCCCGGGGAGTGGCTGTGAATAGCAGGACTCCCGGGAAGTGGCTGTGAATGAGGCAGGACCCCCGGGTCGTGGCTGTGAATGAGGCAGGACCCCTGGGAAGTGGCTGTGAATGAGGCAGGACCCCCGGGTCGCGGCTGTGAATGAGGCAGGCGTCTGGGAAGTGGCTGTGAATGAGGCAGGACGTCTGGGAAGTGGCTGTGAATGAGGTAAGACCCTCAGGAAGTGGCTGTGAATGAGGCAGGACGCCCGGGAAGTGGCTGTGAATGAGGCAGGACCTCTGGGAAGTGGCTGTGAATGAGGCAGGACATCCGGGAAGAGGCTGTGAATGATGCAGGACTTCTGGGAAGTGGCTGTGAATGAGGCAGGACCCCCGGGAGAGGCTGTGAATGAGGCAGGACCCCCGGGAAGTGGCTGTGAATGAGGCAGGTCCCCCGGGGAGTGGCTGTGAATGAGGCAGGACCCCCAGGAAGTGGCTGTGAATGATGTAGGACCTCCAGGAAGTGGCTGTGAATGAGGCAGGACTTCCGGGAAGTAGGTGTGAATGAAGCAGGATCCCCGGGAAGTGGCTGTGAATGAGGCAGGACCCCCGGGAAGTGGCTGTGAATAAGGCAGGACTTCTGGGAAGTGGCTGTGAATGAAGCAGGACTTCCGGGAAGTGGCTGTGAATGAAGCAGGACCCCCGGGAAGTGGCTGTGAACGAGGTAGGACCTCCAGGAAGTGGCTGTGAATGAGGCAGGTCCCCCGGGTTGTGGCTGTGAATGAGGCAGGACCCCCAGGTCGTGGCTGTGAATGAGGCAGGACTTCTGGGAAGTGGCTGTGAATGAGGCAGGACGTCTGGGAAATGGCTGTGAATGAGGTAGGACATCCGAGAAGTGGCTGTGAATGAGGTAGTACGCTCAGGAAGTGGCTGTGAATGAGGCAGGACGCCCGGGAGGTGGCTGTGAATGAGGCAGGTCCTCTGGGAAGTGGCTGTGAATGAGGCAGGACATCCGGAAAGAGGCTGTGAATGAGGCAGGACTTCTGGGAAGTGGCTGTGAATGAGGCAGGAATTCTGGGAAGTGGCTGTGAATGAGGCAGGCCCCCCGGGAGTGGCTGTGAATGAAGCAAACCCCCAGGAAGTGGCTGTGAATGAGGCAGGACTCCCGGGAAGTGGCCGTGAATGAGGCAGGTCCCCCGGGGAGTGGCTGTGAATGAGGCAGGACTCCCGGGAAGTGGCTGTGAATGAGGCAGGACCCCCGGGTCGTGGCTGTGAATGAGGCAGGACCCCTGGGAAGTGGCTGTGAATGAGGCAGGACCCCCGGGTCGCAGCTGTGAATGAGGCAGGCGTCTGGGAAGTGGCTGTGAAAGATGTAGGACCTCCAGGAAGTGGCTGTGAATGAGGCAGGACTTCCGGGAAGTGGCTGTGAATGAAGCAGGACCCCCGGGAAGTGGCTGTGAATGAGGCAGGACCCCCGGGAAGTGGCTGTGAATGAGGCAGGACTTCCGGGAAGTGGCTGTGAATGAAGCAGGACCCCCGGGAAGTGGCTGTGAATGAGGTAGGACCTCCAGGAAGTGGCTGTCAATGAGGCAGGTCCCCCGGGTCGTGGCTGTGAATGAGGCAGGACCACCGGGTCGTGGCTGTGAATGAGGCAGGACGTCTGGGAAGTGGTGTGAATGAGGCAGGACGTCTGGGAAGTGGCTGTGAATGAGGCAGGACGTCCGGGAAGTGGCTATGAATGAGGTAGGACATCCGGGAAGTGGCTGTGAATGAGGTAGGACCCTCAGGAAGTGGCTGTGAATGAGGCAGGACGCCCGGGAAGTGGCTGTGAATGAGGCAGGACCTCTGGGAAGTGGCTGTGAATGAGGCAGGACAGCCGGGAAGAGGCTATGAATGAGGCAGGATGTCTGGGAAGTGGCTGTGAATGAGGCAGGACATCCGGGAAGTGGCTGTGAATGAGGCAGAACATCCGGGAAGTGGCTGTGAATGAGGCAGGAATTCTGGGAAGTGGCTGTGAATGAGGCAGGCCCCCCGGGAGTGGCTGTGAATGAGGCAAACCCCCGGGAAGTGGCTGTGAATGAGGCAGGACCCCCGGGAAGTGGCTGTGAATGAGGCAGGTCCCCCGGGGAGTGGCTGTGAATGGCAGGACTCCCGGGAAGTGGCTGTGAATTAGGCAGGACCCCCGGGTCGTGGCTGTGAATGAGGCAGGACCCCTGGGAAGTGGCTGTGAATGAGGCAAGACTCCCGGGTCGCGGCTGTGAATGAGGCAGGCATCTGGGAAGTGGCTGTGAATGAGGCAGGACGTCTGGGAAGTGGCTGTGAATGAGGTAGGACATCCGAGAAGTGGCTGTGAATGAGGTAAGACCCTCAGGAAGTGGCTATGAATGAGACAGGAAGCCCGGGAAGTGGCTGTGAATGAGGCAGGACCTCTGGGAAGTGGCTGTGAATGAGGCAGGACATCCGGGAAGAGGCTGTGAATGAGGCAGGACTTCTGGGAAGTGGCTGTGAATGAGGCAGGACCCCCGGGAGAGGCTGTGAATGAGGCAGGACCCCCGGGAAGTGGCTGTGAATGAGGCAGGTCCCCCGGGGAGTGGCTGTGAATGAGGCAGGACCCCCAGGAAGTGGCTGTGAATGATGTAGGACCTCCAGGAAGTGGCTGTGAATGAGGCAGGACTTCCGGGAAGTAGCTGTGAATGAAGCAGGATCCCCGGGAAGTGGCTGTGAATGAGGCAGGACCCCCGGGAAGTGGCTGTGAATAAGGCAGGACTTCTGGGAAGTGGCTGTGAATGAAGCAGGACTTCCGGGAAGTGGCTGTGAATGAAGCAGGACCCCCGAGAAGTGGCTGTGAACGAGGTAGGACCTCCAGGAAGTGGCTGTGAATGAGGCAGGTCCCCCGGGTCGTGGCTGTGAATGAGGCAGGACGTCTGGGAAGTGGCTGTGAATGAGGCAGGACGTCTGGGAAGTGGCTGTGAATGAGGTAGGACATCCGAGAAGTGGCTGTGAATGAGGTAGGACCCTCAGGAAGTGGCTGTGAATGAGGCAGGACGCCCGGGAAGTGGCTGTGAATGAGGTAGGACCTCTGGGAAGTGGCTGTGAATGAGGCAGGACATCCGGGAAGTGGCTGTGAATGAGGCAGGACATCCGGGAAGTGGCTGTGAATGAGGCAGGACTTCTGGGAAGTGGCTGTGAATGAGGCAGGAATTCTGGGAAGTGGCTGTGAATGAAGCAGGCCCCCCGGGAGTGGCTGTGAATGAGGCAAACCCCCGGGAAGTGGCTGTGAATGAGGCAGGACCCCCGGGAAGTGGCTGTGAATGAGGCAGGTCCCCCGGGGAGTGGCTGTGAATGGCAGGACTCCCGGGAAGTGGCTGTGAATGAGGCAGGACCCCCGGGTCGTGGCTGTGAATGAGGCAGGACCCCTGGGAAGTGGCTGTGAATGAGGCAGGTCCCCCGGGGAGTGGCTGTGAATGAGGCAGGACCCCCAGGAAGTGGCTGTGAATGATGTAGGACCTCCAGGAAGTGGCTGTGAATGAGGCAGGACTTCCGGGAAGTGGGTGTGAATGAAGCAGGATCCCCGGGAAGTGGCTGTGAATGAGGCAGGACACCCAGGAAGTGGCTATGAATAAGGCAGGACTTCTGGGAAATGGCTGTGAATGAAGCAGGACTTCCAGGAAGTGGCTGTGAATGAAGCAGGACCCCCGGGAAGTGGCTGTGAACGAGGTAGGACCTCCAGGAAGTGGCTGTGAATGAGGCAGGTCCCCCGGGTCGTGGCTGTGAATGAGGCAGGACCCCCGGGGAGTGGCTGTGAATGAGGCAGGACGTCTGGGAAGTGGCTGTGAATGAGGCAGGACGTCTGGGAAATGGCTGTGAATGAGGTAGGACATCCGAGAAGTGGCTGTGAATGAGGTAGGACCCTCAGGAAGCGGCTGTGAATGAGGCAGGACGCCCGGGATGTGGCTGTGAATGAGGCAGGTCCTCTGGGAAGTGGCTGTGAATGAGGTAGGACATCCGGGAAGTGGCTGTGAATGAGGTAGGACCCTCAGGAAATGAATGTGAATGAGGCAGGATGCCCGGGAAGTGGCTGTGAATGAGGCAGGACCTCTGGGAAGTGGCTGTGAATGAGGCAGGACATCTGGGAAGAGGCTGTGAATGAGGCAGGACGTCTGGGAAGTGGCTGTGAATGAGGCAGGACGTCTGGGAAGTGGCTGTGAATGAGGCAGAACATCCAGGAAGTGGCTGTAAATAAGGTAGGACCCTCAAGAAGTGACTGTGAATGAGGTAGGACCTCCGGGGAGTGGCTGTGAATGAGGCAGGACGCCCGGGAAGTGGCTGTGAATGAGGTCGGACCCCCGGGGAGTGGCTGTGAATGAGGCAGGACCCCCGGGGAGTGGCTGTGAATGAGGCAGGACCCATGGGAAGTGGCTGTGAATGAGGAAGGACCTCCAGGAAGTGGCTGTGAATGAGGCAGGACTTCCAGGAAGTGGCTATGAATGAGGCAGGACCTCTAGGAAGTGGCTGTGAATGAGGCAGGACCCCTGGGAAGTGGCTGTGAATGAAGCAGGACCCCCGGGAAGTGGCTGTGAATGAGGTAGGACCTCCAGGAAGTGGCTGTGAATGAGGCAGGACTTCCGGGAAGTGGCTGTGAACAAGGCAGGACTTCCGGGAAGTGGCTGTGAATGAGGCACGACTTCCGGGAAGTGGCTGTGAATGAGGCAGGACCCCCGGGAAGTGGCTGTGAATGAGGCACGACTTCCGGGAAGTGGCTGTGAATGAGGCAGGACCTCTGGGAAGTGGCTGTGAATGAGGCAGGACATCCGGGTCGTGGCTGTGAATGAGGCAGGACCCCTGGGAAGTGGCTGTGAATGAGGCAGGACATCCAGGAAGTGGCTGTGAATGAGGCAGGACATCCGGGAAGTGGCTGTGAATGAGGTAGGACATCTGGGAAGTGGCTGTGAATGAGGTAGGACCCTCAGGAAATGGCTGTGAATGAGGCAGGACGCCCGGGAAGTGGCTGTGAATGAGGCAGGACCACCGGGAAGTGGGTGTGAATGAGGCAGGAGCCCCTGGGAAGTGGCTGTGAATGAGGCAGGACCCCGGGAAGTGGCTGAGAATGAGGCAGGACTTCCGGGAAGTGGCTGTGAATGAGGCAGGACCTCCAGGAAGTGGCTGTGAATGAGGCAGGACCCCCGGGTCGTGGCTGTGAATGAGGCAGGACCCCTGGGAAGTGGCTGTGAATGAGGCAGGACGTCTGGGAAGTGGCTGTGAATGAGGCAGGACGTCCGGGAAGTGGCTGTGAATGAGGTAGGACCCTCAGGAAGTGGCTGTGAATGAGGCAGGACGCCCGGGAAGTGGCTGTGAATGAGGCAGGACCACCGGGAAGTGGCTGTGAATAAGGCAGGACTTCCGGGAAGTGGCTGTGAATGAAGCAGGACTTCCGGGAAGTGGCTGTGAATGAAGCAGGACCCCCGGGAAGTGGCTGTGAACGAGGTAGGACCTCCAGGAAGTGGCTGTGAATGAGGCAGGTCCCCCGGGTCGTGGCTGTGAATGAGGCAGGACGTCTGGGAAGTGGCTGTGAATGAGGCAGGACGTCTGGGAAGTGGCTGTGAATGAGGTAGGACATCCGAGAAGTGGCTGTGAATGAGGTAGGACCCTCAGGAAGTGGTTGTGAATGAGGCAGGACGCCCGGGAAGTGGCTGTGAATGAGGTAGGACCTCTGGGAAGTGGCTGTGAATGAGGCAGGACATCCGGGAAGTGGCTGTGAATGAGGCAGGACATCCGGGAAGTGGCTGTGAATGAGGCAGGACTTCTGGGAAGTGGCTGTGAATGAGACAGGAATTCTGGGAAGTGGCTGTGAATGAGGAAGGCAACCGGGAGTGGCTGTGAATGAGGCAAACCCCCGGGAAGTGGCTGTGAATGAGGCAGGACCCCCGGGAAGTGGCTGTGAATGAGGCAGGTCCCCCGGGGAGTGGCTGTGAATGGCAGGACTCCCGGGAAGTGGCTGTGAATGAGGCAGGACCCCCGGGTCGTGGCTGTGAATGAGGCAGGACCCCTGGGAAGTGGCTGTGAATGAGGCAGGACCCCCGGGTCGCGGCTGTGAATGAGGCAGGAGTCTGGGAAGTGGCTGTGAATGAGGCAGGACGTCTGGGAAGTGGCTGTGAATGAGGTAGGACATCCGAGAAGTGGCTGTGAATGAGGCAGGACGTCTGGGAAGTGGCTGTGAATGAGGTAGGACATCCGAGAAGTGGCTGTGAATGAGGTAGGACCCTCAGGAAGTGGCTGTGAATGAGGTAGGACGCCCGGGAGGTGGCTGTGAATGAGGCAGGTCCTCTGGGAAGTGGCTGTGAATGAGGCAGGACATCCGGGAAGAGGCTGTGAATGAGGCAGGACTTCTGGGAAGTGGTTGTAAATGATGCAGGAATTCTGGGAAGTGGCTGTGAATGAGGCAGGCCCCCCGGGAGTGGCTGTGAATGAGGCAGGACCCCCGGGTCGCGGCTGTGAATGAGGCAGGCGTCTGGGAAGTGGCTGTGAAATATGTAGGACCTCCAGGAAGTGGCTGTGAAAGAGGCAGGACTTCCGGGAAGTGGCTGTGAATGAAGCAGGAACCCCGGGAAGTGGCTGTGAATGAGTCAGGACCCCCGGGAAGTGGCTGTGAATGAGGCAGGACTTCCGGGAAGTGGCTGTGAATGAAGCAGGACCCCCGGGAAGTGGCTGTGAATGAGGTAGGACCTCCAGGAAGTGGCTGTGAATGAGGCAGGTCCCCCGGGTAGTGGCTGTGAATGAGGCAGGACCCCCGGGTCGTGGCTGTGAATGAGGCAGGACGTCTGGGAAGTGGCTGTGAATGAGGCAGGACGTCTGGGAAGCGGCTGTGAATGAGGCAGGACGTCTGGGAAGTGGCTGTGAATGAGGTAGGACATCCGGGAAGTGGCTGTGAATGAGGTAGGACCCTCAGGAAGTGGCTGTGAATGAGGCAGGACGCCCGGGAAGTGGCTGTGAATGAGGCAGGACCTCTGGGAAGTGGCTGTGAATGAGGCAGGACATCCGGGAAGAGGCTGTGAATGAGGCAGGACGTCTGGGAAGTGGCTGTGAATGTGGCAGGACGTCTGGGAAGTGCCTGTGAATGAGGCAGAACATCCGGGAAGTGGCTGTGAATGAGGTAGGACCCTCAGGAAGTGGCTGTGAATGAGGTTGGACCTCCGGGGAGTCGCTGTGAATGAGGCAGGACGCCCGGGAAGTGGCTGTGAATGAGGGAGGACCCCCGGGGAGTGGCTGTGAATGAGGCAGGACCCCCGGGGAGTGGCTGTGAATGAGGCAGGACCCACGGGAAGTGGCTGTGAATGAGGTAGGACCTACAGGAAGTGGCTGTGAATGAGGCAGGACTTCCGGGAAGTGGCTGTGAATGAGGCAGGACTTCCAGGAAGTGTCTATGAATGAGGCAGGACCTCTGGGAAGTGGCTGTGAATGAGGCAGGACCCCCGGGAAGTGGCTGTGAATGAAGCAGGACCCCCGGGAAGTGGCTGTGAATGAGGTAGGACCTCCAGGAAGTGGCTGTGAATGAGGCAGGACTTCCGGGACGTGGCTGTGAACAAGGCAGGACTTCCGGGAAGTGGCTGTGAACGAGGCAGGACTTCCGGGAATTGGCTGTGAATGAGGCAGGACCCCCGGGAAGTGGCTGTGAATGAGGCAGGACTTCCGGGAAGTGGCTGTGAATGAGACAGGACCCCCGGGTCGTGGCTGTGAATGAGGCAGGACATCCGGGTCGTGGCTGTGAACGAGGCAGGACCCCTGGGAAGTGGCTGTGAATGAGGCAGGACACCCGGGAAGTGGCTGTGAATGAAGCAGGACCCCCGGGAAGTGGCTGTGAATGAGGTAGGACCTCCAGGAAGTGGCTGTGAATGAGGCAGGACTTCCGGGAAGTGGCTGTGAAGAAGGCAGGACTTCGGGAAGTGGCTGTGAACGAGGCAGGACTTCCGGGAAGTGGCTGTGAATGAGGCAGGACCCCCGGGAAGTGGCTGTGAATGAGGCAGGACTTCCGGGAAGTGGCTGTGAATGAGGCAGGACCTCTGGGAAGTGGCTGTGAATGAGGCAGGACATCCGGGTCGTGGCTGTGAACGAGGCAGGACCCCTGGGAAGTGGCTGTGAATGAGGCAGGACATCAGGGAAGTGGCTGTGAATGAAGCAGGACCCCCGGGAACTGGCTGTGAATGAGGTAGGACCTCCAGGAAGTGGCTGTGAATGAGGCAGGACTTCCGGGAAGTGGCTGTGAACAAGGCAGGACTTCCGGGAAGTGGCTGTGAACGAGGCAGGACTTCCGGGAAGTGGCTGTGAATGAGGCAGGACCCCCGGGAAGTGGCTGTGAATGAGGCAGGACTTCCGGGAAGTGGCTGTGAATGAGGCAGGACCCCCGGGTCGTGGCTGTGAATGAGGCAGGACCTCTGGGAAGTGACTGTGAATGAGGCAGGACATCCGGGTCGTGGCTGTGAATGAGGCAGGACCCCTGGGAAGTGGCTGTGAATGAGGCAGGACTTCCGGGAAGTGGCTGTGAACAAGGCAGGACTTCCGGGAAGTAGCTGTGAACGAGGCAGGACTTCCGGGAAGTGGCTGTGAATGAGGCAGGACCCCCGGGAAGTGGCTGTGAATGAGGCAGGACTTCCGGGAAGTGGCTGTGAATGAGTCAGGACCCCCGGGTCGTGGCTGTGAATGAGGCAGGACCTCTGGGAAGTGGCTGTGAATGAGGCAGGACATCCGGGTCGTGGCTGTGAATGAGGCAGGACCCCTGGGAAGTGGCTGTGAATGAGGCAGGACGTCTGGGAAGTGGCTGTGAATGAGGCAGAACATCCGGGAAGTTGCTGCGAATGAGGTAGGACCCTCAGGAAGTGGCTGTGAATGAGGTTGGACCTCCGGGGAGTGGCTGTGAATGAGGCAGGACGCCCGGGAAGTGGCTGTGAATGAGGTAGGACCCCCGGGGAGTGGCTGTGAATGAGGCAGGACCCCCGGGGAGTGGCTGTGAATGAGGCAGGACCCACGGGAAGTGGCTGTGAATGAGGTAGGACCTCCAGGAAGTGGCTGTGAATGAGGCAGGACTTCCAGGAAGTGGCTGTGAATGAGGCAGGACTTCCAGGAAGTGTCTATGAATGAGGCAGGACCTCTGGGAAGTGGCTGTGAATGAGGCAGGACCCCCGGGAAGTGGCTGTGAATGAAGCAGGACCCCCGGGAAGTGGCTGTGAATGAGGCAGGACCCCCGGGAAGTGGCTGTGAACAAGGCAGGACTTCCGGGAAGTGGCTGTGAACGAGGCAGGACTTCCGGGAAGTGGCTGTGAATGAGGCAGGACCCCCGGGAAGTGGCTGTGAATGAGGCAGGACTTCCGGGAAGTGGCTGTGAATGAGGCAGGACTTCCGGGAAGTGGCTGTGAATGAGACAGGACCCCCGGGTCGTGGCTGTGAATGAGGCAGGACCTCTGGGAAGTGGCTGTGAATGAGGCAGGACATCCGGGTCGTGGCTGTGAACGAGGCAGGACCCCTGGGAAGTGGCTGTGAATGAGGCAGGACACCCGGGAAGTGGCTGTGAATGAAGCAGGACCCCCGGGAAGTGGCTGTGAATGAGGTAGGACCTCCAGGAAGTGGCTGTGAATGAGGCAGGACTTCCGGGAAGTGGCTGTGAAGAAGGCAGGACTTCGGGAAGTGGCTGTGAACGAGGCAGGACTTCCGGGAAGTGGCTGTGAATGAGGCAGGACCCCCGGGAAGTGGCTGTGAATGAGGCAGGACTTCCGGGAAGTGGCTGTGAATGAGGCAGGACCTCTGGGAAGTGGCTGTGAATGAGGCAGGACATCCGGGTCGTGGCTGTGAACGAGGCAGGACCCCTGGGAAGTGGCTGTGAATGAGGCAGGACATCAGGGAAGTGGCTGTGAATGAAGCAGGACCCCCGGGAACTGGCTGTGAATGAGGTAGGACCTCCAGGAAGTGGCTGTGAATGAGGCAGGACTTCCGGGAAGTGGCTGTGAACAAGGCAGGACTTCCGGGAAGTGGCTGTGAACGAGGCAGGACTTCCGGGAAGTGGCTGTGAATGAGGCAGGACCCCCGGGAAGTGGCTGTGAATGAGGCAGGACTTCCGGGAAGTGGCTGTGAATGAGGCAGGACCCCCGGGTCGTGGCTGTGAATGAGGCAGGACCTCTGGGAAGTGACTGTGAATGAGGCAGGACATCCGGGTCGTGGCTGTGAATGAGGCAGGACCCCTGGGAAGTGGCTGTGAATGAGGCAGGACTTCCGGGAAGTGGCTGTGAACAAGGCAGGACTTCCGGGAAGTAGCTGTGAACGAGGCAGGACTTCCGGGAAGTGGCTGTGAATGAGGCAGGACCCCCGGGAAGTGGCTGTGAATGAGGCAGGACTTCCGGGAAGTGGCTGTGAATGAGTCAGGACCCCCGGGTCGTGGCTGTGAATGAGGCAGGACCTCTGGGAAGTGGCTGTGAATGAGGCAGGACATCCGGGTCGTGGCTGTGAATGAGGCAGGACCCCTGGGAAGTGGCTGTGAATGAGGCAGGACGTCTGGGAAGTGGCTGTGAATGAGGCAGAACATCCGGGAAGTTGCTGTGAATGAGGTAGGACCCTCAGGAAGTGGCTGTGAATGAGGTTGGACCTCCGGGGAGTGGCTGTGAATGAGGCAGGACGCCCGGGAAGTGGCTGTGAATGAGGTAGGACCCCCGGGGAGTGGCTGTGAATGAGGCAGGACCCCCGGGGAGTGGCTGTGAATGAGGCAGGACCCACGGGAAGTGGCTGTGAATGAGGTAGGACCTCCAGGAAGTGGCTGTGAATGAGGCAGGACTTCCAGGAAGTGGCTGTGAATGAGGCAGGACTTCCAGGAAGTGTCTATGAATGAGGCAGGACCTCTGGGAAGTGGCTGTGAATGAGGCAGGACCCCCGGGAAGTGGCTGTGAATGAAGCAGGACCCCCGGGAAGTGGCTGTGAATGAGGCAGGACCCCCGGGAAGTGGCTGTGAACAAGGCAGGACTTCCGGGAAGTGGCTGTGAACGAGGCAGGACTTCCGGGAAGTGGCTGTGAATGAGGCAGGACCCCCGGGAAGTGGCTGTGAATGAGGCAGGACTTCCGGGAAGTGGCTGTGAATGAGGCAGGACCCCCGGGTCGTGGCTGTGAATGAGGCAGGACCTCCAGGAAGTGGCTGTGAATGAGGCAGGACTTCAGGAAGTGGCTGTGAATGAGGCAGGACTTCCAGGAAGTGGCTATGAATGAGGCAGGACCTCTGGGAAGTGGCTGTGAATGAGGCAGGACCCCTGGGAAGTGGCTGTGAATGAAGCAGGACCCCCGGGAAGTGGCTGTGAATGAGGTAGGACCTCCAGGAAGTGGCTGTGAATGAGGCAGGACTTCCGGGAAGTGGCTGTGAATGAGGCAGGACCCCCGGGTCGTGGCTGTGAATGAGGCAGGACCTCTGGGAAGTGGCTGTGAATGAGGCAGGACATCCGGGTCGTGGCTGTGAATGAGGCAGGACCCCTGGGAAGTGGCTGTGAATGAGGCAGGACATCCGGGAAGTGGCTGTGAATGAGGCAGGACTTCCGGGAAGTGGCTGTGAACAAGGCAGGACTTCCGGGAAGTGGCTATGAACGAGGCAGGACTTCCAGGAAGTGGCTGTGAATGAGGCAGGACCCCCGGGAAGTGGCTGTGAATGAGGCAGGACTTCCGGGAAGTGGCTGTGAATGAGGCAGGACCCCCGGGTCGTGGCTGTGAATGAGGCAGGACCTCTGGGAAGTGGCTGTGAATGAGGCAGGACATCCGGGTCGTGGCTGTGAATGAGGCAGGACCCCTGGGAAGTGGCTGTGAATGAGGCAGGACATCCGGGAAGTGGCTGTGAATGAGGCAGGAAATCCGGGAAGTGGCTGTGAATGAGGTAGGACATCTGGGAAGTGGCTGTGAATGAGGTAGGACCCTCAGGAAATGGCTGTGAATGAGGCAGGACGCCCGGGAAGTGGCTGTGAATGAGGCAGGACCACCGGGAAGTGGGTGTGAATGAGGCAGGAGCCCCTGGGAAGTGGCTGTGAATGAGGCAGGACCCCGGGAAGTGGCTGAGAATGAGGCAGGACTTCCGGGAAGTGGCTGTGAATGAGGCAGGACCTCCAGGAAGTGGCTGTGAATGAGGCAGGACCCCCGGGTCGTGGCTGTGAATGAGGCAGGACCCCTGGGAAGTGGCTGTGAATGAGGCAGGACGTCTGGGAAGTGGCTGTGAATGAGGCAGGACGTCCGGGAAGTGGCTGTGAATGAGGAAGGACCCTCAGGAAGTGGCTGTGAATGAGGCAGGACGCCCGGGAAGTGGCTGTGAATGAGGCAGGACCACCGGGAAGTGGCTGTGAATAAGGCAGGACTTCCGGGAAGTGGCTGTGAATGAAGCAGGACTTCCGGGAAGTGGCTGTGAATGAAGCAGGACCCCCGGGAAGTGGCTGTGAACGAGGTAGGACCTCCAGGAAGTGGCTGTGAATGAGGCAGGTCCCCCGGGTCGTGGCTGTGAATGAGGCAGGACGTCTGGGAAGTGGCTGTGAATGAGGCAGGACGTCTGGGAAGTGGCTGTGAATGAGGTAGGACATCCGAGAAGTGGCTGTGAATGAGGTAGGACCCTCAGGAAGTGGCTGTGAATGAGGCAGGACGCCCGGGAAGTGGCTGTGAATGAGGTAGGACCTCTGGGAAGTGGCTGTGAATGAGGCAGGACATCCGGGAAGTGGCTGTGAATGAGGCAGGACATCCGGGAAGTGGCTGTGAATGAGGCAGGACTTCTGGGAAGTGGCTGTGAATGAGACAGGAATTCTGGGAAGTGGCTGTGAATGAGGAAGGCAACCGGGAGTGGCTGTGAATGAGGCAAACCCCCGGGAAGTGGCTGTGAATGAGGCAGGACCCCCGGGAAGTGGCTGTGAATGAGGCAGGTCCCCCGGGGAGTGGCTGTGAATGGCAGGACTCCCGGGAAGTGGCTGTGAATGAGGCAGGACCCCCGGGTCGTGGCTGTGAATGAGGCAGGACCCCTGGGAAGTGGCTGTGAATGAGGCAGGACCCCCGGGTCGCGGCTGTGAATGAGGCAGGAGTCTGGGAAGTGGCTGTGAATGAGGCAGGACGTCTGGGAAGTGGCTGTGAATGAGGTAGGACATCCGAGAAGTGGCTGTGAATGAGGTAAGACCCTCAGGAAGTGGCTGTGAATGAGGCAGGACCCCCAGGAGAGGCTGTGAATGAGGCAGGACCCCCGGGAAGTGGCTGTGAATGAGGCAGGTCCCCCGGGGAGTGGCTGTGAATGAGGCAGGACCCCCAGGAAGTGGCTGTGAATGATGTAGGACCTCCAGGAAGTGGCTGTGAATGAGGCAGGACTTCCGGGAAGTGGCTGTGAATGAGGCAGGACGTCTGGGAAGTGGCTGTGAATGAGGTAGAACATCCGAGAAGTGGCTGTGAATGAGGTAGGACCCTCAGGAAGTGGCTGTGAATGAGATAGGACGCCCGGGAGGTGGCTGTGAATGAGGCAGGTCCTCTGGGAAGTGGCTGTGAATGAGGCAGGACATCCGGGAAGAGGCTGTGAATGAGGCAGGACTTCTGGGAAGTGGCTGTAAATGATGCAGGAATTCTGGGAAGTGGCTGTGAATGAGGCAGGCCCCCCGGGAGTGGCTGTGAATGAGGCAAAACCCCAGGAAGTGGCTGTGAATGAGGCAGGACTCCCGGGAAGTGGCCGTGAATGAGTCAGGTCCCCCGGGGAGTGGCTGTGAATGAGGCAGGACTCCCGGGAAGTGGCTGTGAATGAGGCAGGACCCCCGGGTCGTGGCTGTGAATGAGGCAGGACCCCTGGGAAGTGGCTGTGAATGAGGCAGGACCCCCGGGTCGCGGCTGTGAATGAGGCAGGCGTCTGGGAAGTGGCTGTGAAAGATGTAGGACCTCCAGGAAGTGGCTGTGAATGAGGCAGGACTTCCGGGAAGTGGCTGTGAATGAGGCAGGACCCCCGGGAAGTGGCTGTGAATGAGGCAGGACTTCCGGGAAGTGGCTGTGAATGAGGCAGGACCCCCGGGAAGTGGCTGTGAATGAGGTAGGACCTCCAGGAAGTGGCTGTGAATGAGGCAGGTCCCCCGGGTCGTGGCTGTGAATGAGGCAGGACCCCCGGGTCGTGGCTGTGAATGAGGCAGGACGTCTGGGAAGTGGCTGTGAATGAGGCAGGACGTCTGGGAAGTGGCTGTGAATGAGGCAGGACATCCGGGAAGTGGCTGTGAATGAGGCAGGACTTCCGGGAAGTGGCTGTGAACAAGGCAGGACTTCCGGGAAGTGGCTGTGAACGAGGCAGGACTTCCGGGAAGTGGCTGTGAATGAGGCAGGACCCCCGGGAAGTGGCTGTGAATGAGGCAGGACTTCCGGGAAGTGGCTGTGAATGAGGCAGGACCCCCGGGTCGTGGCTGTGAATGAGGCAGGACCTCTGGGAAGTGGCTGTGAATGAGGCAGGACATCCGGGTCGTGGCTGTGAATGAGGCAGGACCCCTGGGAAGTGGCTGTGAATGAGGCAGGACATCCGGGAAGTGGCTGTGAATGAGGCAGGACATCCGGGAAGTGGCTGTGAATGAGGTAGGACATCTGGGAAGTGGCTGTGAATGAGGTAGGACCCTCAGGAAGTGGCTGTGAATGAGGCAGGACGCCCGGGAAGTGGCTGTGAATGAGGCAGGACCACCGGGAAGTGGGTGTGAATGAGGCAGGAGCCCCTGGGAAGTGGCTGTGAATGAGGCAGGACCCCCGGGAAGTGGCTGAGAATGAGGAAGGACTTCCGGGAAGTGGCTGTGAATGAGGCAGGACCTCCAGGAAGTGGCTGTGAATGAGGCAGGACCCCCGGGTCGTGGCTGTGAATGAGGCAGGACCCCTGGGAAGTGGCTGTGAATGAGGCAGGACGTCTGGGAAGTGGCTGTGAATGAAGCAGGACCCCCGGGAACTGGCTGTGAATGAGGTAGGACCTCCAGGAAGTGGCTGTGAATGAGGCAGGACTTCCGGGAAGTGGCTGTGAACAAGGCAGGACTTCCGGGAAGTGGCTGTGAACGAGGCAGGACTTCCGGGAAGTGGCTGTGAATGAGGCAGGACCCCCGGGAAGTGGCTGTGAATGAGGCAGGACTTCCGGGAAGTGGCTGTGAATGAGGCAGGACCCCCGGGTCGTGGCTGTGAATGAGGCAGGACCTCTGGGAAGTGGCTGTGAATGAGGCAGGACATCCGGGTCGTGGCTGTGAATGAGGCAGGACCCCTGGGAAGTGGCTGTGAATGAGGCAGGACTTCCGGGAAGTGGCTGTGAAGAAGGCAGGACTTCCGGGAAGTAGCTGTGAACGAGGCAGGACTTCCGGGAAGTGGCTGTGAATGAGGCAGGACCCCCGGGAAGTGGCTGTGAATGAGGCAGGACTTCCGGGAAGTGGCTGTGAATGAGGCAGGACCCCCGGGTCGTGGCTGTGAATGAGGCAGGACCTCTGGGAAGTGGCTGTGAATGAGGCAGGACATCCGGGTCGTGGCTGTGAATGAGGCAGGACCCCTGGGAAGTGGCTGTGAATGAGGCAGGACATCCGGGAAGTGGCTGTGAATGAGGCAGGACATCCGGGAAGTGGCTGTGAATGAGGTAGGACATCTGGGAAGTGGCTGTGAATGAGGTAGGACCCTCAGGAAGTGGCTGTGAATGAGGCAGGACGCCCGGGAAGTGGCTGTGAATGAGGCAGGACCACCGGGAAGTGGGTGTGAATGAGGCAGGAGCCCCTGGGAAGTGGCTGTGAATGAGGCAGGACCCCCGGGAAGTGGCTGAGAATGAGGCAGGACTTCCGGGAAGTGGCTGTGAATGAGGCAGGACCTCTGGGAAGTGGCTGTGAATGAGGCAGGATATCTGGGAAGAGGCTGTGAATGAGGCAGGACGTCTGGGAAGTGGCTGTGAATGAGGCAGGACGTCTGGGAAGTGGCTGTGAATGAGGCAGAACATCCAGGAAGTGGCTGTGAATAAGGTAGGACCCTCAGGAAGTGACTGTGAATGAGGTAGGACCTCGGGGGAGTGGCTGTGAATGAGGCAGGACGCCCGGGAAGTGGCTGTGAATGAGGTCGGACCCCCGGGGAGTGGCTGTGAATGAGGCAGGACCCCCGGGGAGTGGCTGTGAATGAGGCAGGACCCACGGGAAGTGGCTGTGAATGAGGAAGGACCTCCAGGAAGTGGCTGTGAATGAGGCAGGACTTCAGGAAGTGGCTGTGAATGAGGCAGGACTTCCAGGAAGTGGCTCTGAATGAGGCAGGACCTCTGGGAAGTGGCTGTGAATGAGGCAGGACCCCTGGGAAGTGGCTGTGAATGAAGCAGGACCCCCGGGAAGTGGCTGTGAATGAGGTAGGACCTCCAGGAAGTGGCTGTGAATGAGGCAGGACTTCCGGGAAGTGGCTGTGAACAAGGCAGGACTTCCGGGAAGTGGCTGTGAACGAGGCAGGACTTCCGGGAAGTGGCTGTGAATGAGGCAGGACCCCCGGGAAGTGGCTGTGAATGAGGCAGGACTTCCGGGAAGTGGCTGTGAATGAGGCAGGACCCCCGGGTCGTGGCTGTGAATGAGGCAGGACCTCTGGGAAGTGGCTGTGAATGAGGCAGGACATCCGGGTCGTGGCTGTGAATGAGGCAGGACCCCTGGGAAGTGGCTGTGAATGAGGCAGGACATCCGGGAAGTGGCTGTGAATGAGGCAGGACTTCCGGGAAGTGGCTGTGAACAAGGCAGGACTTCCGGGAAGTGGCTGTGAACGAGGCAGGACTTCCGGGAAGTGGCTGTGAATGAGGCAGGACCCCCGGGAAGTGGCTGTGAATGAGGCAGGACTTCCGGGAAGTGGCTGTGAATGAGGCAGGACCCCCGGGTCGTGGCTGTGAATGAGGCAGGACCTCTGGGAAGTGGCTGTGAATGAGGCAGGACATCCGGGTCGTGGCTGTGAATGAGGCAGGACCCCTGGGAAGTGGCTGTGAATGAGGCAGGACATCCGGGAAGTGGCTGTGAATGAGGCAGGACATCCGGGAAGTGGCTGTGAATGAGGTAGGACATCTGGGAAGTGGCTGTGAATGAGGTAGGACCCTCAGGAAATGGCTGTGAATGAGGCAGGACGCCCGGGAAGTGGCTGTGAATGAGGCAGGACCACCGGGAAGTGGGTGTGAATGAGGCAGGAGCCCCTGGGAAGTGGCTGTGAATGAGGCAGGACCCCGGGAAGTGGCTGAGAATGAGGCAGGACTTCCGGGAAGTGGCTGTGAATGAGGCAGGACCTCCAGGAAGTGGCTGTGAATGAGGCAGGACCCCCGGGTCGTGGCTGTGAATGAGGCAGGACCCCTGGGAAGTGGCTGTGAATGAGGCAGGACGTCTGGGAAGTGGCTGTGAATGAGGCAGGACGTCCGGGAAGTGGCTGTGAATGAGGTAGGACCCTCAGGAAGTGGCTGTGAATGAGGCAGGACGCCCGGGAAGTGGCTGTGAATGAGGCAGGACCACCGGGAAGTGGCTGTGAATAAGGCAGGACTTCCGGGAAGTGGCTGTGAATGAAGCAGGACTTCCGGGAAGTGGCTGTGAATGAAGCAGGACCCCCGGGAAGTGGCTGTGAACGAGGTAGGACCTCCAGGAAGTGGCTGTGAATGAGGCAGGTCCTCCGGGTCGTGGCTGTGAATGAGGCAGGACGTCTGGGAAGTGGCTGTGAATGAGGCAGGACGTCTGGGAAGTGGCTGTGAATGAGGTAGGACATCCGAGAAGTGGCTGTGAATGAGGTAGGACCCTCAGGAAGTGGCTGTGAATGAGGCAGGACGCCCGGGAAGTGGCTGTGAATGAGGTAGGACCTCTGGGAAGTGGCTGTGAATGAGGCAGGACATCCGGGAAGTGGCTGTGAATGAGGCAGGACATCCGGGAAGTGGCTGTGAATGAGGCAGGACTTCTGGGAAGTGGCTGTGAATGAGACAGGAATTCTGGGAAGTGGCTGTGAATGAGGAAGGCAACCGGGAGTGGCTGTGAATGAGGCAAACCCCCGGGAAGTGGCTGTGAATGAGGCAGGACCCCCGGGAAGTGGCTGTGAATGAGGCAGGTCCCCCGGGGAGTGGCTGTGAATGGCAGGACTCCCGGGAAGTGGCTGTGAATGAGGCAGGACCCCCGGGTCGTGGCTGTGAATGAGGCAGGACCCCTGGGAAGTGGCTGTGAATGAGGCAGGACCCCCGGGTCGCGGCTGTGAATGAGGCAGGAGTCTGGGAAGTGGCTGTGAATGAGGCAGGACGTCTGGGAAGTGGCTGTGAATGAGGTAGGACATCCGAGAAGTGGCTGTGAATGAGGTAAGACCCTCAGGAAGTGGCTGTGAATGAGGCAGAACCCCCAGGAGAGGCTGTGAATGAGGCAGGACCCCCGGGAAGTGGCTGTGAATGAGGCAGGTCCCCCGGGGAGTGGCTGTGAATGAGGCAGGACCCCCAGGAAGTGGCTGTGAATGATGTAGGACCTCCAGGAAGTGGCTGTGAATGAGGCAGGACTTCCGGGAAGTGGCTGTGAATGAGGCAGGACGTCTGGGAAGTGGCTGTGAATGAGGTAGGACATCCGAGAAGTGGCTGTGAATGAGGTAGGACCCTCAGGAAGTGGCTGTGAATGAGGTAGGACGCCCGGGAGGTGGCTGTGAATGAGGCAGGTCCTCTGGGAAGTGGCTGTGAATGAGGCAGGACATCCGGGAAGAGGCTGTGAATGAGGCAGGACTTCTGGGAAGTGGCTGTAAATGATGCAGGAATTCTGGGAAGTGGCTGTGAATGAGGCAGGCCCCCCGGGAGTGGCTGTGAATGAGGCAAAACCCCAGGAAGTGGCTGTGAATGAGGCAGGACTCCCGGGAAGTGGCCGTGAATGAGTCAGGTCCCCCGGGGAGTGGCTGTGAATGAGGCAGGACTCCCGGGAAGTGGCTGTGAATGAGGCAGGACCCCCGGGTCGTGGCTGTGAATGAGGCAGGACCCCTGGGAAGTGGCTGTGAATGAGGCAGGACCCCCGGGTCGCGGCTGTGAATGAGGCAGGCGTCTGGGAAGTGGCTGTGAAAGATGTAGGACCTCCAGGAAGTGGCTGTGAATGAGGCAGGACTTCCGGGAAGTGGCTGTGAATGAAGCAGGACCCCCGGGAAGTGGCTGTGAATGAGGCAGGACCCCCGGGAAGTGGCTGTGAATGAGGCAGGACTTCAGGGAAGTGGCTGTGAATGAGGCAGGACCCCCGGGAAGTGGCTGTGAATGAGGTAGGACCTCCAGGAAGTGGCTGTGAATGAGGCAGGTCCCCCGGGTCGTGGCTGTGAATGAGGCAGGACCCCCGGGTCGTGGCTGTGAATGAGGCAGGACGTCTGGGAAGTGGCTGTGAATGAGGCAGGACGTCTGGGAAGTGGCTGTGAATGAGGCAGGACGTCCGGGAAGTGGCTGTGAATGAGGTAGGACATCCGGGAAGTGGCTGTGAATGAGGTAGGACCCTCAGGAAGTGGCTGTGAATGAGGCAGGACGCCCGGGAAGTGGCTGTGAATGAGGCAGGACCTCTGGGAAGTGGCTGTGAATGAGGCAGGACATCCGGGAAGAGGCTGTGAATGAGGCAGGACGTCTGGGAAGTGGCTGTGAATGAGGCAGGACGTCTGGGAAGTGGCTGTGAATGAGGCAGAACATCCGGGAAGTTGCTGTGAATGAGGTAGGACCCTCAGGAAGTGGCTGTGAATGAGGTTGGACCTCCGGGGAGTGGCTGTGAATGAGGCAGGACGCCCGGGAAGTGGCTGTGAATGAGGTAGGACCCCCGGGGAGTGGCTGTGAATGAGGCAGGACCCCCGGGGAGTGGCTGTGAATGAGGCAGGACCCACGGGAAGTGGCTGTGAATGAGGTAGGACCTCCAGGAAGTGGCTGTGAATGAGGCAGGACTTCCGGGAAGTGGCTGTGAATGAGGCAGGACTTCCAGGAAGTGTCTATGAATGAGGCAGGACCTCTGGGAAGTGGCTGTGAATGAGGCAGGACCCCCGGGAAGTGGCTGTGAATGAAGCAGGACCCCCGGGAAGTGGCTGTGAATGAGGCAGGACCCCCGGGAAGTGGCTGTGAACAAGGCAGGACTTCCGGGAAGTGGCTGTGAACGAGGCAGGACTTCAGGGAAGTGGCTGTGAATGAGGCAGGACCCCCGGGAAGTGGCTGTGAATGAGGCAGGACTTCCGGGAAGTGGCTGTGAATGAGGCAGGACCCCCGGGTCGTGGCTGTGAATGAGGCAGGACCTCTGGGAAGTGGCTGTGAATGAGGCAGGACATCCGGGTCGTGGCTGTGAATGAGGCAGGACCCCTGGGAAGTGGCTGTGAATGAGGCAGGACATCCGGGAAGTGGCTGTGAATGAGGCAGGACTTCCGGGAAGTGGCTGTGAACAAGGCAGGACTTCCGGGAAGTGGCTGTGAACGAGGCAGGACTTCCGGGAAGTGGCTGTGAATGAGGCAGGACCCCCGGGAAGTGGCTGTGAATGAGGCAGGACTTCCGGGAAGTGGCTGTGAATGAGGCAGGACCCCCGGGTCGTGGCTGTGAATGAGGCAGGACCTCTGGGAAGTGGCTGTGAATGAGGCAGGACATCCGGGTCGTGGCTGTGAATGAGGCAGGACCCCTGGGAAGTGGCTGTGAATGAGGCAGGACATCCGGGAAGTGGCTGTGAATGAGGCAGGACATCCGGGAAGTGGCTGTGAATGAGGAAGGACATCTGGGAAGTGGCTGTGAATGAGGTAGGACCCTCAGGAAGTGGCTGTGAATGAGGCAGGACGCCCGGGAAGTGGCTGTGAATGAGGCAGGACCACCGGGAAGTGGGTGTGAATGAGGCAGGAGCCCCTGGGAAGTGGCTGTGAATGAGGCAGGACCCCCGGGAAGTGGCTGAGAATGAGGCAGGACTTCCGGGAAGTGGCTGTGAATGAGGCAGGACCTCCAGGAAGTGGCTGTGAATGAGGCAGGACCCCCGGGTTGTGGCTGTGAATGAGGCAGGACCCCTGGGAAGTGGCTGTGAATGAGGCAGGACGTCTGGGAAGTGGCTGTGAATGAGGCAGGACGTCCGGGAAGTGGCTGTGAATGAGGTAGGACCCTCAGGAAGTGGCTGTGAATGAGGCAGGACGCCCGGGAAGTGGCTGTGAATGAGGCAGGACCACCGGGAAGTGGCTGTGAATGAGGCAGGACATCCGGGAAGAGGCTGTGAATGAGGCAGGACTTCTGGGAAGTGGCTGTGAATGAGGCAGGACCCCCAGGAGAGGCTGTGAATGAGGCAGGACCCCCGGGAAGTGGCTGTGAATGAGGCAGGTCCCCCGGGGAGTGGCTGTGAATGAGGCAGGACCCCCAGGAAGTGGCTGTGAATGATGTAGGACCTCCAAGAAGTGGCTGTGAATGAGGCAGGACTTCCGGGAAGTGGCTGTGAATGAAGCAGGATCCCCGGGAAGTGGCTGTGAATGAGGCAGGACCCCCGGGAAGTGGCTGTGAATAAGGCAGGACTTCTGGGAAGTGGCTGTGAATGAAGCAGGACTTCCGGGAAGTGGCTGTGAATGAAGCAGGACCCCCGGGAAGTGGCTGTGAACGAGTTAGGACCTCCAGGAAGTGGCTGTGAATGAGGCAGGTCCCCCGGGTCGTGGCTGTGAATGAGGCAGGACCCCCGGGTCGTGGCTGTGAATGAGGCAGGACGTCTGGGAAGTGGCTGTGAATGAGGCAGGACGTCTGGGAAGTGGCTGTGAATGAGGTAGGACATCCGAGAAGTGGCTGTGAATGAGGTAGGACCCTCAGGAAGTGGCTGTGAATGAGGTAGGACGCCCGGGAGGTGGCTGTGAATGAGGCAGGTCCTCTGGGAAGTGGCTGTGAATGAGGCAGGACATCCGGGAAGAGGCTGTGAATGAGGCAGGACTTCTGGGAAGTGGCTGTGAATGATGCAGGAATTCTGGGAAGTGGCTGTGAATGAGGCAGGCCCCCCGGGAGTGGCTGTGAATGAGGCAAACCCCCAGGAAGTGGCTGTGAATGAGGCAGGACTCCCGGGAAGTGGCCGTGAATGAGTCAGGTCCCCCGGGGAGTGGCTGTGAATGAGGCAGGACTCCCGGGAAGTGGCTGTGAAAGATGTAGGACCTCCAGGAAGTGGCTGTGAATGAGGCAGGACTTCCGGGAAGTGGCTGTGAATGAAGCAGGACCCCCGGGAAGTGGCTGTGAATGAGGCAGGACCCCCGGGAAGTGGCTGTGAATGAGGCAGGACTTCCGGGAAGTGGCTGTGAATGAAGCAGGACCCCCGGGAAGTGGCTGTGAATGAGGTAGGACCTCCAGGAAGTGGCTGTGAATGAGGCAGGTCCCCCGGGTCGTGGCTGTGAATGAGGCAGGACCCCCGGGTCGTGGCTGTGAATGAGGCAGGACGTCTGGGAAGTGGCTGTGAATGAGGCAGGACGTCTGGGAAGTGGCTGTGAATGAGGCAGGACGTCCGGGAAGTGGCTGTGAATGAGGTAGGACATCCGGGAAGTGGCTGTGAATGAGGTAGGACCCTCAGGAAGTGGCTGTGAATGAGGCAGGACGCCCGGGAAGTGGCTGTGAATGAGGCAGGACCTCTGGGAAGTGGCTGTGAATGAGGCAGGACATCCGGGAAGAGGCTGTGAATGAGGCAGGACGTCTGGGAAGTGGCTGTGAATGAGGCAGGACGTCTGGGAAGTGGCTGTGAATGAGGCAGGACGTCTGGGAAGTGGCTGTGAATGAGGCAGAACATCCGGGAAGTGGCTGTGAATGAGGTAGGACCCTCAGGAAGTGGCTGTGAATGAGGTTGGACCTCCGGGGAGTGGCTGTGAATGAGGCAGGACCCACGGGAAGTGGCTGTGAATGAGGTAGGACCCCCGGGGAGTGGCTGTGAATGAGGCAGGACCCCCGGGGAGTGGCTGTGAATGAGGCAGGACCCACGGGAAGTGGCTGTGAATGAGGTAGGACCTCCAGGAAGTGGCTGTGAATGAGGCAGGACTTCCGGGAAGTGGCTGTGAATGAGGCAGGACTTCCAGGAAGTGGCTATGAATGAGGCAGGACCTCTGGGAAGTGGCTGTGAATGAGGCAGGACCCCCGGGAAGTGGCTGTGAATGAAGCAGGACCCCCGGGAAGTGGCTGTGAATGAGGTAGGACCTCCAGGAAGTGGCTGTGAATGAGGCAGGACTTCCGGGAAGTGGCTGTGAACAAGGCAGGACTTCCGGGAAGTGGCTGTGAACGAGGCAGGCCTTCCGGGAAGTGGCTGTGAATGAGGCAGGACCCCCGGGAAGTGGCTGTGAATGAGGCAGGACTTCCGGGAAGTGGCTGTGAATGAGGCAGGACCCCCGGGTCGTGGCTGTGAATGAGGCAGGACCTCTGGGAAGTGGCTGTGAATGAGGCAGGACATCCGGGTCGTGGCTGTGAATGAGGCAGGACCCCTGGGAAGTGGCTGTGAATGAGGCAGGACATCCGGGAAGTGGCTGTGAATGAAGCAGGACCCCCGGGAAGTGGCTGTGAATGAGGTAGGACCTCCAGGAAGTGGCTGTGAATGAGGCAGGACTTCCGGGAAGTGGCTGTGAACAAGGCAGGACTTCCGGGAAGTGGCTGTGAACGAGGCAGGACTTCCGGGAAGTGGCTGTGAATGAGGCAGGACCCCCGGGAAGTGGCTGTGAATGAGGCAGGACTTCCGGGAAGTGGCTGTGAATGAGGCAGGACCCCCGGGTCGTGGCTGTGAATGAGGCAGGACCTCTGGGAAGTGGCTGTGAATGAGGCAGGACATCCGGGTCGTGGCTGTGAATGAGGCAGGACCCCTGGGAAGTGGCTGTGAATGAGGCAGGACATCCGGGAAGTGGCTGTGAATGAGGCAGGACCCCCGGGAAGTGGCTGTGAATGAGGTAGGACCTCCAGGAAGTGGCTGTGAATGAGGCAGGACTTCCGGGAAGTGGCTGTGAACAAGGCAGGACTTCCGGGAAGTGGCTGTGAACGAGGCAGGACTTCCGGGAAGTGGCTGTGAATGAGGCAGGACCCCCGGGAAGTGGCTGTGAATGAGGCAGGACTTCCGGGAAGTGGCTGTGAATGAGGCAGGACCCCCGGGTCGTGGCTGTGAATGAGGCAGGACCCCTGGGAAGGGCTGTGAATGAGGCAGGATGTCCGGGAAGTGGCTGTGAATGAGGCAGGACATCCGGGAAGTGTATGTGAATGAGGCAGGACCCTCGGGAAGTGTATGTGAATGAGGCATGGTTGCTCCTGTGGGCTGCCGGAAAAATAACTGCAGTCTCCTCTTTTCGAGTGTGGACCTGTGGAATGGTGAGCAGGACTGGGAAGCTGAGGGTGACAGTGACCTCTGACCTCAAACCAGGCACATAGATGAGGATGTGTCTGCGGTAGGAGACGGGCAAGGATCTCAGTGTAAGCAAGGAATGCAGAGTGTTGGCTGCCTCAGCAGTGTGGGTTCAGGGGAAACAGCAGTGAGGTCTGGTTGTTACATTAGTAAATAAAATATTGCTTTTCAGATAACTCTGTGGAGAAAGTATGGGTGCTGCACCACTATTGACATTGACTGGGGGAGTTTATCAATGGAACTTTTTGTGACATCAAGCAGCATGACTGTCAGTGCATGCACCTCCCCCTTCCCTTTTGTGGTAATTTTTCATTTGAACATAAATATAAAGGCCATGAAGTTTACGTACGTCACCAAAATTTGCTGTGTGTTGAAAGTGAGGAAGAAAATTGCTGCTGAGGTTGGTCAAAAGTAGCCTATGAAGTTAATCTGGAGAACCGGTAAGGGAATGCATTTGGGGAGAGCAAACAAGACAAGTGAAACTACAGTAAAAAAAGACGGGGGGCTTGTTTAGACATGAGGAGGTTCTGAGAGATCTCGCAGTACACAGCCAGAGACCCTCGATGGCAGCAGGGAACGTTGATAATGAGGTGGCCAAAAGGACACAGATCTTTAGTGGTAAGGTCGTGAACTCAAGATCAGGGAGTTCTTGCTAGAACTGTATAAAAGCATAGTTAGAACAGTTCTGGTCACCACACCATGGGAAGGATGTGATAAAACTAGAGGGGGAGCAGAGGAAGTAACAAGCATGACTAGAAAACTTTGATTATAGAGGAGAGAATGATAGGCTTTTTGAAGAAAACAGAGCACACTGAGGGCAATAATTGAGTGATGCAAAATTCTGAAGCCTGGTCCAGTTGTCTCCCTGGACAGAGATGACAGCAACCGGGGCAGAAATGCAAGGATTCAAGGGGAAATGAGGAAAACAGCTTTGTCCAATGTTTACTGAGGGTTCAGAATTCATGGCCTGAAAGAGAGTGGGGTGGAAGTCCTCAGCCCACCTAAAAGGTTTCTAGAGGAACAAAGATTTGAAGAATACAGCTTTGTGTTTTTGCAACATAACCCTGGAAATACAGCAGCAACAAAGGTACCTTAGTCTTGACGGTGGCAGGTCGCAGAAGCTCCCAGGTGGTGGTTTGGACACTACTTTCTTTGTGCATGGGCTGTGGAGGTTTCCCAGTTTTAAGAGTCTCGAGGAGGGTAGACTTCCCCTGGCGGGGCGGCCCAACAATAATCATCTTCAGCAGCTTGTAAGGCTCAGCTTTCCGCAGTTGAGCTCTGAGGAAGGCCAGCACCGATGTTGGTCCTACGGGATAGTTACAAACAGTAGGAAGTAGCTTTGTGTCAGCGCAGTTAGTCAGTGAGGCAGGGATGTTCAAGGACAGAAAAAAACAGCTGGCTATTCAAGACTTTTATTTTGCGATTTAGTAAGAGCATGGCTGGTCTGTGGTGTTCTTCCTTCACTCTGTACCTTTGATTAATCTAGCAACCTAAAATTAGCAATGTACCCTTGGTAAAGTTGTAGAAGAGCGTCTCATTTCAGCCACATGTGCAATGGAGATGTTTTCCTAAGACTACCAAAGAAAAGCTTGAGTCTACATTAGAAACAACGGCCTTGATCTTGGATAACCCAACAACATGCACTATTTCTGCCTACCTCATCTGTTCCAGTTAGCTTCCTGAAATCATTAAATTACCTTTATATTACTTTTGGAATTGTATAATTTCAGATCACCTTTTAGGATCACGAATCTGGTAACCGTGCACCGCAGTTCCTACAAACCCTGCACATCTTCCCCAAGGTGTGTTGCCTGGAACTGCTCCAGTGTGGGCTAACTAGAGTCCTGTGCGACTCCAGCCTAACATCTAGCAAATGAAAGTCATCATTAAATTAAACTCTGCTCTTCTTGAAACTTTAACAGATGACAGCTTTTCAGCATTTCAAAAACAGTCAAGAAATTGAATCAAATAGAAATATGTTTTTATCCATTCTGTGATGCCATTTTGATAAAAGGCAAAATGGTGAATGTTCAGGACGTGATGTTACCATTACCATTCTGCTGGGTTTTCCATTCACCTGACTTTCTAATTCACAGGAGCCAGCCATGCACAGATCATCCACAGAATTTGGGAAGTTGAGGTGGATTTGAACAAAACAATTAACACCTTAACTTATCCGTGTAAGCGGAACAAGTGCTACACATGCCCTTACACTTCCTCCCTTACCACCATTCAGGGCCCCAAACAGTCCTTCCAGGTGAGGCGAAACTTCACCTGTGAGTCGGCTGGGGTGATATACTGCGTCCGGTGCTCCCGGTGTGGCCTTCTATATATTGGCAAGACCCGACGCAGACTGGGAGACCGCTTTGCTGAACACCTACGCTCTGTCCGCCAGAGAAAGCAGGGTCTCCCAGTGGCCACACATTTTAATTCCACATCCCATTCCCATTCTGACATGTCTATCCACGGCCTCCTCTACTGTAAAGATGAAGCCACACTCAGGTTGGAGGAACAACACCTTATATTCCGTCTGGGTAGCCTCCAACCTGATGGCATGAACATCGACTTCTCTGACTTCCACTAATGCCCCACCTCCCCCTCGTACCCCATCTGTTACTTATTTTTATACACACATTCTTTCTCTCACTCTCCTTTTTCTCCCTCTGTCCCTCTGAATATACCCCTTGCCCCTCCTCTGGGTCCCTCCCCCCTTTTCCTCTCCCTGGACCTCCTGTTCCATGATCCTCTCGTATCCCTTTTGCCAATCACCTGTCCAGCTCTTGGCTCCATCCCTCCCCCTCCTGTCTTCTCCTATCATTTTGGATCTCCCCCTCCCACTCCCACTTTCAAATCTCTTACTCACTCTTCCTTCAGTTAGTGCTGACGAAGGGCCTCGGCCTGAAACGTCGACTGTACCTCTTCCTAGAGATGCTGCCTGGCCTGCTGCGTTCACCAGCAACTTTTATGTGTGTTGCTTAACACCTTAAGATACACAGATTCACTCTCTCCATCTACTCTGTGAGCTGGTTGCCTGTCAGTTTAATTCCCCAACCTACCACTCTGACCTTTCTTCCTTTCTACTTTCAGGCAATTTCCTAGCAAATCCCCAGGGCAAACACATCATTCCAATAGTGTGGTGATCATAAAACATAGGAGCAGAATTAGGCCATTCAGCCCATCAAGTCTGTTCAATTCAATTATAGTTGATTTATTATCCCTCTCAACCTCATTCTCATCCCTCCTTCCTGTATCCTTCGAAACACTTACTAGTCAAGAACCTATCAACCTCCTCTTCCAATATACCCATCTGTAGCAATTAATTCCACAGATTCACCACCCTCTAGCTAAAGAAGTTCCTACTCATCTCTTCTAAAGAGATGCCCTTCTACTCTAAGACTGTGCCCTCTGGTCCTAGACTATCCAACTGTTGGAAACATCCCCTCCACATCCACACTATCTAGTTGATCCCCCCACAATTCTAAACTCCAGCAATTATAGGCCCAGAGCCATCTGAAGCTTCCCTTTTCATTCCCAGAATAATTTTTGTGAACCTCATCTAGGGCCCTTCCCAATGCCACCGAATCCTTTCATAGAAGCGAGGCCCAAAACAGCTCGCAATACTCCAAGTGCAGTCTGACCAATGCCTTATAAAGCCTCAGCATGACATCCTTACTTTTATATTCTAGTCTCATGAAATGAATGCTAACATTGCATTTACGTTCCTTACCACCGATTCAACCTACAAGTTAATCTTTAGGGAATCCTGCACTAGGACTGATTCATTTTTGCATGTCTGATTTTTGCATTTGCTCTCCATTCAGAAAATAGTCTATGATTTTACTCCTTCAGCCAAAGTGCATGATGACACACTTCCTTAGACAGTGTTCCATCTGCCGCTTCTTTGCCCATTCTCCCAATCTGTTCATGTCCTTCTGCAGACTCCGTTCTTTACGGACATTGCCTGCACCTCCACCACTCTTTGTATTTTTTGCAAACACTGCCACAAGGCAATCAATTCCATCATCCAGATCATTGGCATATAACGTGAAAAGTCGCAGTCCTGTGAAACACCACTAGTCACCAGCAGCCAACCAGAAAAGGCCACCTTTATTCCCACTCTTTACCTCTTGCCAGTCAGCCAATCTTCTGTTCATGCTAGAATCATTCCTGTAATTCCATGGGCTCTTATCTTGTCAAGCAGCCTCATGTCTGGCACCTTGTGAAAGGCCTTCTGAAGATCCAAGTAAAAATATCCCCGACTCTCCTTTGTCTATCCTGCCTGTTATTTCCTCAAGGAATTCCAACAAGTTTGTCAGGCAAGATTTCCCCTCAAGAAAACCATGCTGACTTCAGCCTATTTTATCACATGCCCTCAAATACCCTGAAACCTCATCCTTGATAATGGACTGTAACATCTTGCCATCTTACCACAGCCACAGGGGTACTCTCTATTACTTTATCCATCTTATTCCCCAGTGTAATTATGGAGGACAGGACTGGACCTAGGATTGAGATTTTTGATTGGAGAAAGGCTAACTTTGAGGAGATGCGAAAGGATTTAGAAGGAGTGGATTGGGAATATAAAGAATGTAAAAAGAATCTTAAGAAAGAAATTAGAAAAGCTAAAAAAAGATATGAGGTTGCTTTGGCAAGTAAGGTGAAAATAAATCCAAAGGGTTTCTACAGTTATGTTAGTGGCGAAAGGATAGTGAGGGATAAAATTGGTCCCTTGGAGTGGACAGCTATGTGCCGAGCCAAAAGAGATGGGGGAGATTTTTAACAATTTCTTTTCTTCGGTATTCACTAAGGAGAAGGATATTGAATTGTGTAAGGTAAAGGAAACAAGTAGGGTAGTTATGGAAAGTATGACAATTAAAGAAGAGGAAGTACTGACACTTTTAAGGGATATAAAAGTGGATAAGTCTCCGGGTCCGGACAAGATATTCCCTAGGACTTTGAGGGAAGTTAGTGTAGAAATAACAGGGGCTCTGACAGAAATATTTCAAATGTCATTAGAAACGGGGATGGTACCGGAGGATTGGCGTATTGCTCACGTGGTTCCATTGTTTAAAAACGGTTCTAAGAGTAAACCTGGCAATTATCGGCCTGTGAGTTTGACGTCAGTGGTGGGTAAATTGATGGAAAGTATTCTTAGAGATGGTATATATCATTTTCTGGATAGACAGGGTCTGGTTAGGAACAGTCAACATGGATTTGTGCGTGGAAGGTCATGTTTGACAAATCTTATTGAATTTTTTGATGAGGTTACTAAGAAAGTTGACGAGGGTAAAACGGTGGATGTTGTCTATAGGGACTTCAGTAAGGCCTTTGACAAGGTTCCACACGGAAGGTTAGTTAGGAAGGTTCAATCATTAGGCATTAATATGGAAGTAGTAAAATGGATTCAGCAGTGGCTGGATGGGAGACGCCAGAGAGTAGTGGTGGATAACTGTGTGTCAGATTGGAGGATGGTGTGTAGTCGTGTGCTCAAGGATCTGTACTGGGTCCAATGTTGTTTGTCATACACATTAATGATCTAGATGATGGGGTAGTAAATTGGATTAGTAAGTATGCAGATGATACTAAGATAGATGGTGTTGTGGATGATGAGGTAGGTTTTCAAAACTTGCAGAGAGATTTAGGACAGTTAGAAGGGTGGGCTGAAAGATGGCAGATGGAGTTTAATGCTGAAAAATGTGAGGTGCTACATTTTGGAAGAACTAATCAAAATAGGACATACATGGTAAATGGTAGGGCATTAAAGAATGCTTTAGAACAGAGGGATCTAGGAATAATGGTGCATAGTTCCCTGAAGATGGAATCTCATGTGGATAGGGTGGTGAAGAAAGCTTTTGGTTTGCTGGCCTTTATTAATCAGAGCATTGAGTATAGAAGTTAGGATGTAATGTTCAATTTATATAAGGCATTGGTAAGGCTAAATCTGGAGTATTGTGCACAGTTCTGGTCACCAAATTATAGGAAGGATGTCAATAAAATTGAGAGAGTACAGAGGAGGTTTACTAAAATGTTGCCCGGGTTTCATCTCCTAAGTTACAGAGAAAGGTTGAACAAGTTAGGTCTTTATTCTTTGGAGCGTAGAAGGTTGAAGGGAGACTTGATAGAAGTGTTTAAAATTATGAGGGGGATTGATAGAGTTGACGTGGTTAGACTTTTTCCATTGAGAGTGGGGAAGATTCAAACAAGAGGACATGGGTTGAGAATTAGAGGACAAAAGTTTAGGGGTACACGAGGGGGAACTTCTTTACTCAGAGAGTGGTAGCTGTGTAGAACGAGCTTCCAGCAGAAGTGGTTGAGGCAGGTTCGATGTTGTCGTTTAAATTAAATTGGATAGATATATGGACAGGAAAGGAATGGAGGGTTATGGGCTGAGTGCAGGTCGGTGGGACTAGGTGAGAGTAAGAGTTCGGCACAGACTAGAAGGGCCGAGATGGCCTGTTTCCGTGCTGTAATTGTTATCTGGTTATACTGAAATCAGGCTAAATGTCCTATAATTTCTTGTCTTTTGCCCCTCTCCGGTCTTAAAGAGTGGAGTGACAATTGCAACTTTCCAGTCCTCCAGAACCGTTTCAGAATCTGGTGATTCTTGAAAGATCACTACTAAAGCCCCTACAATTTCTTCAGTTCCCTCTTTCAGAACCCCGGGGTGTAATCCATCTGGTCCAAGAGACTTATCTACTGTACTTTCAGATCTTTCAGTTTTCCAATCGCCTTCCCCTTAGTAAGAGTGACTACACTCACCTCTGCCCCGACACTCCTGAACTTCTGACATACTGCTGGTGTCTTCCAGAGGTTCATTTGTTATTTCTTTGTCCCAATTCAGTATAATTTTCCAGTGGTGCAACATCTACTCCTGCCTCTATTTTTCTCTCTATATAATCTGAAAAACTTTTGGTATCCTCTTTTATATTATTGGTAGATTACCTTCATTTTTAAAAAATCTTTTCTCTCCTTAATGGCTTTTTTAGTTGCCTTCTGCTGGTTTTTAAGGATTTCCAATCTTCTAGCTTTCCACTAATTTCTGCCGTATTGTATGCCCTCCCTTTTGCTTTTATGTAGTCTTTGACTTCCCTTGTTAGTGGCATTTGTCTCATTCTCCCTTTAGAATGATTTTTCCTTCTTTGGGATGAACTGATCTTGCATCTTCTAAATTACTCCCAGAAACTCCAGCCATTACTACTCTGCCATCATCCCTGATAGCATCCTCATCAAATCAACTTTGGCCAGCTCCTCTTTCCTGTCTATAGTTCCATTTACTCTACTGCAATGATACATCTGATTTTAGCTTCCTCTCTCAAACTGCAGGGTGAATTCTATAGGGTTTGAAAGTGTTGAAACATTGTGGATAGAACTAAGGAACTACAAGGGTAAAAATACCCCCAAACAGTAGTAAAGATGTGGCCTACAAATTACAACAGGAGATAGAAAATGCATGGCAATGTCACAATAGTCATGGGGTACTTCAACACGCAGGTAGATTGGCAAAATCAAATTAGTGCGGGATTCCAAGAGAGGGAATTTCTAGAATGTCTATGAGAGGAGACATAGGGAACCCACTCTTGGAGAGGAGGAGAAGATGGTGGCGCGACACAGCGCGCGCAGCCGCTCCAGAATGATATTGGTATTTGTTAAGTAGGTACCGTGCACAATCCTAATTTGATGGAGACAGATGTGAGAAGCACGGAGGAACATCTGGGGAAACTTCTGAAATGCCTGCTTACCTGCTGCTGCTACTGTGTGATCGAGAATTTCCGGAGGGGGAGGCCCCAAATTTTCGGCTTTGTCTATTGCTTGGCGGCCGGGGCCAGGGTTGAAGCGCTCGGCAAAGATAGTGCTCGGTGCTCAGTGTCAGAGGGCTGGTCGGCGGCTCAAAGCTTTCGGACGGACTCAAGAGTCGGCTGTGATCGGGTGCTTCCAGGGTTCTGCATTGGCAAGTTTGCGGCGCTGGAGGTTCATGGCAGGGAGAGTTTTTCTTCCTTCTACCATCTGTGTGAGATGATGGGACTTTCGAGAGACTTTGAGACTTTTTTTTTTACCGTGCCCATGGTCTGTTCTTTATCAAATTACGGTATTGCTTTGCACTGTTGTAACTATATGTTATAATTATATGGTTTTTGTCAGTTTTTCAGTCTTGGTTTGTCTTGTGTTTCTGTGATATCATACTGAAAGAACATTGTATCATTTCTTAATGCATGCATTACAAAATGACAATAAAAGATTATGTCCTCATAATCTAAAAATCTAAAAAAAAAGATGGCTTTTTAGAGCAGGGACGTGGTTGAGCCCATGAGGGGATCAGCTATTCTGGACTGGGTGTTGTGTAATGAACCGGAATTGATTAGCGAGCTTAAGGTAAAAAAAAACCCTTGGGGGCAAGTGATCATGATAGAATTCACCCTGAAACTTGAGAAGGAGATGCTAAAATCCAACATTTCAGTATTACAGTACAAGGAATTGCAGAGGCATGAGAGAGGAGTTGGCCAGAATTGATTGGAAAACAGCACTGGCAGGGATGACGACAGAGCAGCAATGGCTGGAATTTCTGGAAGCAATTCAGAAGGCACAGGATTTATACAACTGAAAGAGAAAGAAGTATTCCAAAGGAAAGATGACACATCCATGGCTAATAAGACAAGTCAAAGCCAACATAAAAGCCAGGAGAGGGCATATAATGGAATAAAAATTAGTGGAAAGTTTGAGGATTGGGAAACTTTTGAAAACCAACAGAAGGCAACTAAAAAGTCATTAAGGAGGCAAAGATGGAATATGAAAGTAAACTAGCCAATAATATTAAAGAAGATGCCAAAAGTTTCTTCAGACACATAAAATGTAAAAGAGAGATGAGAATGGATATCAGACTGTTGGAAAATGATGCTGGAGAGGTAGTAATGAGGGACAACAAAATGGTGGACGAACGGAATAAGTATTTTGTGTCAGTCTTGACAGTGAAGACACCAGCAGTATGGCAGGTTCCAGGTGTCAGGGGTCACGAAACATATAAGGTTACAATAACTCCAGAGAAGGCTCTTGGGAAACTGAAAGGTCTGAAGGTAGATAAGTCACCTGGATCAGATGGTGTACACCCCCAGGATTCTGAAAGAGATGGTTGAAGAGATCGTGGCGGCATTAATAATGATCTTTCAAGAACCGCTAGATTCTGGTATGGTTCTGGAAGACTGGAAAATTGCAAGTGTCACTCCAAGCAGCGAGAGAGGCAGAAGAAAGGAAATTATAGGCCAGTTAGCCTGACCTCAGTGGTGGGAAGATGTTGGAGTCGATTATTAAGGATGAGGTCTTAGGGTACTTGGAGGCATGCGATAAAATAGGCCACAGTCAGCATTTTCCTCATGGGAAAATCTTGCCTGAGAAATCTATTGGAATTCTTTGAATAAATAACAAGCAAGATAGAACATAGACTAGTACAGCACAGTACAGGCCCTTCGGCCCACAATGTTGTGCCGACCCTCAAACCCTGCCTCCCATATAAGCCCCCACCTTAAATTCCTCCATATACCTGTCTAGTAGTCTCTTAAACTTCACTAGTGTATCTGCCTCCACCACTGACTCAGGCAGTGGTGGAGGAAAAAAACAGATAGACAAAGGAGAATTGGTTGATGTTGTGTACTTGGATTTTCAAAAGGCCTTTGACAAGGTGCCATACACAAGGCTGCTCAACAAGCTACGAGCCCGTGGTATTACAAGGAAGATTCTAGCATGGATAAAGCAGTAGCTGATTGGCAGGAGGCAAAGTGTGAGAATGAGGGAAGCCTTTTCTGGTTGGTTGCCAATGACTGGTGGTGTCCCACAGGGCTCTCTGTGTTGGGACCAATTTTTTTAATGTATATGTCAATAATTTGGATGATGGAATTGATGTCTTTGTTGCAAAGTTTGCAAATGATAGGAAGATAGGTGGAGGGGCAGGTAGTTTAGAGGAAGTAGAGAGGCTACAGAAGGACTTAAAGAAATGGCAGATGGAACACAGTGCTGGGATGGTCATACACTTGGGCAGAAGAAATGAAAGGGTTGACTATTTTCTAAATGAAGAAAAAAATACAAAAAAACTGAGGTGCAAAGGGACTTGGAAGTCCTTGTGTAGGATTCCCTGATGGTTAATTTGCAGGTTGACTCTGTGGTGAGGAAGGCATTCATTTCAAGAGGATTAGAATATAAGAGCAAGGATATAATGTTAAGACTTTATAAAGCAGTGGTAAGGCCTCACTTGGGGTATTGTGAGCAGTTTTGGGCTCCTTATCTTAGAAAGGATGTGCTGAAACTGATTCCAGGATTGAATGAACACACACAAAATGCTGGTGAATGCAGCAGGCCAGGCAGCATCTAAAGGAGGAAGTACAGTCGACGTTTCGGGTCCAGACCCTTCATCAGGACTAATGGGAAAAAAAGATAGCAAGAGATTTGAAAGTGGGAGCGGGAGGGAAAGACCCGAAATGATAGGAGAAGACGGGGGGGGGGGGGAGGGGAATGAAGCCAAGAGCTGGGAAGTAGATTGGCAAAAGGGATACAAGGCTGGAGAAGGGAGAGGATCATGGAACGGAAAGCCTTAGAAGAAAGAAAGGGGGAGGGGAGCACCAGAGGAGGATGGAGAACAGGTAAGGAGTTACTGTGAGAGGGAAAGAAAGAGAGAGAGAGAGAGAGGGAAAGAAAGAGAGAGAGAGAGGGAAAGAAAGAGAGAGAGAGAGAGAGGGAAAGAAAGAGAGAGAGAGAGAGGGAAAGAAAGAGAGAGAGAGAGAGGGAAAGAAAGAGAGAGAGAGAGAGGGAAAGAAAGAGAGAGAGAGAGAGGGAAAGAAAGAGAGAGAGAGAGAGGGAAAGAAAGAGAGAGAGAGAGAGGGAAAGAAAGAGAGAGAGAGAGAGGGAAAGAAAGAGAGAGAGAGAGAGGGAAAGAAAGAGAGAGAGAGAGAGAGAGAGAGAGAGAGAGAGAGAGAGAATGAGAATAAATAAGGGATGGGGTAAGAAGGGGGGGAGGGACATTAACGGAAGTTAGAGAAGTCAATGTTCATGCCATCAGGTTGGAGGCTACCCAGACAAGTGCTATACCTGCCCTTACACTTCCTCCCTCACTACCATTCAAGACCCCAGACAGTCCTTCCAGGTGAGGCAACACTTCACCTGTGAGTCGGCTAGGGTGATATACTGTGTCCGGTGCTCCTGGTGTGGTCTTCTATATATTGGTGAGACCCGACGCAGATTGGGAGACTGTTTCACTGAACACCTACGCTCTGTCCGCCAGAGAAAGCAGGATCTCCCAGTGGCCACACATTTTAATTCCACGTCCCATTCCCATTCTGATATGTCTATCCACGGCCTCCTCTATAGTCAAGATGAAGCCACACTCAGGTTGGAGGAACAACACCTTATATTCCGTCTGGGTAGCCTCCAACCTGATGGCATGAACATTGATTTCTCCAACTTCCGTTAATGCTCCTCCTCCCCCTCATACCCCATCCCTTATTTATTTATTTATTCTCTCTTTCCCTCTCACAATAACTCCTTGCCTGTTCTCCATCTTCCTCTGGTGCTCCCCTCCCCCTTTCTTTCTTCCAATAGGCCTTCCGTCCTATGATGCTCCCCCTCCTCCCGCTTTGTATCCCTTTTGCCAATCAACTTCCCAGCTCTTGCCTTCATCCCTCCCCCTTTTGTCTTCTCCTATCATTTCGGGTCTCCCCTTCCCTCTCTCAAATCTCTTACTATCTCCTTTTTTCCATTAGTCCTGACAAAGGGTCTCAGCCCAAAACGTCGACTGTACTTCTTCCTATAGATGCTGCCTGGACTGCTGCGTTCCACCAGCATTTTGTCTGTGTTGCTTGAATTTCCAGCATCTGCAGATTTTCTCCTGTCCAGGATTGAAAGGTTTGTCATATGAAGAGTGTTTGATGGCTCTGGGCCTCTACTCACTGGAATTCAGAAGAATGAGGGGTGACCTTATTGAAACCTATCGAATGGTGAAAGGCTTTGATAGAGTGGATGTTTCCTATGGTGGGGGTGTCTAAGACCAGAGGACATAGCCTCATAATAGTGGGGCATCCTTTTAGAACAGAGATGAGGAGGAATTTCTTTAGCCAGGGGATGGTGAATCTGTGGAATTTATTGCCACAGGCAGTCGTGGAGGAGGAGGAGGAGAAGGTGGCAGTGCGATGCAGCGTGCGCAGCCTCTCTGGTGATGATATCTCTTATCTGTTAAGTAGGAGGCCGTGCACAATTCTGATTTGATGAAGGCAGACGTCATGGAGCATGGAGGTACATCCGGTGAAACTTCTGAAATGCCTGTTTTGCTGCCGTCGCTACTGTGTGATCCAAAATCTCTGGAGGGGAAGGCCCCGAATCCTCAGCTTTGCCTGTTGCTCGGCAGCTGGGGCAGGGTCGAAGCGCTCGGCAGAGATGGTGCTCAGTGCTTGGTGTCGGAGGGCTGGACGGAGGCTTGAAGCTTTCGGACGGACTCAGAGTCGGACTGTGGTCGGGTGCTTCCAGGGTGCTGCATTGGCAAGTTTGCGGTGCTGGAAGCTCATGGCAGGGAGAATTTCTTCCTTCTACCGTCTGCATGAGATGTTGGGGCTATCAGGACTTTGAGACTTTTTTTTACCGTGCCCATGGTCTGCTCTTATCAAATTATGGTATTGCTTTGCACTGTTGTAACTATATGTTATAATTATGTGGTTTTTGTCAGTTTTAGTCTTGGTCCGTCTTGTGGTTCTGTGATATCATACTGGAGGAACAATGTATCTTTTTTTAATGCCTGCATTTCTAAATGACAATAAACGAGGACTGAGTGTCGTCATGATCTAATAATGTATATTTAAGGCAGAGGTTGATAGATTCTTGATTGGTCAGGGCCATGATGAAATAGCAGAGTAGACTCAATGGGCCAAATAGCCTAATTCTGCTCCTATATCTTATGGTCTTATGGCATACCCTGTCCACATCACCCATCATGTACCTAGCTATACAAATCGCATTTACCAATACTTTCCTTTTTTAAATATATATACACTCCTACAAATTTCCTCTCTGTTTCTAGCTCACCTACTATCATACACTAATGAGCACCTTGGCCCCTCTTTACTGAATTCTGAAAACTTCCAACCCTCACAGTTGTTGCTTTTCCTTTGATTTCTTTTAAATCTTTAAATTTTGTTAGCAGCAGCTGGAGTACATTTCTTATTTTGTACCCATAAAGTGGTATACATCGTTTGTGCACTGCATTAAATATTTGCCATTGTTTACTATCTTACCTTCTGGTTATATCTTTGGAACCAACTCATAGTTCATGTGTTTGTAACTTGCTTCATTCAGGTTTGCGGCTAAACTGGTCATTACGTTTTACAAAATTAATTTTCTTACCAGCATTACTCCCTAAAGACACCTTAACTGTCATGTCATTAATTAACCCTTTCTTATTACATGCTATATCTAAAATAGCCCTCTGCTTTGTTAATTGCTCAGCATACTAATCTAGAAAATCATCACATTGTGCTCCAGAAATGTATCACCTCATCATAACTGCTCATTCGATCTGTTCAGTTTACCAGTCCCCCATGATTACTGTACCCCGCTTGTGAAAAGCTCCACTGATTTTTTGATGCATTATAACTGCTACCTGAGGGTCTATGTACAAATCTAATCCTCTCTCTCTTCGCTTCACTGAAAATTACTCCGTATCATAATTTCCCAGGCTAAGCTCCTTCCTCCCTAATGCCTTTACCACATTCTTTAACATCAGGGATACTCCACTACTATTTCCATTTTGCCTTTCAAATGAAACATCATGGAAAGTTTATTGTTTAACTTCAATGGCTTCGCAACCACGCCTCTATGGCGGTAATTAGATCATCTGCATCTACTTCTAATCACACTTTCCCAATGATCTAAATTGTTGAAAATACTGCATATAATTGGATAAACAGCCTTTAGTTTTTCTTTGCAGAATTTTCCCTGCTGACTCTATTTGAAGTGGACTGTTGCATGTACAATATACGTGCAGTTCCTTCACCACCCCCCCCCCCCCGCCATTCGGCCACCGTGCAGTATTTGTTTGACCTTTGTCTTAATTTTTGTCTCCAACCCCACTCCGAACACCCTCCCTTCACTCTGTTTCAAACCCCTTTCTACAACCCACATTGTTCGATTTACGGATGCATTGGTCCCAGCCCTGTTCAGGTGAAACCTGTCCCGGTGGAACAGCTTCCTCGTTCTCCAGCACTGGCACCATTTCCCCATGAATGCAACCAATTTCCCCAACACCAATCTGCGAACCACACGCTCTGTCCTCTGATCTTTCTCCCAGTGCTAACTGATCTGTCACCCAGAGATTATTATTGTCTTTGTGACTCCTGGTTTTAATTTGGGCTCTTGCTCCTTCTTTTTTCTTCAGCAGAACTCTTGCTCTACGTATATCATCGGCTCCCACTTGGATCCTTCCACTTCTGTTCCAGTTTCCTGATGGTTTCAACAGGATGTCTTTACCCATGGTACCACGCAGAGGTCACTGCCCTTGAAACTCACACTCACAACTGCAGAGAACACCATCTATCCCCCAACCTATTCTATCCCTGTTACCACCACATTTTTGCACTTCTCTACAGCAAGTTGCATTTACCTATTTAGCATGGTGTTGTTGTCAGTTTGCTCATTTACCTGGTACTCTATGCTCCCATCCAACCTACGAAAAGCTTTGACCAAGGTTTTCCATCTTCAGAATCCCCTCTATATGTCATATCCTCCGATGCCTCTTTATCAGACCAATATATAGTACCTAATCTGATGGGTGTATCTGCCACCAGGGTAACTATCCCCATCCTTAATCCACTTATAATTTATTTATTGGGATGAGGCACAGAATAGGCCCTTTGGCCCTTTGAACCATACTACCCAGCAGTCCTCCAATTTAACCATAGCCAAATTCAATGACCAATTAACCTAACAACCAGCACATCTTTAGACTGCGGGAGGAAACTGGAGCACCCGGAGGAAACCCACGTGGTCACGGGGAGAACGTACAAACTTCTTATGTGCAGTAGCGGGAATTGAACCCTGGCCGCTGGTACTATAAAGCGCTGTGCTAACCACTATGCTACAGTGCCGCCCCAGTTCCAATATACAGATCTCTTGACCCCAGCTCAGTTGAAGAAAAGTCTCTAAAGACGCAGATCTCTTTGCACAGATGTCGTTAAGAAGCACAGAAGCTGACAGCTTGACAATCCCTTCCACAAAAAAAAGTAATTGTTGCCAGGTCAATTATTTCTGAGATTGACCAGTTTTTCTTTGAAGTTACTGAGGGTTATGGAAGACGTTGGGTAGATTGAATTAAGTCACAGACCAACCATGATCTCATCGAATGGCAAAAAGGCTCGAAGCGGTCCTGCTCCTCTGATTTTATCTGCATCTCATCAGCCCACACCCACAATTTGGCTTCACTCTCATCCTCAACCAAGAACGAATCAATTGCAGTGAAGAAAAAACAGCTTAGTTTACCTTCATTTCTGATCTCGGCTGGAACATTTGAGATATTTAATTTATCGATGTCCAGCTGCCACAGATTAGCTAGCTGACCAAGCTCGGCAGGGAGCTCTCGGATTCCAGGGTTACTGTTGAGGCAGAAAGAAGCAAACCATTCAGACGGATAAAACCTACTTTATTCCACGAGTTGCATATTCGACTGTCTTTCAAGGCACTGCATGTCAAACTCAATTGAATTTTGCTCCTTTGAAGCAAGTTGGGGGTATTATATATAGTAAAATGCAAGTTCAATATCTGCTCAAATTGGAAGCTGAATCATGTCGTGGACAAGTTCAGTTAGGAGAATCTGATAGACATTCAGAGCTGGACAGTAGTATTTACTCACAAAAAAAAGAACGCTTTTACGATATGGTCACAGTTTTAATTGGAACTAGAATGCTTCTTTCTTAATGGAGTGTCCAGAGCAATCCCACAAAATGTGTTCACAGTAAACAGCAGCTAACTTACTTGGAAAGGTACAGCTCAGAGAGCGCACGCAGCCAGCACACCGACTGAGGGACTGAATCCAGAAGATTACTGTCCAGATGCAGGACTTCTAAACATTCACCAAGGATCTGTGGGAATTCAATCACCGAAACTGAAAAAAGAGAGAGAGAGAGAAATCCACCTCATGTCGATTCGTGCTAAAGAGCATTTTGCTTTTGTTTCTGGCAGGTTGTTTTTCTGAGAGGGGCCTGTGTTTATTTGGCACATCAGTGCAAACATTGACTGCACTGATGAAGCTTGGCTCAGCTTTCCAGGATAACAACAGGATTTGGTCTGGCCCAAGTCTCCATACCTACCCTAGTCCTGGTTCCCCTCCCCCTACCAGGAAAATCAATGTTTGTCCAATGTGCGAGATTTATTTTGACACAACAAAGATCAGTTGAAGTTTTTGCTTCCTTTTATAAGGTCTCTGCTCCATGTGTTTTGTTTTAAATATTTTAAGGATGCTCCAAATAATGTTAGTGTGGAGCTCACTGAGGAATCTACTATTTCCATTGGAATGGGGAAAGCTGAGCAAACTTAACACACACAGTGGCACTTGACTGGGTACTTCCTGTACCTAATAAAGTGGCCAGTTAGTGTATGTTCATGGTCTTCTGCTGCTGTAGCCCATCCACTTCAAGGTTCAATGTGTTGTCCATTCAGAGATGCCCTTCCACTCACCACTGCTGTAACATGTGGTTATTTGAGTTACTGTCACCTTGAACCAGTCTGGACCTTCCCCCCTGCCCTCTCTCATTAACAAGCTATTTTCATCCACAGAACTGCCATTCACTGGATTTTTTTTGGTTTCTCGCACCATTCTCTGTAAATTCCAGAAACTGTTGTGCGTGAAAATCCCAAGAGATCAGCAGTTTCTGAGATACTCAAACCACCCCATCTGGCACCAACAATCATTCCATGATCCAAGTCACTTAGACCACATTTCTTCCCCATGCTGATGTTTGGTCTGAACGACAACTGAACCTCTGGGCCATGTCTGCATGCTTTAATGCACTGTTGATGTCACATGATTGGCTGATTAGATACCTGCATTAATGAGCAGGGGTGGCAGGGGGTTACGTGGCCTCAGTCATAGTGAGGACTAGACCTGCTTGCAGCCGCCCGGAATGAGGGGACAAACCCAGTGCTGTCCACCGGGGGGTAGTGTGGTGCGCCGTCTGGAACAGACTCTGTGCTGCCCTCTCGGGGTTTCGCTCAGAAGACGACGAGCTCTGTTCTGACTGACTGCAGATTTTAATGGCACTAAATGGACTGAAGGGCTCAAGCTTGGGGGCGGGGGTAGGGTTGCCAACTTTCTCACTCCCAAAGAAGGGACAAAAGTAGCAGTCAAATACGGGACACTTGTGTTTACCCCGAGAAAGACTACCATGACCATGAAGCCTTGCACGGGCAAATCAGATTTGGCTTAATCTTCCCGATTCTGTTAAGTGAAACTATGCTGTACAGTACATACATTATTTCTATTTTATATAGGTTGTGTATTTATCATATCGTTCCTGCTTTTACTATATGTTAGTGTTATTTTAGGTTTTATGTGTTATTTGGTATGATTTGTTAGGTTTTTTTTGGGTCTGGGAACACTCAAAAATTTCTCCCATATAAATTAATGGTATTTGTTCTTTGCTTCACGCCATTTCGGTTATGAACGGTTTCATAGGAACACTCAAGTAACTAGGAGAGTGGATAGGGGAGAACCAGTGGATGTGGTATATTTCGATTTTCAAAAGGCTTTTGACAAGGTCCAACAGAGGAGATTAGTGTGCAAACTTAAAGCACACGGTATTGGGGGTAAGGTATTGATGTGGATAGAGAATTAGTTGGCAGACAGGAAGCAAAGAGTGGGAATAAATGAGACCTTTTCAGAATGGCAGGCAGTGACTAGTGGGGTACCGCAAGGCTCAGTGCTGGGACCCCAGTTGTTTACAATATATATTAATGACTTGGATGAGGGAATTAAATGCAGCATCTCCAAGTTTGCGGATGACACGAAGCTGGGCGGCAGTGTTAGCTGTCAGGAGGATGCTAAGAGGATGCAGGGTGACTTGGATAGGTTAGGTGAGTGGGCAAATTCATGGCAGATGCAATTTAATGTGGATAAATGTGAAGTTATCCACTTTGGTGGCAAAAACAGGAAAACAGATTATTATCTGAATGGTGGCCGATTAGGAAAAGGGAAGGTGCAACGAGACCTGGGTGTCATTATACACCAGTCATTGAAAGTGGGCATGCAGGTACAGCAGGCAGTGAAAAAGGTGAATGGTATGCTGGCATTTATAGCAAGAGGATTCGAGTACAGGAGCAGGGAGGTACTACTGCAGTTGTACAAGGCCTTGGTGAGACCACACCTGGAGAATTGTGTGCAGTTTTAGTCCCCTAGTCTGAGGAAAGACATCCTTGCCATAGAGGGAGTACAAAGAAGGTTCACCAGATTGATTCCTGGGATGGCAGGACTTTCATATGACGAAAGACTGGATGAACTAGGCTTATACTCATTGGAATTTAGAAGATTGAGGGGGGATCTGATTGAAACGTATAAAATCCTAAAGGGATTGGACAGGCTAGATGCAGAAAGATTGTTCCTGATGTTGGGGAAGTCCAGAATGAGGGGTCACAGTTTGAGGATAAAGGGGAAGCCTTTTAGGACCGAGATTAGGAAAAACTTCTTCACACAGAGAGTGGTGAATCTGTGGAATTCTCTGCCACAGGAAACAGTTGAGGCCAGTTCATTGGCTATATTTAAGAGGGAGTTAGATATGGCCCTTGTGGCTAAAGGGATCAGGGGGTATGGAGGGAAGGCTGGTGCAGGGTTCTGAGTTGGATGATCAGCCATGATCATACTGAATGGCGATGCAGGCTTGAAGGGCCGAATGGCCTACTCCTGCACCTATTTTCTATGTTTCTATGTAACACTCTACCTTAGTGGGGGAAATGCAGGACAAGGGTGGTCTCGTACAGGACAAACCAATTTTGCCTAATATACGGGATGTCCCGGCTAATACGGAACAGTTGGCAACCCTGGGGGGGGGGGGGGGGGGTCGCCTGCTTTACAGCTGCGAAGAGAGAGAGGCGTCCGAGCTGGTTCATTCCACGGGGGTGGGGGGGGGCAGCACGGCACGTTGTAGTCGACTGAAGATTTCAGTGGACTGAGGGGTCTAGACCATACACAGTTATATTTTGCATGCTTGTATTTTACTAATATTGTGTATGTGCTTGAATATGCGAGGACTGAGGCTCAAACCATGGTGTCACCTGGTGGACCTCAGGGACGGCACACTCTACCGCGGGCGGCATGGTGCAGCGTCCAGACTGGAAGGTCTATAATGGTTGACCGATGATTTTGATGGGCTGGTGGGGGAGAGAGATCCGGACTAAACACATGTATTCTGCGTTGTTATATTTTACTGATATTCTATACGTGCTTGTTGTTTTGTGTATGCGAGGACTGGGCCCCAAGCAGCAGTACCGTCTGGGGGAGCGGGGGCATCAGGGCTGGTGCGCCCCCGCACAGAGTCCACGCTGGAGTCAGTGCTGCCCCCTAGTGTTCGCTCAGTGGGAGATGGACTCCATTGTGGTTGACTGTCGACTGATGGCACCAGTTTTGGAACTCTTTTATTGTGTGATTGTGACACCATTTGTGCTTGCTGTCCTGTGTGTGCTTTGTGGGACTGCTGGTACTCTGTCCTGCACCTTGCTCCTGGAGTAACACCATCCTGTTTGGCTGTATTCATCAGTATTCATGTATGGTTGAATGACAACTAAACTTGAAATTATAGGCATCCGTTAGTCTCCTGAGACCATGGATTTGCGCCTTGGAAAGTTTCCAGGGTGCAGGCCTGGGCAAGGTTGTATGGAAGACCATCAGTTGCCCATGCTGCAAGTCTCCCCTCTCCACGCCACCGATGTTGTCCAAGGGAAGGGCACAAGGGCCGATACAGCTTGGCACCGGTGTTGTTGCAGAGCAATGTGTGGTTAAGTGCCTTGCTCAATTACACAACATGCTGCCTCAGCCAAGGCTCGAACTAGCGACCTTCAAATCACTAGACGAATGCCTTAACCACTTGGCCACGCGCCAACACTTGAAATTAGTTGCATTAATATGAGAAAGCTGTTTCTTCTGGTTAGAGGGTTTGCAATATGGTCCATAAAGGTGGAGTCGAGAAAAAACAGAAACAATACTAAACCAAACCCAACATTCAAGGTTGGTTTGTGATACTATTTCATATGTCCAACTTTGCTTCTTTTTTGGTAACAAAGAACTACCAATCTCAATGTAAAGTCTGCAACTGACCAGCACCTGTTGAAGAGCGTGCCAAATCCTGTCAGCTTTAGGTGCGGGGGCAGCTCTTCCTGAGGCAACGTCGTCTCAAATAACATAATTAGCTGCTACTTAATATGCTCCATTTTAGATCTTAGTTTGATCAAATCAGCCATTAACTTTCTAAATTTTAGAGAATACCACTGTGGTTTGTATAATCTAGCCTCCAAGTTTAACTCTTGGCACTTAAGAACTATTTTGGTCTGTGCAGCTGTGCTTCTGGCTTAAACTGACATATCCACCTTCTGCTGTGCACGGTACTTCGGATGTGGTCTAACCAGAACTTTGAATAGACATAGCCTGATTTTGACAGCCTTGCATTCCAGCGTCTGAGATAAGATTAACGTTCCAGTAGCAGCCCTGATTCCCAAAAGTCGGACAAAAGGTTGTCAATTTGAAATGGTAACTCTGTTTCTCTTTTCACACGTGTGGGACCTGGCCTGCTGAGTGTTTGCAGCATATTCCAGTTTATTATAGAGTGTAATTGGCTAACCATTTCCATAATATTTTAATGATTACGGCTGTCAGTAAGTTTAAGTGGTTTAGAAACTCTGGCCTAGAAAGTCTGCCTGTGCAGATGAAAATTGTGTTGGGGCAATTTTCTACTTATTTCCAAGTGAGTTAATGCCGGTCATAATTAAGGAATGGGTTTTCTGTTGTAACAATTGCAGGTACTTTAAAGTTTGTAGTCCCACTGACTGAAATCCCAACATCAGCAACGTGATGCAAAAAAATCCACTACCATATTCTCACACCGCGAAATTCACTGCCACACCGTCAGTACCGCGAAATTCACTGCCACACCGTCAGTACCGCGAAATGCACTGCCACACCATCAGTACCGCGAAATGCACTGCCACACCGTCAGTACCGCGAAATCCACTGCCACACTGTCATAAAATGATTTTTATCAACACATAAAAATTTCAGATCTGGAGTTTCTAAGCATTTAACCTCGTTAAGACCTCAACCACATTGGTCTGAATCCCAGAAGACCCAAAATGAAGTTATCTGAAAGGTCAGGCACATTTCTCCTGAACTGACAGGCAGGATACTGCATAACTCTAATAGAATAGGGTTCCAGAAATTTCTATTTCCATTTCAGATTTCCAGCCTCTGCACTTTTCTTGATGTTGATATTTCTGCAACATTTCACTGCACCTGCTGGTACTTTGCTGTTATTTAAAAGATTACCTTTAACAATTGGACCGCCCTCTTTTAAACGTAATCAAATGTGAAGAAAAGTCTTTGTCCCTAACCATTAACACTGTTTCTCTTCAGAAAGACATTGATGATCTGCTGAGTGTTTCCAGCAATCTGTTTTTTATTCAGATTTCCAGCATCTACATGTCATGTTGATTTTCCGATTTCCTTTCACGTGCCCTTTTTGTCACTGTTAACAGCTGCTTAATTACCTCATCACTAATACTGGCAGCAGCTTTGTCTTTTGGTTCTATATTGTACTCAGTTCCATGACTGCTCTGTGCACTCCAGTAAAGTTCTTGCCCTTTATGGGAATAGTTTCTTCTGAGTCATTTTTTTCTTTGAACACCTTCCACAGATCTTTAGTTGTTTCACCCGCAAACAGTCGCCTAGTTTTCTGTGGACACAATCTCACCAGATGAGGTCAGCTTTATCTAAAGCTAAACTTCTCCTTTCAAATACTGCAATTAAAGTTATACACATTATTAAGTATGTTAGATGTATACTTCTGCAGTTATTTCCAGCATGTTGCTCTTTATGGAATGCAATACCCCTTGATGGTTCTGCTACTCTACCCAAACCACAAGCAACAAATTCATCCTCTTGCTAATACATTTATTCTATAAAAACCCTGCAATCCAAGATTCTTCTGGCTTGTTTGTTCACCATGATTATACAGTAGACCAACAGCTCGAACTCAAAGTCCTTCAACTTTGTTTTGTTGCGGCTGCTCTTCTCTGTGCCCTGTGGGTCATCAGGCCACAACCTTGCTGACGAAGGGTCTCGGCCTGAAACGTCGACTGCGCCTCTTCCTATAGATGCTGCCTGGCCTGCTGCGTTCACCAGCAACTTTGATGTGTGTTGTTACCTTGCTGTTTCCTCAGCATTTGTCTGTGTTTTTTTTTACGTGACTGAGTTGCTAGCTCGACGTTCAACCCAGCACAGGTGGAAAGTGTGCAAGGAGCCAGCTGGATTCGAACCAGGGACCCCTCGCCTCAGAAGTCTGGCATGGATGCCACTGCACCACTGGCCGGCTGTCAACTTCTTTTGAAATTCCTTTAATGTACCGTCATGTTTCCACTGCCTGCTGGAGTCCCCTCCCTACTGAAGTCACCTCACTCCCACCAGGCCCATTTCTGCCTTTCCTTAATTTATACATTGAGTGTTTCCAATCCCAGCCAGCTTGCAACCATCTGTCAAACTTCCACATCTCTTACTCTAAATTTGCATCTAAATCCATTCCGTGTACCCCTGCACTCCTGGTGTTTCCATAAGGAATGTTCATTTGAGCTGCGAACCCTTCTGCCCTCTTTTCAGTTTACACCATTTTCCCCTTCTTGGTTTACCTACTTCCCATCTTCCAGTTTCTTTCAACCCATGGCACCCGGCTATTGCTTTAACCTCTTCCCTTTCATCTATTTTAGCACTAATACAACGATACTTTACCACTCGCTCTCCTTCCTAGCCATGAATGTTTACATTCCTGCAACCATCCCATTTATCCTTCCTGCTGGGACTCAAGCCCCAGCTCAGCTCAGATGTGAACCTGTCCAAGTGACACATTTCCTTCCTATCCCAGTACTGGAGAACGTTTCACTAAATGGGCTCATTCATCTCAGACCGCTTCCACCATGTGTTCACTTTCCTAATGAAAACAGAAAATGCGGGTCACTTTTGTAGGTTAGGGAGCAGTGGTGGAGAGAGAAACAGAATTAACGCTTCAGTTCAGCAACTGACTGACACCGGATGTGAATCATTAAATCTTTCTCTTTCCTTTTGAAAATTTCCAACCTTTTCTGATTTTATGCCAGGTTTTTGCTTCTTGATCTCCTTCCTGTACAGCTCATCTCTATTTAGTCGAGGTAATGTTGCAGACATTAAGACCCTTAGGATCGTTTTTGCTTTAATTACTGCGTGAATGGAACTTATTGTTCAACTCACTGTTGGTCGCAGTCTGCGCTCAAATCTCATTTCAGTCTGGCTCTAAACGTCCCTCTGCTTAGTAACAAGTAGCCAGTCCTCAAGCCCTTTCCTCAGGAGGGAGGTACAGGAACCTGAGGACCCACACACTCAATGATTCAGGAACAGCTACTTCACCTCTATCCTCAGATTTTCTGAATGGTCCATGAACCCATGACTCCTTTTAGTGGCAGCATTTCCTAACTTTGTAATTTATAGCAATTTTATGTTTTTGCACTGCACTGTTCCCGGCAAAATGACTTTCACGTCATATAAGACAGTCATAATTAACCTGGTAACATATTACTGAGCGTTTGACAGTACCAGTGACCCGGGTTCAATTCCCACCGCTGTCTGTAAGGAGCTTGTACATTCTCCCCGTGACCACATGGGTTTCCTCCCACAGTCCAAAGATGTACCAGTTGGTAGGCTGGTTGGTCATTGTAAATTGTCGGTGATTAGGCGAGGGTTAAATGGGGAATTGCTGGGCAGCGTTGCTCGTAAGGTTTGAAGGGCCTATTCTGCGCTGTGTCTCAATGAAAAAAACAAGTGTTTACTGCAGTTGCTAGAGTCACAAACTTGAACTGTTGACTGTCCCTGCTTCCACAACTGCTGCCCGACGAGTTCCTCTGCTTTTATTTCGGATCTGAGGGGGTGGCACTGTGGTGTAGCGGTTAGTGTCAAGGCGTTACAGCGCCCAAGCTGGGTTCAAATCAGCTGCTATCTATAGGGAATTTCTACGTTCTCCCCGTGACTATGTCGGTTTACTCTCTCACACTAATTGGTCACGTGGATGTAATTGGGCAGAACAGGCTCACTGGGCCGAAAGAAGATAACATTTCTACTGTTTGCAACTGCACCTGAGTTTCCGTCCAGCCCTCGACTCTGGCAGATGGCTGATCCGTATCAGGCTCTAAACGTCCACTGTGCACTCTTCCTCTCCACGCTTTGCTTCATGAGACTACGTCCTGTCTTTTCATAGCACACACAGGAATAGGAACAGGAGGAAGCCACTCACTCGCTCCTCCAAGATTGACAGTCCATTTAATAAGGTCAAACTTCAACTCCACACCACTGTGGTAACCTATCCCTCCCCCATTTATTAAGAACCTACATACGACTCAAGTCTTAACAACATTCAAAAACTCTCCCTCCCCTTTGTAGAGGGCTCCAGACTCATAATCCTCAAGAGCATGTATAAAAAGATCACTTTATCCCTGTCTTGAATGAGTGAACCTTCCCTTTGAACAGTCATCCTTAGTTCCATGCTCTCCCACATGAAGGAACTTCCTCTCCTCCTCTCCTCAGTCCATCAATCACCTTGGACTCCCTTCTAATCCTCCCCTTCTCCTCTCTATACTGGCCATCACCCCTCTTCGCTCTCAGTCCTGATGCAGGGTAATGACTCAAAACAGACAATCCCTTACCTGCACAGATGCTGTGTGACCTACTGAGGTCCTCTGGGAGATCATGTTTTGCTCGGCATCTGAAGACTCTTGTATCTCAAACTTGTTCATTAATACTATTTACAGAAAGAAACCTGCCAGCTTTATGCCATCCAGTCTACTTGTGACTTCAGTCCCACACCAAGATGGTTGGCTCTTAACAACTCTGAGAGGTGACCTTAAATGCCACCCTATCACATTCACTGGCTACCATGAACTGTAGGGAGTGGCCATCAACACCTGTCTGAGGGTAGGTAACAGCGAGTGATAAACAGCAGCCTTGCCAGCAGAATGCCATCAGGATGAGAAGAGAACAATGTATTTGAGAGCTTTATGGAAGGGGGAGTTGCATATTTGGCAACAGATGTTTAATGGAAAGGGTGTTAGGTCTGATCTAGGATTTACATGGACAAGTAAGACGGCTCGTCCTGTAATGAATGCCTTGGTGATACAGACTCTGAGTGAATAGACTCAAGGAGCCACCTCAGTGTTCAGAAGCTCACAAAGGTAGACAATTATCAACTGCAAACCGTTTGTGAACCAGGACATGGTGGGCAAATTCCTCAGTGCGGCGAACACTCAAGGTACTTGGGAAAGTCTGGAGAAGACGGACTAGAGGTGAGAGTAGGAGGAACGCAAAGACACAAGCAACCGCCGACGTTGGAATCTGGAGCGACAAACAGGGCGGCGTGATGGTGTAGCGGTTAGCGTAACTGCATTACACCGACAGAGAGACCGGGAGGTTCAGCTCTGCCACAGTCTGTAAGGAGTTTGTACTGCTGCAGAAACTCTATCGTGTGGGGAGGAAAGGAACTGTTGGCAATTCTGGTCAAAACCTTGCATCAGGATAGGGATCAGAAGGAATGAGAAGGCTGGATATTCAGCACACAATTATTTAGGTTCCTGTCCATGAAAACCTGGCGGTCTACCAGGATGATTCAGAGTGAACTGTGAGACAAAGAAAGGCAAGGACAGTGAGTGAAGAGTGGCTTGAAGGACTTGATCAGTGTGATGCCTAAAAGGGAAAATAAACATCAAGCCTTTATCTTGGGAGAGAAGGCAGGTTTCTCTGTTTATGAGGGGGATCAGAACATTCTCCAGTCAATTACAGACTGGCTTGGTATCACTAATTTAATTGCTACACGCGAGCACTGAAAGAAACAGCAGGTAGGGGCAGATCAGCTGTGTGTGTTGCACGACCTGTTGCCACGTCTGCCTCACACGGATCCCTTACCCGAGTCCGAACTTCTCTTCAGTCGCATTGTAAAAAAATTGACTTTCCTTGTCCTGGAGGAATCTTCTCCCCTGCAAATGGGAACAAATGGGCAGCTTGCAGTCACAGCTCACAGCTGTGGGAATCTCTCCTTACCCCCACGGAGTGTGACTGGCCGCTGGCTCCTACTAACCAAGGACTCCTGTCCTGTGTCCCTCACACACCACCCCTGCCCCTCCCCCCACCCCACACCCCTCCCCCACACCTTTCCTCTGCCCCTCCCCCCATGCCCCCTGCCCCTTCCCCACATGCCCCCTGTCCCTCCCCGCCACCCACATGCCCCCCCGCCTCCCCACACCCCTCCCCCCACACTCATTCTCACTGCTCCTCGTCATCACTCCCAACAGCTACTATTTCCCCCTTGCCTTGCCCCTATCCCTGCTGCCCTTTCACCCTCAGAGTTGGGTGACAGTGAACAGGCCCAGGCCCCGGTCCCACAATCCCAGGAAAAGGCATTGAGGATGTTACCATGATTAAACACTACACCGCCAGGGCAAATCAGAACCCTGATTGACTGCAGAGGTTTGCACACTGATAGGGATTGGGGAGCTGCCTTCAGATGGGGAGACACGATGACTCCAAGACCAGCAAGAGCCATCAGGAAGGCAAAGTGTCAGTCTGCACAGAAACTTCAGAGACACCTTTGTGACACCAGGTTTATGTGGCACATGTGGCAAGGTATTCAAACTATAAATGATTACATCCTGTCAATGACAGCAACGCCTCCCAACCTGACAGGCTGAGTGCCTCCTGTACACAATTTGAAGCACTGATTGAAATGACTTCGAGGAAAGCCCCCTCTTCCCCTGAGGAGCAGGCACCTTCTCTGGCCGTAGCAGGGTTGAGCAGGTTTCTGGCCAGGTTACGCCCACAAAAAGCTGCAGGGCCTGACAACGTACCTGGTCAGGTGCTGAGGGAGTGTGCGGCCCAGCTAAAGGGGTCTGAATGGATATCTTTAATATCTCTTTGCAACAGTCCACTGCCCCCGCAGGCTTCAAGGCATCCACCGCTTTTCAGGTGCCCAAGAGAGCAAAGGTTAACTGGCCTACGGTTATCACCCTGTGGCACTGACTTTAACAATCATGAAGTGCTTTGAGCGGCTGGTAGTGGATCATATAAAATCCCACCTTCCAGCTACATTGGAACCTTCTCAGTTTGCCTCCCACTCAATCCAATAGCCTCGGTCCTCCACTCCAGCCTGCCTCACCTAGAAAACAATGCCGCATATGCCAGAAAATTTAACACGATTATCTCTCAGAGGCTGGCGGGTAAACTGTCCTTCTTGGGATTCAACACCCCTCTGTGTAACTAGGTCTTAGACTTGTTGAGAGAAAGACCTCTGTCAAGTTGGCAGCAAAATCTCAAGCCCCATCATGCTGTGCACTGGTGCACTCCCCCACCCCCCTGGGGTTGTATGCTCGGTCTGCTGTTGTTCACACTGCTGACTCTCAACTGCACCGCCAGGTGGAGCTCAAAAAGCACGGTGAAGTTTGCTCACGATGCAGCTCGGTGATGTGGTTGATGATACTACAGCGGCTGACCTCATCAGTGACAACGAGGAGCTGGCACACAGAGACAGAGGTAGAGACGCTTGTCAAATGGTGCGAGAACAACGACCTGAGTCTCAACGTGGCCAAGACAAAAGAGATGACTGTGGACTTCTGGAAGGCACAGGTCAGCCACTCTCCATTGCACATCAATGGCTCTGCCGCGAAGAGCACAAAGTCCCTTGGTGTGCACATAACAGACGATCTAACCTGGACCCACAACACCTCCTCACAAGTCAACAAGGCACAGCAGCGTTTATACTTTCTGAGCAGACTGAGGTGTGCAAGGCTCACCACCCTTCTAACAACTTTCTATGGGAGCACCATTGAGAATGTCCTGTCTGGCTGCATCATTGGTTGTATACATGTACAGTCAAGATGACAATAAACTTGAACTTCAACTCCCACCAATGTTCTTCTCCTTCTTCTTAAGTCCCATCACCCCCATTGGGACAGAGGCTGCCGGCAGTAGCTTGCCTGTGTCCCCTGTCCTAGGCCAGTTTTTCATGTTGCCTCCAGAAGTGGCCCATCTTCTTGATGTCTCCTTCCTCTCCCAGGGATGAGGTCCCTGGAGCTTCTGCTGGCGTTTCTGTAGCTCTGGGTTTTTACGGGATGGGGTTGCTAGCTCCATGCCCAACCCCTCTCTTTTCACAGCCGGGCTTGGGACCGTCCAGGGCAGAGTTCCACCAACATTAGAGACAGTTCTAATAGATCTTCTGCTGATAGCGAGGCATTGAAATACCATTAAAGTTGCTATGATGATAGAGGAGACAAAAGACCGCAGAACCAAGAACAACAAACAACCTGCAGGAAGAACTCAGCGGTCCAACAGCCCCAGACACCGCTTGATCCCGAGGTCTTCCAACAGATTGTTTGTTGCTACGATGACACACTGAAATGTTTAAAACATTAAAGCAGAGCAAAATTTAAATAAAACCTCCCCTCCCCCCCCATTCTCCAAATCTGTAGTTTGTGAATCCCTGTTCAGTTTCAGACTGGCTAGTGTTGGTGGAACTCTGGGGAGTCCCAGCACAATTGGTTACCAGACTGCAGCACCAAATCCACTGACACCTGGAATGGTGTATCCCAGAAAGACACCAGGTCCAACTTTGGAACTGTCTGCCACAGCCAGCGGGATCCAACAAACGCCCCATTGCCATGCAATGGGCACATTATGGAGACGCCTGTTGTACATGGGCATAATTTTCCAGTGAATTACTGGCAACCCTCAGCACCAAATTCTCCTGACCTACTCCAGAAGGAAAATGAACAAGGCAAGCGCTAAACACACAAGACACAGAAGGTACTGTTTATAGAAGTGAGGGAATGTGTGGCTGGTTGGACTCATGAGTAACATAGAAGCCACGCACACTGAGGTTTGTGACTTTAGTTCGTTCCGCAGTTCCAGTGCCTGGACAGATTCAGAGCTCTTGCATGCCCAGCTGACTGCCCCAGCAGCAGAATGGAGTCTGCAGTGTTATCTCTGGGGGTGGGCTCTGATGGGAATGTGTGGAGAAACCAAAGGCTGGTACCACTCGTTGGGCTGAAAGGCCTGTTTCTGTACTGTATGTCTCAACAAATCTGTAATGGCCTCATCTATTCAGTAGAACTGGAGGCAAAGAAAGAGAACCCTTAAAGGGGTGAACTTTTCCCCAAATACTCACTCCACCGGCAACCCCAGCTCATCTTTCTTGCCAAGATCTGGAGTGGTTCAATGCCTTTTACCACACTGGTGCTCCTCCCCTTCCCTTTGGTCTTCTGTCCTCTTTTATCAGATTCCCCCTTCTCCAGCCCCTTATCTCTTTCACCCATCCACTTCTCAGCTCTCTATTTCACCCCTCCCCGTCTCCTGGTTTTACCAATCACCTACAACCTTGTACTTTGTCCTCTCCTCCCCCCACTTTCTTACTCTGACTTCTCATCTTTCTTTCCAGTCCTTATGAAGGGTCTTGGCCCGAAACAACAACTGTTTAACTCTTTTCCGTAGATGCTGCCTGGCCTGCCGAGTTCTTCCAGCATTTTGTTTGTGTTACCTTTTACCACTGACAGCTGCACCTGTCAGCTACTTCAATTGACCCCAGTCTCCTGGAATCTCAGCCCCACCACTTGTTGAATGCATTATCAAGGAGAAAACAGGACAGGTATCGCACTGTCACAAATACAGAGTACTTACTTTCCAAACTGATTTCGAGAGAGATCCAGCGACTTGATATTGTGGCATTGCCATCTGTCTACTGGGGGAAGAGACTGCAACTGATTGCCAGAGAGCTTCAGGGAATTCAGGGCCTGGTGTAAGTTACAACAGAGTTTAGAGATTATTTTTCTGCAAGTTCATAGCACAAACTAACACCAAAATATTCACTAACTTTGAACAGCAACGCAGCAGAGCACAGTTTGAAGGTGAGTAAAGGGCCCAAGGAGCTGAAGGAGATAGCTTACCAGAAGAAGCTGGTAACATGGTGATCACAATGAGGAGATATCAGCAGTGCAAGTGAGGACTATGCTGGAGCGCCATCTACTGTTCCGGTAGGAGTATTGCAATGGTGAGAGTCCTAAACCATGACATGCTGGTGTGAAGGTGTAATACAACAGGCCACTGTTCTCCAAGGCTCTGCACGCACAAGGAAACACTAGGTGTACAGCAACAGTGGGCTTTCCACAGTAATTCTCCATTTTCCTCCCTCTGACTTTTTCAGGGAAGCTTACAGAACACTCCCCGGACATCTGCGGCTTTCAATTAGATCTTGGCTGACCTCTCTCTAGGGTTCATTCAAATACATTTGCTTCACATTCCTCGGTACCCATACATTACAAAAACCTTTAAATCGAGGTGGTAAAAGCCTCTAGTTTGATGCTCAGCAACTGAAGCATTTTCAAGGGAGGCTGGATTAGGGATAGGGCAGAGTTTCAAGATTCCACTATTTTGTGCCCGGAGAGCTAATTCTGGATTTTCCTCCTGGGTAGCTTGAATCTGATTTCATGCTCATACAACCAATCCTCATAACTTCTAACTCCAAACTGCAATAGTGTATCCTATTAGCCCACTTCAGTGCCTCTGATGGCTAAATGGAAGGCAGTGCTCCAGCTGGATATCCACTAAGCTTTTGTTCAATCTTCTAACATGATAACTTCCTTCTCACATCTACACGATGCACTGACATCTGTGGAGTTTTACATACTTCCACACCATCAATGTAAGTGGCCTTTTGTTAAAAGTTATGGTCCCATTTGGAGAAAGCCCATGGACATCCAATGTGTGAACTTTTGCAACCATTTGGGCTCTGCATTGAATGACTGAAACAGAGCTTTTATATGCAAAAGAAAAACAATCTGGAGAAATACCTGAAGCTCAAAGATGTTCGATGGCAATTCCTTCAGTAAATTGTCAGAAAAGTCTGCTTCCTTCAGATAATTTTTCCAGAAGACACAAAGACTGTTTGGGAGGGATTCCAATGAATTTCTGGAAACATTACAAAATTTCTGGAAGAAAAGAATTTGCATTTTAGCTGTACGTTAATTATCTCCTGAACTGTTGAGAAGTCAGAGGTGAAATGTAAATTTTCTTTACAGAGAGATTCAGGACTGTGTAAAGGTACACAATCATGAGCCAAGGAAGTAGAGAAATTAAAAACAAAAGAGAAAATGCTGCAAATAATCATCAGATCTTCTGTAAAAATATGTAATATCCTCGGCAAGACTATGTTTTATTTTATTAATACAGTTATGCCATTAGGTATTTTATTTTCTGCAGATTTTCTCAAAATGCAATGTGTTCCTTTAATTACGTTGTACAAGTGAGTATTACATTTCTTTTGACATTTAAAATAATAATTCAGTTGATTAAGTTAGGCTTATTGTAATAGCCAACAGGATTTATCTTACTAATATTTTGTCTAGTAAGATGCCCTGGAACATTCTAGAGAGATTGGGGTAGCTATTTTCTGGAGAGAGTGCAGAAGTTTTGGCAGAAGGCGACGAAAGAAGGAAAATAGGAAGACAACAAACACAGCAGAAGAACATGAACTCATTTGGAAGGACAGATATGGCTCCCGGAAAATCCTCATGCAGACAATGGTCTCATGGAGAATGTACAGATAACTTCTAATTAGCTAGTTATCGCACGACCTTGGAGAAAGTTCGATGCCTTGCCCTTGGGAGTTGCATTGGACATATATTTACGTTTTGCTTGGACTGTATTTTCAGGCAGAATTGTTCAGTACTGTGAGAAAGCGAAGTGAAGCAAACTAGATTGATTACACAACAATAAGCCCCAACGATCATGTGCCTACTACGGACTAATATACATGCAATGGGTCCTTTTCTTTAATTTGTTTGTTATAGTTTATATTATGTTGTCAATACAAATTTTAATCTAAGTTTATATTGGTGTGAGTTAAATTATTGCTTCCTGGTGAACATTAAATTTGCATGGGTGGTCAGAGTTCAAACAACTATCAGTCCTACTTTCCATTTGCGTTTAATGTTTTGTGTTTACCTGAATCATATTTACCCTAGATATGTTTATTTATTGGTAATGATCTTTTCATTGTTATTTCCCCTACATTGTTGCTGTTAATTTGCATTCACAGTACTAACCAACTCATTACGAGTCTATGGTGAGAGGGTGACATATAGAAAGAGAAAGAAACTGAATGCCAAAGAAGTACAGAAGGTTGTAAAATGATTCATGTGATCATCAGCTTTATAAATTGAGGATGATTTATGCATTAGAGAGCTTTGCTCATGTTAGATACTCATTTGAGAAACTGGATGTCCACCTTGGAAATAAAAAGATTGAGAAGATAGGACCAGTGGATCATTACAACACAGAAAGCCCTCCAGAATATCCTGTAAAAGCTACATTTTTACAGGGCCATTTCAGATTCCCCTATTCCATCGTCCTTCCCTATAGCCAGGCAGCCTTCCCCTTCAATTACTCATCTTATTCCTTTTTGCAGTCTGTGACTGAATGTTCTTCCACAAACCCTTCACCAATACATTTCTGTCACAACTTGAGGAGGTTACTCTCATATTACCTGCAGTTCTCTTAGCTGTTACTTTAAAATTTATCTTCCTTGGTTTGGAACTCTTCTGAGCAGTGGGAAGAGCATGGCATAATTCACTTTGTCTAGTCATAGAAACAGAGTGCCAGAGTAGAAACATTCCTGTTTACTCTTCTCCCAGCGCTCTCTGTTCTAAAGAAAACACCTTCTGAAATTTCTCATTTTCAGGTGCATTGGCCTCAACTCACAAATCTCTAGCAAGTTCATATTAATAAAGAAAATAAAAGCAAATATTAATAGTGCTCCCAACAATCATTTCCAGAATATGCCCTTTCAGTTTACTGACCTGTACTTCCTATGGGTTAATGAACTAACATTAGCAATTTTCCATGTCTCTGGAATCATATCCGATGAGGATTTAATGTTTATGAGCGGTAGTTCTGAGATTGTAACCCTTTGTTCACTTAGCAACTTAGGATACATCCTAATTAGACCAGAAAACTTTAGCCTATTGAATACCATTTGGAAAACCAAGCACCCCCACCCCACAACCAGCCCACCTACACACACAATTTTGTCAATATTTATGCTCACTATTATCTCCTGCCTCTATTTATTCATCATGATTTTGACTCTTTCAGTTTCTCCAATTGCTCCTGTACAGACCTTCTGTCTCAGCCTTAGCTGGCCCCACCCTCCCTTGTACAAAGAAGAATTCTGAATTCTGTATTTCCTTGCAACATAGAAGGAAGCCATTTCAGCTCATTGAGCTTATTCTGGCTCACGGGACTATCCCACTGGCCCACAAGCAGGACACAAGGAAATGGGGGCAGGGCTAGGCCACTCCAGGCTGCTTCAACATTAAATATGATAATGGTTGATCTATGCTGGCCTCAAGTCCCTTCCCATTGCTCCTCAATCTTTCAAATACTCTGCTATCTCTAAATTCACTGTCACATGGCATCACTTAGCTGAATCACAGAGGAGAAGACATTTATGACACCAAAGTGGGTCATTTAGCCAACTGCATCAGTGGCTGTTGCTTCCATTTTCCAGCTCCATGCCCACGGCCTCGTACGTTTGTGGTTTCTGTGAGCTTATACAATGTGGTGAGGGTTTCTGCACGTTGACTGTCTATTCTATTGGGGGCAGTCTTTCGTTGAGTCTATCGTTTTTCTTCTATTTACTGTGATTGCCTGCCAAGAAAATGAATCTCAGGGTTGTATATGCTGACATATGTACTTTGATAATAAATTTACTTTGGACATGGAACTTGTGAAACACCCCTTCATTCACAGAGGTCCAGATCCCCCACTGGTCTTTGGGTAAGAATATGTTTTTTTCATCTCTATTCCAGCTGTTCCTCCATTGAACTTCAATTGATTCCGAATGTCGTCATTGCCTAGAGAATTGGATTTGTTCCATTCCTTCCGTCCCTAACCCTTGTTACTTCATAAAACTCAGTCAATTCTCCTCTCAGCCTCCTTGCTCCAAAAGTAACGACTCCAGCCTTCAAACTCTCTCCTGGTAGCAATAAAACTTCAGCCCTAACAAAAAGCTCTTTTGCATCCTCTCCAATGCCTTCCTGTGGTATAGTGATCAGATTTGCATCTCCCTCATCAACATTCAGAAAGGAGTACTAATTAGATAGTGAGATACACTTCCCTTTGTCTTTCCAGTGGTTACCTACTGCCTCTGTGCCTGCAAGGGATAACACTGTGAGGTGACCACTTCCTGGAACACACAGTCCTGTGGTTACAGTGCTGCAGAGCCAGCTATTGCTTAAAATGCAAAAGCAAGATTCTGAGTTCTCTCCGTATTTGACACTCTATGCCTTGTGTTTCTTCAGGACGCAAGATGCGTTTCAGTTTTTCCACAAGATGTGTCTTCATTAGGGCAATGGAACCCGTAACACCGTTTACTAGAATAAGAACTGAGGATCTGCTCTGGCACCCTCCTCCTTCCTGCTCAGTCCTGAAGAAGAGTCTTGACCCAAAACGTCGACTGCTTATTCATTTCCATAGATGCTGCCTGGCCTGCTGAGTTCCTCCAGCATTGTGTGTGCGTTGCTCTGGATTTCCGGCGTCTGCAGACTTTCTCGTGTTGAGGATCTAATAACTCTCTCAAATCAACAACAGCTTTGTTGATTTTTTACTTTAATTGTTATTTTGTTGTTAAGTAACTTTATTTAGATTTATTTTGAACACCTGCTACTCCACTGTACCCATGCTGCTTAAATGAAGCATTCACAATCTCGTCTTTTTTATCTGCAGCTTTAAACCATGCCCAAAATCCCCAGGGAGATACCCAGCTTCTGAAGACAGTAAACCACCATTAGTATAATAAGTAATAATTAACAGAATCAGTAATAATTAACACAGTGAGTTAGTGGCCAGGCAGAAGATGAGTAACCAGTGGCACAGATTTAAGGAAAATACCAAAGGAGTGAGAGATGACTTGAGGAGAAACTCTTCCACACTGAAAGTTATGATGTGGAAAGTACCAGCTGAACAGAAGCACATTCAGTAATAATTTCCAAATGTGAATACCTAACTAACACACACACACAAAACATTGGAGGAACTCAGCAGGTCAGGCAGCATCTATGGAAATGAATTAACCTTTGACATTTTGGGCCGAGACCCTTCATCAAGTCTGGAAAGGAAGGGGGAAGATGCCACAATAGAGGGAGGGAAAGTAGAAAAAGCTAGAAGGTGATAGGTGAAGCCAGGTGGGCTGGAAGCAAAGGTCAAGGGCTGGAGAGGAAGGAATCTGATAAGAGGGGAGAGTGGACCATAGGAGAAAGGGAAGGAGGAAGGGACCTGGGTGGAAGTGATAGGTAGGTGAGAAGAGGTAAGAGGCCAGAGAGGGGAATAGAAGAAGAGGGGAGAGCAAGGGAAAACATTTTTTACCAGAGGGAAAAATTGATCAGGTTGGATGTTCATCAGATGGAATATGAGGTGTTGGTCCTCCTCCCTGAGAGTGGTCTCATCTTAGTATAAGAGGTGGCCATGGACCAACATATTGGAATTAAAATGTTTGGTCACTGGGAAGTTCCGCTTTTATCACCTTCCAGCTAGCCCCCTTTCCCTCCCCCCCACTTCTAATTCTGGCATCTTCCCCTCCCTTTTCAGTCCTGAAAAGGGTATCGGCCCCAAACATCGACTATCTATTCATTTCCATAGATACTGCCTGACCTGCTGAGTTCCTTTTGTACCTGTTGCTTTGGATTTCCAGCGTCTGCAGACTTTCTCGTGTTCATGGGTAAATATTAAATATTTGAGTAGGAATGCAGCATGCGGTCATAGATTTGACACAGCCTTGATGAACTGAATTTGCTCTGTGATTCCACATTGTCAAACCAATTCCCTGTATTATCAAACAGACGACATCCTCTACCATGAGGTCAGAGTCATACAGGCCTTTCGGCCTGCCAAGTCCGTACCAGCCTTCAAACACCCACTGATGTCCACCTCTCTGCCTGTAAGGAGTTTCTACGTTCTCCCTGTGACTGGTTTTCAGAAAGAACCATCCAGTTTAGTCCCAAATCCTTCCCTCCCTAACCCAAAAGTTAGTACATCTAATTGCTTTTTGAAAGTACCCAAGGAATCAAACTCCACCTGATTTACAGCTAGCATCTTCCAGCTTCAACCTCATCTCCCCTCTCAGTCTGTTGCTAATAAATCTATAACTCACGGTAATCAATTTTCTTGTTAAAGGAAGTTATTTATCATTAGTTCAAATGTGGACAATTTAGTTAAGGCTGTTATACGTTTCTTTGCTCTGCAGGGAGTAATCCCAGCCTCTCGAGATAACTGTGGTCTCTCACCTCTGGTATCGTCATGATTAGCTTCCTCCACACTTTCCAAAGATAGAGGCATTTTTGATGAAGTCTGTGCAAGCTAATGCCTAACTAATATGTTGTAACAGGGTTTTACAGAGTTCTTTGCTTCCATAAGAGACTATTTACAATCCCAAATACATTCTTTAACTCCTTTATCTCTTTGCCTGTGTCCAAACATTTTCAGAGGATGTGCCACTACCAAAGCTTAAACTTCATCTGCCCCCATGTCACTGGTCTTACTGTGTTCCTGACCTTCCTTCTCCACTCATTATCAAGCATAAGATTTCAGGGTATTCAGATGCACATGATAAAATTAGCCTAATTCAGCATGATTTCCTTAAGGGGAAATCCTGCCTGACAAATCTGTGGGAATTCTTTAAGGAAATAGCAGGCAGGATAGACACAGGCGAGTCAGTGGATGTTTACTTGATTTTCAGAAGCCTGTTGCCAAGATGCTGCATAGGTAGCTGCTAAGCAAAATAAGAACTCATAGTGCTACAGGAAAGATACTAGCATGGACAGAGGATTGGCTAACTGGTAAAAGGCAAAGGGTGGGAATAAAGAGGGCCTCTTCTGGTTGGCAGTCGATGTCTAGTGGTGTTCTGGCGGGGTCAGTGTCAGTCCACTATTTTTCATGTTATATGCAAGTGCTGACAGAATTACTAGCTTTGTGACCACGCCTGCAAATGATACAAAGATAGGTGGAGGAGCAGGTAGTGTTGAGGAAGCAGGGAGTCTGTAGAAGGACTCAGACAGATCAGCAGAATGAGCAACGAAGTGGCAGGTGGAATAGAGTGTTGGGAAGTGTGTGGTCTTGCATTTTTGAGAAGGAATAAAGTCGTAGACTATTTTCTAAACACGGAGCAAATTCAGAATTCAGAAATACAAATCGACTTGGGAGTCCATGTGAAGAAATCCCTAATGGTTAACCTGCAGGTTGGTAGGAAGGATGGCAAATGCAACATCAACATTCATTTTAAAAGGTCTAGAATAGAAAGGCAAGGATGTACTGCTGAAGCCTAGATAGAGCAGATGTGGAGAAGATGTTTCTAGTAGTGGGTGGGTGACTATAGGACCAGAGGGCACAGCCTTAGAACGGAAGGACATAACCTTAGAAAAGAGATGAGGTGAAATTTCAAAAAGGAAATATATATATATATATATATATAAAAAAATAAATAAGAGTGAGTGTGTGTGTGTGTATATACACACACACACACACACACAATTCAGCCTTGTATTCAAATGGTACCTTTTATTCATGACCTTAGTATAACCCAAAGGACTTTATAGCAATTAAATACTTTCAAAGTGTCATTTCTAGGTAATGTAGTGTAACAATGAAATAATCAATCATAGAATTGTAGAGTCATACAAGATGGAAACATGCCTTTTGGCCCATTAATCCTGTACTGACCAGTAAGTGCCCATTAAGGCCACTAAGGCATAGGAGCAGAATTAGGCCATTTGGCCCAACAAGTGTGTTCCGCCATTTCATCATGGATGATTTATTTTCCTTCTCAACCCTGTTCTTCTGCCTTTACCCTGTAACCGTTGACACCTTGACTAGTCAGGAACCTATCAACATTCACATTAAATATACCCAATGCTCGTGGTAATGAATTCCACAGATTATCTGCTGTCTGGCTAAAGAACTTCCTCCTCATCTCCGCTCTAATGAACGACCCTTTTTCTGAGGCTGTCCTGTCAGGTCCTAGATTTGCCCCCCCCCCCACCCCACTACAGGAAACATCCTCTCCATATCCAGCCCATTTTGGCTTTTCAATATTCGTTAGGTTTTAATAAGATCACCCCCCCCCCCCCGAGCTTCTGCGCATATAGGCCCAGAGCCATCAAATGCTATTCAAACGTTAACCTCTTCATTCCCAGAATCATTCTTATGAACCTCGTAAATCATTCTCTGGACCCTCTCCAATGCCAGCACGTTTTTTTTTAGATAAAACCTGCTAACAATACTCCAAATGTGAGCTGACCAATGCCTTATAAAGCCTCAGAATATCATCCTTGCCTTTGTATTCTAGTCCTCTTGACGTGAATGCTAACATTGTATTTGCCTTCCTCACCACAGACTCAACCTGCAAGTTAACCCTTAGAGAATCCTGCAGGACTCCCAAATCCCTCTGCACATCTGATTTTTGAATTTTCCACATTTAGAAAATAGTCTATGCCGTTATTCCTTCTACCAAAGTGCATGATCATACACTTCCCTACACTATATTCCATCTGCTGCTTCTTTGCCTATTCTCCCAATCTGTCTAAGCCCTTTCATGCTTCATCAACACTACCTGCCCCTCCACCTATCTTTATATCATCCGCAAACTTGGCCACAAAGCCATCAATTCTGACATCCAAATCGTTGGCATATTACGTGAAAAGAGGCGGTCACAATTCTGACCTCTGAGGAACACCATTAGTCACCAGCAGCCCCTTTTATTTCCTTTGGCCTCCTGCCAATCAGCCAATGCTGTTATCTTTCCTGTAATACTATGGGCTTTCATCTTGTTAAACAACCTCACGTGTGGCAGTTTCTCAAAGGCTTTCTGAAAATCCAAGTACACAGCATCAACTGATCTCCTTTGTCCATCCTGCTTGTTATTTCCTCAAAGAATTCCAACAGATTTGTCAGGCAAGATTTCCCCTTAAGGAAACCGTTTTGATTTTAGCCTATTTTATCATGTGGCTCCAAGTTCCCTAAAACCTCATCCTTAATAATGGACTTGAACATCTTCACAACCAGTGAGGTCAGGCTAACTGGCCTGTAATTTCCTTTCTCGTGCCTCCCTCCCTTCTTAAAGACCGACTGACTTTTGCAATTTTACAGCCCTCAGAACTATTTTGGAATCTACTGATTCTTGACAGATCATTACTAATGCCTTCACAATCTCTTCAGCTACCCTGGGGCGCAGTCCATATGGACTACCATCTTTAATGTTCCACACATTTCCATTAAATCCCTCCAGTTACTGCCACTCCTCTGCACTATACAGTGACAAACTGACCCACGGGCCTGTACACTTTTAGGATGAGGAAGGAAGCCAGAGCACTCAGAGGAAACCCATGTGGGCACAAGGAAAATGTGTAAGTGCCACACAGTCAGCACCAGAGGCCGGGGTTGATTGTAGGTCACTGCATCAGCCGCACCTCTGAGCTGGCACAGTGAGATATTAATAAATAATGGCTGGTAGAGCAGGGATACCTTTTCTCTAGGGCCAGGGTACCTATGCATTGTCCACAGCGGTGAGAGGATCACTCTGTAATACACATCTAACTGAAAGACAGCTCCTCTGACAGCTAGATTCAGACTTTTTGTTGAAGTGCTTAGAGTGGGATCTGAACCTCACTGTTTAATCCTGAGGCAAGTGTTAACCAACCGAACCACATCTGGCAGTCTACAGCTACCACAAAACCAGAGCTGCTACTTCCTCAATAAACAAGTTTCAGTTAGTCAGATACAATATCCTCTAACAAATCTGGGTCTGAGATTCAAGTTTGTCTTTGACAAACGTTTCCGGTACTTTCTTCCACTTCTGACATGATTCTGACTGCTTGTTGTTCCAAGTTTACACCGGTCCCTTTCATCAAACAATGATACTCCTAATGACCTAGGGTTTGAGCTGGATATTATTCAGTCATGATCAAATGGCAAAGCAGACTCAATGGGCTGAATGGCCTAATTCTGTTCCTGTATCTTCTGGCAATACTCCAACAAAGTGAAGGATTAAAGAGTATGTTCAGAATTCAGTCTACTTCCATCCTACCGTGCAGGATGAATTCCCATGTGTGAGCTGAGACTAAACAGCAAAGGAAGCAAGTTTTAAACCAGTGGTCCCCAACCACCGGGCCGCGGACTGGTACCGGGCCGCAAAGCATGCGCTACCGGGCCGCGAGGAAGCGATATGATTTGGTGATGGGAGTCAGCTGCACCTTTCCTCATTCCCTGTCACACCCACTGTTGAGCTTGAACGCACGCGAGGTCATTACCCGCGTGTCATCCATTTCAGCGTGAGAAGGAGATCAACTCCTCGAGCTTGCGAATGACGGCGGGCTGAAAAGTATGTTTGACATAACATCTCTGCTGGCATTCTGGACCAAAGTCAAGGCTAAAAATCCTGAGATAGCCACGAAAGCACTGAAAACATTGCTTCCATTTCCAACATATCTCTGCAATGAATGCAATGAAAACTAAACTGCGGAATGGACTAGACATAAGGAACCCCCTTCGAGTATCGCTGTCTCCCGTCACCCCTCGATAGGACCATCTTGTTGCAGGAAAACAAGCCCAGGGCTCCCACTGATTCAGCGATATTGGTGTGTTGCAATGATTTTATATGTTCATACGGGGAAAACTGCGAGTTTGATATCCAAACGTTACTTAAAATGTTATGATGCTATTGACTTATATAACTGTATAACAATTACAGCATGGAAACAGGCCATCTTTGCCCTTCTAGTCCATGCCGAACGCTACTCTCACCTCGTCCCACCAACCTGCACTCAGCCCATAACCCTCCGTTCCTTTCCTGTCCATATACCTATCCAATTTTTCTTTAAATGATAATATCGACGCTGCCTCTACCACTTCTACTGGAAGTTCATTGAACACTTACTTCAAGCTCCCTGTCCTCCCCTGATAATTGACTTATCACTATATTCATGTGAGGAAAATATGTGCTGCATGGTTAATATTAAATTCAGAAAGGAAATTGAGTGTTTTAGCCATTTATCACCTATATTCCGGTCGTGATTAACACCCCCCACCCCCGAACAGAATCGCCAAAAACGATTTGTAGAAAAAAATCGTACACACATGCGCACTGGTGCCCGCGCAAGGCTTCATGGTCATAGTAGTCTTTCTCGGGGTAAACCCACCGTATCTGACAGCTACGCTTGTCCGTTGGCAACCCTACCACTACCCCCTCCCCCCCCCGCCCCCGGTCGGCCGGTCCGCAAGAATATTGTCAATATGAAACCGGTCCGCAGTGCAAAAAAGGTTGGGGACCCCTGTTTTAAACGGTTACGGAATTTCAAAACTTAATGGGTCAGATTGGAGTTCTGTAGGTCTGCTGCATCCCATCCTGAGTGGTGGTGAACAATGAAAAACCACTGATGTGAAATAGCAACTCTGTGAACAGTTCCATTCTTAGCAATGGGACAGTGTGATAAGCAGGCGGACAAGGCAGAAGCTTTCGGACTGCCCTCAGCTAGTAACACTGGGCCAATATTGCACTTCAGTCTTCCGAGGCTTAAGGGATCACACATACCAGGCAGAGAGAATTCTCACTACCAACTTGTGCTTAATGGCTGCCAGGTACACCTACGCCACATATAGTTACTTCCATTGGCTAACTGGAGCATCAATCAGCATGTTAGTGATAAATAAATGCCACCCAATAGCACTGTTAACAGGACTTTCCGCTTCCCTAATGATTGAGCATAGACCAATTGTATGAAAATTAATCAAACTGGTTCATTTAATCAGACTGATGATTTTGTAGACCCAACATATTGTCCAATTTTCTATTCAGAATAAATTAGCTTTGCAGCTCTGTTGCAGACAGAGAATGTAGATGTGGGTTGTTGACCCAAAACATCAGCAAATCCTTTTCCTGTGACAGATGCTGTTCAACACTCTGAGTTCCTTCAGCAGATTGGTTTTTATGATGCAACTAGCTAGAGGGGAGCCTGTTCAGTAGCTCAAGAGGTAGGGATTGAGCTGCAGTGTGGTCAGACCCTGGGTAGACAACTACTTACAACAAGAATGAATCCAACTGAAAGACAGCTAGGTAGATCAATTCCCCTTTGGTTGCCAGTGCTAAATGTGTCAAACAATATTGGACACCAACTTAGCTGCAGACTTCATTGAAGCTTTGCTCCAGGAGTGAGGCAAGTGACTGACTTTGATCTTAAGACTACACTTAACTAAGTATGACATAAAGTCAGCGGCTACTGAGAGAAGACCCCGTACAAAGGAAAATGATTGCGGTCAATTTAGCCAACGGTCTCGCTCCCAGAACAAAGTTCTGGGACCAATCATCTTCAGCTGCCTCAACAATGACATTTTTCCCCAACACAAGGACAGAGGTGGAGACACACACTGTTCCTTCAATAATGAAGCCAATTCTACCTGTGAGGAAAAGGACCTGGGAAACTTTCCACAGCAAATTATTTGTGCACCCAGCCCCAAGACAATGATTATCTGCTTGAGAGAGAAAGAGCCAATCCAGTTCTTGTCCTTTTTCCATAGGATTACCATCACTGAACCCTTCAATATTCAACCTGGGTCACCACTAAACAGAAATGTACCTGTTCCGACCACATAAATATTCTGACTGTATGATCATAAACTGTCATTCTGCACTGAATGTTCCATCAGCTAATTCCCAAGATGATTCAATGAACTACAAAGGAAATGTCACAAGAAAAGTTCAAAGGGAGGCAGAGTTAAGATGGTACTAAACAGCGACTCCTTTGTTTGCATCTTCGGAAACAGCTCTATTTCCATCTTTAATTATCTTTATTTTTCCCTTTCAGGGTTCTTTTGAAGACCCTGACCTGGAGTTACACGCAAACTTTGGTTCTTTGCAGGGGGTTTCAGGACTGGCCGAAGTTCAGCATCCAAGGGGTCGGCCTGAGAGGCGGCCTAGTGTTTGGAAGCCTAAGATCTTGGGACTCTGGATTCGGGTGGATTGAGGGTCGGTGTCACAGCAGGAGACCCGTGTGCCATCAGGGAGACCAGACAATCTTTCCCTCTGGGCCTGAAGACCCAAGATCTTTGCGATCTTCGGGCACAGTGCTCGAAGAAAACGACGAAATGGACTTTTTAACATCGCAAACCAGCAGGTTGTTGTTATGTCTCCCGCTGGCTGTGAAAATGGGGGATACCTCCCTCTCCCTTGCCAGGGAGGGTGAGAACCTGTGGGTTGCCGAATGCTGGATGAATTGCAATAATCTTTGGGGTAACTGCAGGAGCTGTGTCTTTGCTACCGCCTAGCTCACGCTTGAGCTTGGTACGGGTGCACTGTTCTTTTGCTGGTGAGGAGGGGGGTTTATTGCTCGCTGACGCTTATGCGCAGGAGGGGGGAGCTGGGGGGGACTTTGGGGTTCTCACATTTAACATTTGTTCATTCTTTGGGGCACTTCTCTGTTTTCGTGGATGTTTTGCGAAGAAAAAACATTTCAGGATGTATATGGTACACATTTCTGGGACATTAAATTGAACCTTTGAAGTAAATTTTATTATTAGAGTACATATATGTCACCACATACAACCCTGAGATTTTATTTCCTGTGGGCATACGCAGCAAATCAATAGAAAAGTAACTATAACAGGATCGACAAAAGATCAAGTAGAGCACAGAAGACAACAAACTGTGTAACTTATTACTTATCTACTATGCTTTCCCAAATGTGGCAGGGTGGGTGGTGAGTGTTCCTGGAGGTACTCTGTCTTGTCTGGTGATAAATGGATCGAAGTCGAGATGACACATTTGGCAAACAGACAGCATTGCTGCAACACTGCTCTAGGGTCTGATCCTTAACTGCCTGTGCAGAATTTGCATGTCATCCCCACGAATGCAAGGGTTTCCTCTGGGTGCTTCAGTTTTCGCCGGAAGACACACTGTTAGGTAGGTGAATTTGCGAATGCAAAGTACCCCGAGAGTAGAAGAAAATAAGATACAGGGAAACAAGTGAGGGAATGGGATACTGTATCATTCTGAGAGCTGGTGTAGGCTTGTTGAACCAAAAGGATTCTTTCCATGTCAGAAGATGGTATGAGAAATTATGTACCGGAGAAAATATTTTGAAATCGTATATAGTCATTATGTTGCAAAGAAGTGCTGAAATTTTATCAGGATGTTGCCTTATTTCTAAATCAATTACAAATGCACAGTGACCCTTGCAAAACAAATTTTCCCAACTTCATGCAGGAAGCAAGATTTTGCCTCTTATTAATAAACTATTTTTAAAGTATTGAATTCTTCAGACAGAACTCTCCACCTAACTGTTAAGATTTTGTTGTCCTTTGAAATCCAGTTTTTTCATCTGTAGATACACAATGTCTATCCAGTGATAAAGTTATCACCACGGAAATGGGGAACATGAAGACTCGCTCTCTTTCCACAGATGATACCTATTTTTATTTCAGAATTCCAGCAGCTGCAGCATTTTATTTCAGCACAAATAATAAAACAACTAAAAATACAGAACACTGAAAAATATCAGTGGGTCAAGCAGTATTTGCAGAAGGAACAAGACTAAGTCAACACTTCAGTTCGAGACCCTGCATTAGGACAGAGAAGGAAGAGCAAAGATTACCGGTACACAGCAGTACAAGAGGCGGCTGGGACTGGGGTAGGTAGAACCAGAATGGGAAGGGCTCAAGGTGGAGAAATGATGGGCAGATGGAAACATTTGGTGGGGGGGAAATGGGATGGGAAAGGTAAACAAAAGGAGAGGAAAAAGAGGTAATAGGTGAGTGTGCATGAGAGAACAATACTAGGGGGTGGGTGAACATAAATTGGAAAATGTAATGTTCGTGCTATTGGATTAATATCTACCCAAGTGAAGTGTGAGATATTGTTCTTCCAATTTGTGTTTGGCCTCTCCATAGCAATGGAGAACCCCAAGGACTGACAGGTTACTATGAGGGTGGAAGGATAGTCAGTGACATGTAACTAGGAACTCGAGATGGCCATTGTGAACAGCAACTTTTGTCTCCACAGTGAAACAGCAGGAGGACATTCCCTTCCCATTAGGACTGTTTCGATATAAGCTTCAAATCCGAAGAGAAGCCAGTTCTCCATTTTCCAGTTCACACTCATTTGCTTTTGACTCACCACCTTGTTGTTCCTCTCACTTTGCCATGCCTTATGTAGCTTAACCTTCATTACTTTATTCTAAATAAAATACTTTACTGAAGGACATTCTGGACCTAAAAAAATCTGGTTTAGCATGGAAGGACTTGCAGTTAGCTTCCTCCCTCACAAATCAAAAGATAGATTCCCTTTGCCAACTTAAAGGAAAAATTCTCTCTATAATCCATTAACCAATAGATTTCATCCAACTTTAGTTCCATCAGGTTTCAGATGTGCGATAGTCTATTCTTTGAAATTCATGCATATTTAAAACCTGGTAGACAATCCAGAACCCCAATCATTTAAACAATTTCTTCATTAATTAATTAAAACTGCACTTACCAAAGGACAAGCCCAAGGTTCAGGAAAGCACTTCAGTGCGTTCTGAGACACATTAAGACTGTTGAGGGACTTGAAACAATGAAGGAAAACTGTTGGCAAAATCTCAATTCTATTGTCAGAGACATCAATCTCCCTCAGCTTTCGTAATCCAATCCAGTTTGTTGCTGGGATCAGAAGAAACATTACATTTACCTGACTCATCACACAAGAACAATTACAGTTGAATATTTTTCTGTCCAATCACAAAAAAACTTGGATATTTACTTGAGCAATCACAAAACACGTGATAGGGATGTGATGTTGAGGCTCTGTGAGGCACTCCTGAGACCACACTTGGAGTATTGTGTGCAGTTTTGGGCTCCTTATTTTAGAAAGGATATACTGAGATTGGAGAGGGTTCAGAGAAGATTCACGAGAATGATTCCAGGAACGAAATGGTTAACATATGAGGAACGACTGGCAGCTCTTGGGCTGTATTCCCTGGAGTTCAGGAGAATGAGGGGGGGGATCTCATAGAAACATTCTAAATGTTAAAAGACCTGAACAGATTAGATATGGCAAAGTTATTTCCCATGGTAAGGGATTCTAGGATAAGAGGGCACAACTTCAGGATTGAAGGGCGTCCATTTAGAACAGATGCGGAAAAATTACTTTAGTCAGAGAGTGGTAAATATGTGGAATTTGTTGCCACGAGCGGCTGTGGAGGCCAAGTCATTGGGTGTATTTAAGGCAGAGAGAGATAGGTTCTTGATTAGCCAGGGCATCAAAGGGTATGAGGGGAAGGCACGGGAGTGGGGATGACTGGAAGAATTGGATCAGTCCATGACTGAATGGCAGAGCAGACTCAATGGGCCGAATGGCCTACTTCTGCTCCTATATCTTATGGTCTATGGTCTTAATTTTTTACTTGATCAATAACACGAAACATTTAACCATCCAATCACAATTGACTCAAACATTTATCTGATCAATAACCATGATTGAGTTTTTATCTGTACAGTCATACACAGACATTTCAGAGCATAAGATCAAAGGAGTTAGGAGTAGAAGTCTTTATAGCCCTTCGAGTCTGCTTCACATTCAACAAGATCATAACTGGTCTTTTAGTTCTGCGGCATGTTCTACCAATAAGACCACATTTTCTTGATTTACTTAACGTACGGAGATCTACTAATCTCTGTTTTGAATTATATGTTCACTCACATAGCAATCAAATGTACATGTGACCAATCACACAGGAGCCAATTATGTTGAGACACAAGAGGTGCAGAAGCAGGAATCTGGTGTAAGGAAGGTGATAAGTGGAACTGCATAAGGGAGGGATGACGAGCAGATGAAAACATTTGGAGGGAAGGGGATTGGAGAACAGCAAGTTAAGTGTATGGGTGATAGGTAGAATGAACTGGGTGACATAGGTTGGGAGAATGTATGGAAAAAAGGGAACCTGGGTCAATCAGGAAAGAGAAAAGAGCACAGGGGTATGGGGAGGGGGGGAGGTTGGGTTATCTGAAACTGCAGGAAGTGAAAATGAACTCTCTGTTAATGCAGGAACATTTATCTGAGCAATCGTACAGGATTAGAACTTTGGAAATATCAGAATGAGTTTGGAACTTCCTAGACAACGAATAGTGCTCCTACCTTTTTCTTCATCAAATAACATGTGCAGAAAATTGCTGGAAGCTGTCAGTTTCTGAAGTTTTGGGAGATGCAAGAAGCTAGTGGGCAAGCTGGTCAGCTGGTTTCGTGATACATTAATCTCCAGTATTCTGAAAGAACATAATATTAGTTCAGTCATTACTCCTGCCTCTCCACTGAATCTACCATGCACACGGTGTCTAACTGCAAATAGTACTAAGTTTGAGAAATTTGTTTATCCTAAATCTTCATTCCTCCAAGTGGACCACAACCTTGTCAGAGGGTTTGGAGGCTTGCATTCCTCAATGACCCAGAGAGCTATGTTGGCTGGAGTCAGGGCCTTGTGCTCTGGCTTTTGGTAGGGTCTCCCACACCAAACAGGTCGAAGGGTAGAGGCCAGACTAAGAGTGGCTCACCGATCGTCCAGGTTTGGGGGTTCAGCTCAGGGCTAACAACCCCGACTTGTCAAAAAAATTGCTATGGAAACAGCAATGAAGAATCTCTCTACATCTGTGTGGGAGGTAAGGACAGACAGAGATGGAGGACCTTCATTGCTGCCTAAATGCCAGTGGCGTAATGGGCAGTAAGTAAATCTTGCTTAGAAAGTCATCCTGGTTTGGTTACATGCTCCATCCCTGTGTGTTGTATTTTGTCTTCACGACACTGACCAGCAAAAGTAAAAGTTACTGGCATGCTGATCTGTTAAATTGCGAGTAAAGATCAACTGAATTCGGAAATAAATTTACGTTCAATAAAAAAATACACAAATTCTGGGCGGGTTTGATGCACATTAAACACTTTACCCAATTTTCCCGTCTGCTGTTGGCCACTTTTAATGACCTTGATACTTCAGTCAGTGAGTTGCACAATGAAATGTAATTTACAGAGCTCCAACAGCTCGGGTTGGTGGACTCATAAAGTCAGCTGGTTGGTGAAACTCTGAGGACGGTTTGTTGACTGAAGGCCTCTTCATCATGCACAAGATGCTGCCTTCCCAGTGAGTGTCTTTTCAGCCTTGGCTGTTAAAGATTCTCAGCATCCACAATCTTGCCTTCACACTCATCGCCCTGCTTCCTTTGACAACAGAGCACACTGCAACGTGAAGAAGCCAAGCCCTTCCCCACTGCTCTGGGCTCTCACTCACCCTGAACAGAGGATTTCTTCTGATGAGACTGCATCCGGTAATTCCTTCAGCTGGTTTGAGGACAAGTTGAGTTTTCTTAGGTGCACTAGTCCCCAAGGAATAATTGAGGGGAGGAGAGTGAGGCTGTTCCTGCTCAAATCGAGTTCTGTTATTTGATTGGACATATCTATGAACCAGTCCAGATCCAACCAAGGCAGCTTCAGGTGAGACCACTTCAGTGACTGGCCCTGTAATTCAAGCGCAAGGAACAGAAGCTCACAGCACGAAGACAGCTCAGTACATCCTGTAGTATCTGACAAAGCTAGTGAATTTCCCAACAATGAACTGAAAAGCCCTACGTCCGAACAGGAGGCCACTTGACCCACTGTGTCTGACAGAAAATCCTACTGGTCCCACTCACTGCTCTTTTCCCAAATTCCTTCAGTTTCAGGTATTTGCCCAACTCACTATTGATGCTTATCATTGTATCAGCTCGCTTCACCAACACACAAGGTATTTCACATCATCGTGGAGAGACACAGCACGGAAACACCAAATCCTTGCCAACGACCAAGCTCACTAACACTAACTCTTCACTTTTGAGCAAGGAGCAACTTGCAGCAGGCAATTAACCCATGAACTGAGAATTGTTTGGAGCGTGGGTGGAAACTGGAGCGTCTGACGGAAACCCATGCAGCCACAGGACGAACATGCAAATTCCACACAGACGGCTCCTTTGTATTGAGGGAAATCTTGGGGCAGATGTAGAGTACACAAACTCTCACTTCATGGGGCAGATGTGAGTTACTTCCTCTCCCCTTCTTGCTGTGGGGGCAGGTATGAATTACTCCTTGCCATTCCCTGGGGAACTTGTGAATTGCCCCATCTCATACTCTGGGGCAGATCCCTCTCTTTATAATCCTGATCCCTTCGTGATTTCTCTAAGCTGGCACGGACACAGCAAAACTGTCCAACGCATGTCTAAAGCCAAAGATTTTCAGTAGCGTAGTGGTCAGCACAACGCTTTAGAGAAACAGTGACCCAGGTTCAATTGCCGCTGCTGCCTGTAAGGTGTTTGCACATTCTCCCTGTGATGGCAAGTTTCTCCTGATGCTCCCGGCCTCGTCCGACATTACCGGTTGGTAGGTTAGTTGGTCATTGTAAATTGTCCTGTGACTAGACTAGGATTAAATCAGGGTTACTGGGTGGCACAGCTTGAAGGGACAGAAGGGACTACTCGGTGCTGTTTTCAATCATTCAATCAATAAATCAATCAGCTGTTCTCAGATTTTACTCCAAACATAAGGTCTATCCTCAAAAGCCTATTTACTCATACCCCATCCATTACTTATTTATATACACACATTCTCTCTCTCTCTCTCTCTCCTTTTTCTCCCTCTGTCCCTCTGACTATACCCCTTGCCCATTCTCTGGGGTTTCCCCCCCTCCCCCTTTTCCTTCTCCCTGGGCCTCCTGTCCCATGATCCTCTCATATCCCCTTTTGCCAATCACCTGTCCAGCTCTTGGCTCCATCCCTCCCCCTCCTGTCTTCTCCCATCATTTTGGATCTTCCCCCTCCCCCTCCCCCTCTCGACTCTCTTACTAGCTCTTCCTTCAGTTAGTCCTGATGAAGGGTCTCAGCCTGAAACATCGACTGTACCTCTTCCTAGAGATGCTGCCTGGCCTGCTGCGTTCACCAGCAACTTTGATGTGTGTTGCCTATTTACTCATCCTTTGTTTACCAACAATCATATCTGGTTAGCTAATAGTTAATTTTATATTTTGCCATTAGTTATCATTAGAGTAGTGCTGGCTCACCGCTTGTGTGGTTGACTCTTCGCACTGGCTGTTTGGTTCTGTAAACTGTTTCCTCAGGAGCTGTTTGCTGAGCTGCGGGTGGTCCATGAGTGTGTAAGAGGAGAACTGGGCTCCATTCTCCAGCAGGAAGATGGCAATCTCTTCGTTCCCTGGCACAAGATAGACAGTCCCATCAAAACCATAATCAATGATGTCGAAATAGGAGGGCGAGGAGTAAAACAACGCAAGAACTATAAACAAACAGGTGGAATAGAAGTAGGAAATAATCATTGAGCGATAGAGCCAGGGGAGAAAAACAAGAGATAAAATACTGCAGCTGGTGGAAATCTGGAATAAAAGTCGATGCCTAGAAACTGTACAGCTTTGTGCTGAAGTGACATCAGAAGGGGGCATGAGCAGGGTACTAGCAACAGTCTCGGCTGCTGTTCACCACCAGTTACACTCCAGCCCTCAGATATGGGTTTCTTTCTACATAAATCATCTCCAGTGTGTAGGTGACAGGGCAGTGGTGATGAGAATATGGGGAGAACTTTAAAAATGGGGCTAACGTAGGATTAGTGTAACTGGGTGGCTGCTGGCCAGCATAGACTCAGTAGACCAGAGGGCCTGTTTCCAGGCCCTATCTCACTACAGTCTCACGGTTTACATACATGGTTCAGCCTTCTTTCCAAGGTCAAGGAGCCTGTCACCATGAAAAAATGGCAGATTAAATTTAATGCAGACAAGTGTGAGGTTTTGTACTTCTGTAGGACCAACCAGTGTAGGTTTTACACAGTGAATGGTAGGGCACTGGGGAGTCTGGTAGAACAAATGGATCTGGGAATAATAGGCATCCATTAGTCTCATGAGACTATGGATTTGCACCTTGGAAGGTTTCCAGGGCACAGGCCTGGGCAAGGTTGTATGGAAAACCAGCAGTTGCCCATGCTGCATGTCTCTCCTCTCCACGCCACCGACGTTGTCCAAGGGAAGGGCATTAGGACCCATACAGCTTGGTACCGCTGTCGTCGCAGAGCAATGTGTGGTTAAGTGCCTTGCTCAAGGACACAACACGCTGCCTCAGCTAAGGCTCGAACTAGCGACCTTCAAGTCACTAGACGAGCACCTTAACCACTTGGCCACGCGCCAACCTGGGAATACAGGTCCATAGTTCATTGAAAGTGGCGTCATAGGTAGATAGGGTCCTAAAGAAAGCTTTTGGCATATTGATCTTCATAATTCAAAGTATTGAGTACAGAAGTTAGAATGTTATGTTGATGTTGCACAAGATATTGATGATGCCTAATTTGGAGTATTGTGTGCAGATTTGGTCACCCACCTACAGTAAAGATGGAAACAACATTGACATCATTGAAAGAGAACTAGGGAAAATTTACAAGGATGTTGCCTGGTGTGCAGGATCCAAGGAAAGATTGAATAGGTTAGGACTGTACTTAGAACAGAGAAGATTTTGATTTGAATAGAGGTATATAAAATTATGAGGCATATAGATAAGGTTAATGCAAGCAATCTTTTTTCCACTGGGTTTGGGAGGGACTACAACCAGAGGTCATGGTTAAGGGTGAAAGTTAAGAAGTCTAAGGGAAACTTCTTCACTCAGAGGGTTGCGAAAGTATGGGATGAGCTGCCAGCACAAGTAGTGACCACACGCTCAATTTCAATGGTTAAGAGAAGTCTGGATAGGTACACGGGTGATAGTGATATGGAGGGCTATGGTCCCGTTGCAGATCGATGGGAATAGGCAGTTTAAATGGTTCGGCATGGACTAGATGGGCTGAAGGGCCTGTTTCTGTGTTGTACTTCTCTATGACTCTTTGAATCTATGACTGATTGGGATATAAAAATGGGATAGGGTTTGGGATCGGGTGTAGAGAGGCCAGAAATTTCTTGGTGGATGCTGTAGGATCCTATATCTTGACTCATAGGGAGAGAGATTGGGTAGGTTGGGACTTTATTGCTTGGAGCACAGGAGACTGAGGAATGACTTTATAGAGTATACAAAAACATGATGGGTAGAGGTAGGATAAATAGACTCAGTCTTTTTTCCAGGTAAGGGCTACTTAAAATATAGGGTTTAATGTGAGAGGTGAAAGATTTAAAAGGGATTTGAGTGGCAACTTCTTAATGCAGAGGATGGCACGAAAATGAATGAGCTGTCAAGAAGAAGTAGATGAGGCAGGTACAGTAACAACATTCAAAAGATATTTGGGTAAGTACATGGATACAAGGGGTTTAGAAGAATACAGTCAAATGCAGGCAAACGGGGTTAATTTAGACCATAAGACCATGAGACATTGCTGCAGAGTTAGGCCATTCAGCCCATTGAGTCTGCTCCGCCATTCCATCATGGCTGATTTATCATCCCACTCAACCCAATTCTCCTGCCTTCTTTGACGCCCTGACTAATCAAGAATCTAGTTTGGCGGATAACATGGTTGGCTTGGACAAATTGGGCTGAAGGGCCTGCATTTGCTCCGTATTTCTCTACGGAGAGTGTCAGAGAAAAGAATGAAAAACTGTTGGAAAACCAGGAGTCAGAAGGTGGGAAGAAGGCAGATTATAGGGTAAAGGGAGTGGGTAAACCAAGGCGGCTAATCATCCTGAACTAATGCTGCACAAATCCGAGGGACATGATGGGTGCAACCAGCCCTGAAACTCTAGCACCTGTGTGGGATGTTACCAGGCAACTCCTGGGTGAGTGAATGCGGGGCAGCACCAGCCTCGCTGTCTAGTACGCCAACAACCAAGGAGATTCATATTGTGGGACTAGAAGGAGCAGCACGTCCTTAGTGAGTGAAGAAAGATTAGAACGCCATGTTACAGTAGGAGGAATGTGAAGTGCATTCTCCAAACATCCTTCACCTCTGCTGTGGGCAATCAACTCCTTGTCCACCTTCAGCACGGGCCTTTGGGCCTGAGGCCAGGGAAGGAAGGTCTGGCACCACAGTTAAGCTGAGTGTAGGTTCACCAGTTCCTGTACACCAGGTTTTCGCCATGCATCAGAAGCAGGAACCTCCACGTTTCCTTTAATAGGGCAACTAGAACTGCACACAATAAATGTAGCTACTAATTTATTTCAATACAACTACATTGATCGTGCACAATTCTAGTTGCCCCATTAAAAGTGGAGAGAAGGTTGCAGAAGAGGTTCACCAGGATGTGGTGTGGATCTGAGAACATCAGCCATTAGGAAAGGTTGGCGAGACCTGGATTGTTTTCTCTGAAGCATCAGAGGCTGAGGGGACACTTGACAGAAGTTTATGAAATGATGAGAGGCATAGATCGGGTAGACAGTCAGAATCTTTGTTCAGAAATCTCTAATACCAGAGAACGTGCTTTTAAGGTGAGAGAGGAGCCGTGTTGGGCACGTTTTTGGAATGTAGTACACATAAAATGCTGGAGGAACTCAGCAGACCAGGCAGCATCTATGGAAAAGAGTAAACAGTTGACGTTTTGGGCCAAGACCCTTCATTAGAACTGGTGAAGGGTCTTGGCCTGAAACATCAACCGTTTACTCTTTTCCATAGATGCTGCCTGGCCTGTTGAGTTCCTTCAGCATTTTGAGAGTATTACTTTGACTTCCAGCATCTGCAGATTTTCTCAAGTTTTTGGAAAGTGCCGCCAAGGGTGGTGGAACCCAATGCAATAGTGATGAGTAAGAAGTTTTTAGACAGACACATGAATGTGCGGTAAGGGAGGGATATGGATCATGTATAGGCAGAAGCGATTTCATTTAATTTGGCATCATGCTCAGCACAGAAATCAGGAGCTGCAGGGCTTGATCCTGTGTTGTACTGTCCTACGTTCTGTGTAAACCAGTACATGCCCTCTTATTGCTGCTAGCAGGGAGGATGCATTGGAGCCTGAAGGCACACACTCAACAATTCATCATCCTCCCCTCTGGCATCAGATTTCTGAATGGACACTGAACTCATAAACACTGCCTCACTATTTTTTTGCACAACTTATTTTAACTATTTTTATGCATATATATTTCACAGTTTTTATCATTATGTATTGTAATGTACTGCTACCGCAAAAATCAACAAATATTGCAGCATATGCCAGTGATATTAATCGTGATTCTAATTCATGGGCAGTTGCTCCAACTGGCCATTCTATAGTCAAATCATGTACCCCTTCTTTGGTTGGCTTGGGCGAGTTTTGTATAGAACACATACATACAAGAAGAGCCAGGTTTGGATAATGGTGCTGCTCATGTGTTCTGTACAGCCTAGGAGATGTGAAAACTCACATACCTGCCTGCATCGCTGCATACAATGGCTGCCCAGTGATGATGGGATAATTCTGTGACTTCATCCCACAGCTGTTTGCCTCGGCCTTGTACTCAAGCACCAAGAGCTGCACTATAGCCATGTGTCCCTGGCTACAGGCTGCAGCAAGCATCCAGCTCAGCAGGTCCTTGTCCGGGCACTCATCTGTAACAAACACATTCTTGATGTAGTTACACACATCAAAGTTGCTGGTGAACGCAGCAGGCCAGGCAGCATCTATAGGAAGAGGCGCAGTCGACGTTTCAGAATACAAGCACGATAAGGTCCCGCTTCCACTCTAGAAATTCAAGACCAGAGACTCCATTGCATTTTGTCTAGGTGCTGCATTTTAACTAAGACTCTCTCTTCTACCCATTTCTGACTTCTGGCTGGATTATTCTTCAACACTTAACGTCTTTTAACTGAGATTTAATTACCAGTTTAAACAGCTCCTTTCAAAAATACTTCTGCAAGCAGAACACCATGTTCTTTGCCTCCTCCACTGCCAAGTCGAGGCATAATGCAAGTGAAAGGAACACATCCTCACATTCTGCCTGGGCAACCCTGACCACCTCCGCTCTGTCATTTTCTCTCCTATTTCTCTTTTCTCCATCACTTTATATCTTCCCCCACTCCACCCTCTCCATCTGCTCACCACCCACACACTCCTCACACTGATTCCTCTCCTCCCTACCTCTATTCCATGCTTTAGTTTCCACTCCTATGAGATTCCATCATCTTCAACCCTTTGTCTCCCTATCACTTCCCAACTTCTGACATCATTCTTACCCTACCTCCCACATCTGCTTATCAACCCCATCACCTAGATCCCCCCATCACCTGCTCTACCCCTTTATACTGCCTATCTTCCTTCTTTCTTTCCACTCCCAATGAAGAGTAACAACATAAAACGTTAGCTGCCCATTTCCCTCCATCTATCCTGCCTGCCCTACTGAGTTCCTCCAGCACCTTCCTTTGTTTCTCCAGAGTACCAGGATCTACAGCTTCTTGTGTCTCGAGTTTTTGCTGAACTTCCTTTTCCCAAAAATCTGGTATTTCCACCTCTCCTTCACCACTTTAGGGAATCCTGAAGCACCATTCAGCCGATGTAATAGCTCAGAAATGCAGTCAATGACCAGCAACCAATAAGGTAAGATATACAAATAGTTTATTGGCCTTACAAAGTACTGGCTGGAGAGAGACTTGATAGAAGTGTACGCAATCATCAGTACCCAGATGCAGTGGGAAGGAACTATTTTCTTTAGCTGAGAGGTCAAAAACAAGGGGCCAGAGATTGAAAGAAATTGCTTGAGAAATTCAAGACAAGAATAAGATATACAACTTGCTTCTCTGCTTTACTAAATACTGACTCCTCATCAAGATGTTGCCATCAGCCTCAGAGAGGGGATGTTTAGTTTAACATCTCATTTAAAAGAGGGAATCTCCACTAGGGTATTGATGCACCTGCCCTGGTTGTTCTGACATTCTCCTGATGTCAGATGCTTATTACATTCCTCAGTGTGAAGTCCCTAACATGTCATCAACAATAAAATCTTGCTCAGGATGTTCAGCATCTGCAGAATCTCGTGTGTCTGTTATCAGAGAAATACAGACATTCACACAACAAAAGGGCCATCCTTTCCAGTTTGGTTACAAAGATACAATGAGTAACTTCCTACAGGATCTCACATTATCAAGCCAACGCTTTCTCCGTAACACCATCTACACTGACTCAAAAAGGCACCTCCAGTAAAGTTTTTTCAATACTATCCTACCAATAATTTAGAGAGGGGTTAATTCTCAAATTAGATACAAAACAAAGTCCTCACCTCAAATCTACCCCAATAATATCAGAGAATTCGGGAGCAACACACACGAGATGTTGGAGTAACACCGCAGGCCAGGCAGCATCTATGAAGACCTGATGAAGGGTCTCAGCCCATAACGCCAACTGTTTATTTTCCTCCAGAGTTGCTGCTGTTTGACCTGCTAACTTTCTCCAGCACTTCGTGCATGTTGCTCAAGATGTTCAGCATCGGCAGAATCCCGTGTCTCTTTTGTCAGAGAATTACAGACACTGACACAACAAAAGGGCCATCCTTTTCAGCTTGGTTGCCAAGATACAGTGAGTAACTTTTGACACCAACTGCAGGTTATATTTTGACCCTGGTACTTTTTCCACAAGGGTTTCAGCCTCCACCAGACTGGTGTGCAATAAGATCCAATATCTCACCACTCTAAATGAAAAAAAAAACTTAAACCTTCTGCGACGGGGTCCTGAATTACCCCTATGAAATGTACTTTTGAAAAGAGAGAGAGAGAGAGTTGTTCAACACCAGACACCTTGTTATTAACAGAGAGAGGCGAAGACTGCTTGGAGATGGTGTTATGGTTTCTCTGCAGCACGTTTACACTTTGCAAGGACACTGGCAACTTCCAAGTTCTTACAGAGAGAGAAGGGAGGAGCTGCTTGATGGACAGCTAGTGTTCAGCACAGTGAGATAAATAGAAGGTCAGCTGTTAGACCTACAGACACATGGTTTTGGACACTGAATGAGCTTTGTTGTGCCCACAGAAAAGGTGGGTTTTGGAGGATTGATCAGGCGGATCGATCAGTGGCTCTCGCAGTATGAAAAGGGTGTGACTGGTGGGGAGTTATTCATGTGTCTGACCCTCGCCTGGGTTGATAATTCCACCACAGAACGGTCCCCTTTGTTGTGGTCACAGGTGGTGACTTCTAAAGGATTTCGGTGGACAACGGGAAGATCGATGGTGTCAGCTCACCTGAAGACTCAAATTTCTCCCTCTCCCTCTCTCTCTCTCCATCCCTGCTCAACTCAATACCATGAACTGAAGTGAACTTTACTCATCATAGTAAGACTATCTATTTACCCCGAGACTTGAAGCAGCTTGGTTTTCAAATATTTCCATACTTATACATATCTAATCATTGCTAACCTGTTTTCTATATCTGATTTTATATTACTGTATTATATTACTGTATTACTGTTACTAATAAATACCAATTGTTAATAGCAATACTGGACTCCAAAGTGTTTTCCATTTCTGCTGGATCTTTAACCTGTCACGGGGTACGGTCCTCAAGCAATTTCCTTCAAACTCTGGCCCTTTGTTTTTGGCCTCTCAACTAAAGGAAGTAGTTTCTTCCCAATATATTTGGGGCTTTGATAGCTGCATACACTTCCATCAGGTCTCTCCTCAGCTTGAACTGCACCAAAGGAAACAAGCACAGCTTTGCCAGACTGCCCTCGAAAGCAAAGTCCTCCATCTCCAACACCCTCATCAATCTCTTCTGAATCCCCTCTAACGCTGCAGATTCTCTTTATAATGTGGTAACAAGGACTGTCTGCAGACGGCTATGCTTTAACTAGCTTTATTTTACAGAGTTCTGGCATGACCCTCTTGTTTTTGTGTCCTATGCTTTGGCAGGTAAAAAGTACTCCATGTGCCTCTTTAATTAGTTATAAGACCATAAGACATAGGAGCCAAAAGGGTCATTTGGCCCATCGAGTCTGCTCCTCCATTTCATCATTTACCAGTCCCGGTGTCATTATGGATCCATGAGCACGTACCCTGTTCCTCTTTAATTTCCAGTCTCCCACCTTTAATTGTGCATTTCCTTGTGTGGTTGCACTCCCCACTCTGCGTTGGAATGAATTCCATTGGACGCAGCTTTCAAGGCGATGCAATGGCACAGCCTGTGGAGCCACAGCAACAGAGAGGGAGGCCAGGTTCGATCCTGACCTCAGGGACTGTCTGCGTGGAGTTTGCAAGTTCTCCCTGCAGCTCTGTGGGCTTCCTCTGGCTGGTCTAATTTCCATACATATCCAGAGGTGGTGCAGGTTGGAGTGCCTACTGTTCACAGTAAACTGACCTTACTGATTAGGTGAGTGGTGGAATCTCGGGGGAGTTGGTTGTAATGTGGGGAGACTAAAAATAAAATGCAGACTTTGTGTAAACTGGTGTTTGATGGCCAGCAGGGACACAATGGGCCAAAAAGTCTCTTTCTGTGCTGTATCGCTCTGTGACTCTATAACCAGACCACTGTTGGGGGTTGCATCGACTGTTGGCCAGAAATGGCTCTCCTTGGGACCATTTAAAGTATCCTTGACATACAAATAATGGCCAGCCTGAATGTCAATGCAAGCGGGGTGTCTCCCTCTACAGGCTTTACAATCTCTCGGTCCTCAGGGAAGGCTGATGGGTTTGAGTTTCCTATAGGAAACACCCTATTCCTGAGACAAACATCTAACTCCCAGAATGACAGGTGAGGTCTACCTGCATGATCTCATTTTAAATTCCAGTGGAGTGCCTACCTTGTTAGCCTGACTTTTCAACCAGAAATCCTGGGGTCAAGATGCTTTTGCCAGGCAGCTCTCCCTCACTGTGCAGCTGGGCAACACTTTGTGAATGTGCACGACCCCCCAAGACCAGCACAATGCAAGGATGCTTTCTTCAATAATTCTCCGCTCCCTTGATCTCCCTTCAGTGGTTGGGGGAGTTGGGGGGGGCAGGGAGGTGAAAGTGGACCTTCAAATGGACCCTTGAAGAGAGAGACTGCTCCAGTCATTAACACTGCCAAACATCAATGGTGAGGTTAAAGGAATTGGTTGGCTTTCTCGAATTGAAGAATGTCTGGCATACTCTTCATTTAGACCGCAATGTTGCCAGCTGGGGGTTTGGGGGGGGGGTGGGGGGATGCAGGGAAGAGGCTCACAGGATGACCATTTGTATATTTCACAGGCTTGGTGGTCTCTCTGTGACTGGTGTTGTGCTTGCAATACCACCTGGTGTGGGCAGAGCTCATCCCACTGGGTTTGTGGATGAGTCCCTCATACTATAACGAGAAGTTAGACAAACTTGGGCTGTTCTGTCTGCAGTGTCAGAGGCTAATGGGAGACTTAATAGAAGTTTATAGAATTCTGAGAGGCAGGCAGTCAGAACCTTTCTCCCCAGGGGAGAAAAGTTAAGTACTAGAAGTCATACGTTTAACGTGAGAGAGGGCAAGTTTAAAGGAGATGTAAGGTGCAAGGTTTCTCTATACAGAGAGCTTGGTGGGTGTCTGGAATAGAATATCTGCCGTAGTGGTGGATACACATACGCATTTAACAAGATGTTTGACATGTGAATATGCAAGGATTGGAAAGATATGGATGATGCACAGGCAGAAGAGAATTTGTTGAAGTTGACATCATGTTTAGTATAGACCTTGTGGGCTGAAGGGCCTGTTCCACGTTCTACTTGCACCTGAACAAACAACCGCGAGAGGGCAGGTGATCCAGAGATTCATTCTGTTGCTTCTGGGTTGACAGGAGGAGGAGGCTGGAAGTCTTCCTCTCCTTGAGGTTATTCTGGGATATGACGTAGCAAGATTCACATCCGTCTCCTCTGTCAGGAGCATGCGAGGAGATCGAGAGCCTTGAGAGAAAGGTGCTTGGCTCGGAGTTCCAATCTGAATAAGGACCCAGCCCCGTGGGAAGTGTACAAAAAGTATGCACTGAGGGACTCTCTGACTTGTGGTTCCAGATGCTACAAGATTTGAACCACGCCTCTCCCTCTTCTACTCAGTGGAAAAAAAATAATGCTTGATATGAAACACAGAAACATAGAAATCGTACAGCACAATACAGGCCCTTCGGCCCACAAAATTGTGCCAAACACGTCCCTACTTTAGAAATTACTAGACTTCCCCATAGCCCTCTATTTTTCCAAGCTCCATGTACCTATCCAAAAGTCTCTTAAAAGACCCTGTTGTATCCACCTCCACCACCGTTGCCGGCAGCCCATTCCATGCACTCTCCACTCTCTAAGTAAAAAACTTACCCCTGACATCTCCTCTGTACCTACTCCCCAGCACCTTAAACCTGTGTCCTCTTGTGGCAACCATTTCAGCCCTGGGAAAAAGCCTCTGACTATCCACATGATCAATGCCTCTCATATGGTCACGGTCAATTACAGCTCCTCTGTCATAGATTCAGAGTGAACAGGAAACTTCGTCCAATCCGCTTCCAGGGCTCTTCTCTCTTCGGGTCCATCAATTAAGGGTGCACACGCAGAGTTTTGTAGAAGGACCTGCCAAGGGTCAGTTTACTAAACACAGATGAATTGGAGTAATACACACAAAATGCTGGAGGAACTCAGCAGGTCAGACAGCATCTACAGATAAGAGTAAACAGTCAATGTTTTGGGCCGAGACTCTTCATTAGGACTGGTATGACTTTGATTTCCAGCATCTGCGCATTTTCTGTTGTTACTGATGGATTGGAGGTGACACTGGCATTAGATACTCTTCTGCCATTGAGCAGAAGGTTTATTCGAGAGGAGGGGAGACGGGTGGGAGGTACTGGTTCTGTCAGGGAACTTGAGGGTGCTGAGTGACTCTCTGCCAACACGTTCTCTGCTACAGCATGGCCATCACTGAACTCTATGTGGAGGAATCTGCACCATCCTTCTGCCGCAGTGAAGCCTGGGAAACGGCAACAGAGATTCAACTGAATAAAGCAAAAGATCAGCTAAACAACTATTCCATCCAGAAATAAAATCCAGCAACACACTGCAAGGGAATAAAACTGGAAATCAAGGACCGAAGGAAAATATCTTTTAAAGGAAGATTTTGTTTACAGGAGAAGATTCACGTTATTCTTACCTCAACTTTGATACTGTCCTTTATAAATCTATTGACAGATCACTGAGACACTACAGCACAAGAGTCCAATCAGCCAATCAAAATCATGCTGGCTCTCTGCTTGGTGCTGTAGCCCTGCCAGTTTACTTCCCTCAGTGTTTTTAGAAGTTGTTGGTCATCTGTCCTTCCACCAGCGCTATGGAGAGTGAGTTCCAAGTCAGTACAACACACTACACAAAACTCCTTTCTTCTGCACTCTCCTCCCCAAATCTTAAATCTGTGAAGCCTCATACTTTTGCCATCAGCTAGTGGGAATTGCTACTACCACCTCTATCAAATCTCTCCTCATCCTTCTCCTCTCAGAGCCAAGCAACTCGAGCTTTTCATGACTAAACTGACTCACCCTTGGGCCGATTCCAGTTAACCTCCTGCACCTCCTTTCGAGGACCTTCCGTCCCTTCTTAAGCTTCAGTAACCAGAGCTGGCCAGAATCCCAATGGCATGGAGGTTCTCTGCTTTAGTATTAAGTCCCTCTGCCCACGTAAACCAAGGTACCATGCGTTTTCCTAATTGTTCTTAATGATCTTTGTACATAAATCTCCAGCAGGTATCCTTGAGAGCTCTTTAGAACAGTTCCATTAAGTCTCTGCTGCTACTCTTCCCATGCTCCTTTCATCTCTTTTGACTTGGCACACCACCGAGACATCACACATCAAATGCTCGAGACAAAGCACAGGATGGTTTAAATTAGGCAGAGATCACTGACTGCTCAAGGTCACTTGGATTCCCTCAAGCGTATTTTGTTCTAAACACATTTCATTTGGCTGAGACTCTTTCTACAAAGAGACGGGGGGCTACTTAATGTTCCAAATGGTGGTGCAGAGGCTTCCTAAGGGTATGGCAGATTCCAAATTTTATTGGAAAAGACATGCCTGTCGATGACACACCAGAAGAATTTGACTTGTATAATGCCCTTGAGTTCTGTGCATCCTCCTAGATCTTCCCAGGCCTTACCTTGCCTGTCCCTCTGCACAGTCAACATCGGCCCCCATAGCACGTACCTACTGATAAGCTTCCACTGAGGACCATCAGGGAATGGCCCCAAGGTGCCTCTGGAGAATGTACCATGAGCAAACCTGTCATGCAGCTGTGCGAGGAGATATAGAGGCATTTCGTTTACCACTTGTCAGAGACGTCAACTTAGAGGAGCATCTTTCTTTCTTTCTTTTTAAATCTTTTTATTGAGTAAGTATACAAAAAAGGTAAGCCATATAAACATTAATACAATGTTAAAGTATAATAAAATTCCAAAAGATATCAATACCAAAAAGAAATTACTACAATGTAATTTAAACATAAGAAACCAAGATAACATAATAGTATACTAAATTTTATATATATCAATGGAAAAAAAAGAAAAAAAAAACCCAAAAAAAAACCCACCGTGCAGCTAACTAAAAGCAAGGCAAAGCAATGGGCTAACTTGAAACCAAACAGAGTTAAACTTAAAATCACGTCCTCAATCCCGACCTCCATTAAAAACAGTGAAAAAAAAACAAGAAGGGTAAATATTACATTAAATGAAAATATCGAATAAAAGGTCCCCAAATCTGTTCAAATTTAAATGAAGAATCATAAAGGTTACTTCTAATTTTCTCCAAATTCAAACATAAAATCGTCTGAGAAAACCAAAAAAAGGTAGTTGGAGCATTAAGCTCTTTCCAATGTTGTAAAATACATCTTTTCGCCATTAAAGTAAGAAATGCAATCATTCTACGGGCTGAAGGGGAAAGATTACTAGAAATTTTAGGTAGTCCAAAGATAGCAGTAATAGGGTGAGGAGAGATATCTATATTTAATACCTTAGAAATAATATTGAAAATATCTCTCCAAAAAGTTTCCAAAGTAGGGCAAGACCAAAACATATGAGTTAAAGAGGCTATCTGCCCCGAACATCTATCACAGAAAGGATTAATATGCGAGTAAAAACGCGCTAACTTATCTTTGGACATATGTGCTCTATGAACCACTTTAAATTGAATTAGGGAATGTTTAGCACAAATAGAGGAAGTATTAACTAATTGTAAAATCTGCCCCCAATCATCCACAGAAATGGTAAGCCCCAATTCCTGTTCCCAATCTACCCTAATCTTATCAAATGGAGCTTTCCTAAGTTTCATAATAATATTATAAATCATAGCCGATGCACCTTTCTGACATGGATTAAGGTTAATTATCGAATCTAAAATATATGTAGGAGGAAGCATTGGAAAGGAATAAAGTATAGTACTTAGGAAATTTCTAACTTGTAAATATCTAAAAAAATGTATTCTTGATAAGTTATATTTATTAGATAATTGTTCAAAAGACATAAGGGAACCATCTAAAAATAAATCCAAAAACCGTAAAATACCCTTAGTCTTCCAAGTTTGAAAAGCGCGATCCGTAAAAGAGGGAGGAAAAAATATGTTACCTAAAATAGGAATCGCTAACCCGAATTGATTAAGATCAAAAAATTTTCTGAATTGAAACCAAATGCGCAAAGCATATTTAACTATCGGGTTAGAGACCTGCTTAAGACGTTTCGAATCAAAAGGGAGAGAGGAGCCTAAAATAGAACCAAGTGTATAACCCTGAACAGATTGTAATTCCAATGCTACCCATTTAGGAATAGATAGTATGTCCTGGTCAAGTAACCAAAATTTCATATGTCGAATATTAATAGCCCAATAATAGAATCTAAAGTTAGGTAATGCTAAACCTCCATCTCTCTTAGCTTTCTGTAAATGTATTTTACCCAGTCTCGGATTCTTATTCTGCCAAATAAATGAAGAAATTTTAGAGTCAACTTTATCAAAAAAAGATTTTGGAACGAAAATTGGTAATGCCTGAAACACATATAAAAATTTTGGCAAAAAAAACATCTTAACCGCATTAATACGACCAATCAAAGTTAAATATAAAGGAAACCATTTAGATGAAAGTTGAGTAATATGGTCTATTAATGGTAAAAAGTTAGTCTTAAATAAATCTTTGTATTTACAAGTAATTTTAATCCCAAGATATGAAAAGTAATTATTAATCAATTTAAATGGAAATTTATAATATAAGGGAAGATGTTTATTAATCGGAAAAAGTTCACTCTTACTAAGATTTAATTTATAACCTGAGAAAAGACCAAATTGTGCTAATAACGCTAAAACAGCAGGAATGGATCTCTCAGGATTAGAAATATATAAAAGTAAATCATCAGCATAGAGTGATAATTTATGGGACTTTAATCCCCGAGTTATCCCAGTAATATTTGAAGATTCTCGAATAGCAATTGCAAGAGGTTCTAATGCAATATCAAATAATAGGGGACTAAGAGGACAGCCTTGTCGAGTACCACGAAAGAGAGGAAAAAAAGGTGAGTTTAAAGAGTTAGTACAAACCGAGGCTACAGGGGAGTGATATAACAGTTTAATCCAGGATATAAATCTCAAGCTAAAATTAAACATTTCAAGCACCTTAAATAAATAAGGCCATTCTACTCTATCAAAAGCTTTCTCGGCATCTAAAGAAATAACACACTCAGGAACATTTTGTGAGGGAGTATAAACGATATTTAACAATGTACGAATATTATAAAAAGAGTAACGACCTTTAATAAAACCCGTTTGGTCTTCCGAAATAATAGAAGGAAGTACTTTTTCTAGTCTATTTGCTAATAACTTAGAAAAAACTTTAGAATCAACATTTAATAAAGATATTGGTCTATAAGATGCACATTGAGCAGGGTCTTTATCCTTCTTTAGTATTAGAGAAATTGATGCTCTATTAAAAGATTCAGGAAGTTTACCAAGTTTCAAAGAAGCCTCAAAAACCCTACCGAGCCAAGGAATCAATAAAGAAGCAAAACATTTATAAAATTCAACGGTAAACCCATCAGGGCCAGGAGCTTTCCCCAGATTCATAGAAAAAATAACATTCTTAATCTCATCCATTGTAATGGAAGTATCTAATAAGGAAGACATATCCTGTGAAATCTGAGGGAAGTCTAACTTATCTAAAAAATCATTCATATATTTAGAATCTCGAGGAGACTCTGATTGATATAAAGAAGAATAAAAATCCCAAAAGGTTTGATTAATCCCCACATGATCCAGTATCAATCGATCATTTTGGTTATAAATCTGATTGATTTGAGATTTAACATAATTAGATTTCAATTGATTAGCCAGCAGCTTGCCAATTTTGTCACTGTGAACATAAAAGTCACTTCTTGTTTTCTTTAATTGGTTTACAATCGAGGACGAGAGTAGTAAACTGTGTTCCATTTGAAGTTCAGTTCTTTGTTTGTATAACTCCTCAGAAGGAGCCATAACATATTTCTTATCAATTTCTTTAATCTTGTCCACAATTACCATCTCCTCCTGCTTCTGTTTCTTCCTCAAAGCAACAGAATACGAAATAATCTGACCCCGAATATAGGCTTTAAAAGTGTCCCAAAGAGTGTTAACCGAAATATCTTCTGTATGGTTAATTGTAAAAAAAAGCTCAATCTGTTCATTCATAAAATTAACAAAGTCCGAGTCCTGAAGCAACAGCGAATTAAAACGCCATTGTCTATTATTTGGTATATTGGCCATAATTTTAATAGAAAGCTTAAGTGGAGCATGATCCGAAATGGTTATAGAATCATAATCACATTTAATCACTGAAGGAATAAGACGAGAATCAATGAAAAAATAATCAATTCTTGAATAGGAATGATGAACATGTGAAAAGAAGGAAAAATCTTTTTCCTGAGGATGCAGAAAACGCCAAATGTCCGTCGACCCAGAATCAGAAAGGAAAAAATTAATCAGATTTGCAGATTTATTAGGTAAAGTCCGTAAAGGAGCCGAACGGTCCAAAGCTGGAGACAAACAGGTATTAAGATCTCCGCCCCAGATCAATGAAAACTCGTTCAAATTCGGAAACTGATCGAACAATGATTTATAAAATTCCGGACAATCCATATTAGGAGCATAAACATTAACCAAAACTACTTTTTTATTAAATAGTAAACCACTAACCAATAAAAATCTACCATTCGGATCAGAGATAATATCCTGTTGTATAAAAGTAACTGAGGAATCTATAAAAATAGAGACGCCTCGAATCTTAGCATTGGAGTTCGAATGAAATTGTTGTCCCTTCCAGAATTTGAAAAAACGTAGTCTGTCCCCCCTCCGTACATGGGTCTCTTGTAAAAATAAAATTTGTGCTTTAAGTCTCCGGAACACTTTAAAAACTTTTTTCCTTTTAATAGGATGATTAAGACCATTAGTATTCCAGGAGACAAAATTAATAATAGACTCCATAAATCCTAAAGTCAACCCACAACAAGGAGGATTGACGATAGGCGCGACCCACAAACCCGGAGAGGAAACAGAACATACAAAAGATACCGGGAAAAAGGACGCAACCAGTACTTCAATAATGTATATAGCCCAAAGAGAAACAAACTAAAACGTGAAGCCCCTCCCGCCACCCCCCAGCCCAAGACCCCAAGGCAAAATCTAAAGCAGACCCGCCAGAAAGAAGCAAGCGCTAAAACTACCCCCATGACTTCCGGTATACGCTCCCTAAAAAAAAAAAGGTATAAATATGAAAAGGATCAGCTAATTGTAAAACAGTAAAAAAGTTAAAAAAAAGGTAGCTCAATTAAAATACACACAGAACAGAACAAAAGCCGGAAAATATATATTAAAAAAAAACCACAATAAACCTCAAACCCATGAATAGACACAGCAACAAGAAACAATAAGATTATTGACATAAAGTGGTTATAAAAAGCAAAACAGAATAAAATTTTTTAAAAACTACAAAATTTAAGGCCACACAGGAAATACGTAAGATGACAAAAGGGAAGTAACCACCCAGAATCCCCTGGGAAAAGAAAGAAATGACGCAGTTAAAAAGAAAGTTTAGCAACCATATTAAGAAATCAAAAGTAAACTTTTCTGCCCAGATAGGGCACGAAAAAGTTAAAACCAACCAATTCACAGCCTCCGATCAACGGAGATAATTAAAAAAAAGCAATTAAGATGTTGAAGATGAAAGTTGATCCAGATAACTCTGGGCATCCGATGGAGAATCAAAAAAACGAAGGGCTCCATCTGACATGCGAATCCTTAGACGTGCAGGGTACAGCAGCGCTGGTCTTAAGTCCATCTTATAGAATTCCGACATCACGGATCTGTAACGAACCCGTTGGTCCCAGATTGGTTTACTGAAATCTTCCACGAATCGGAACTTAAGATCCGAAAAATCAATGAAACCTTTAGATCGAGCGAATCGAAACAGTCTCTCCTTGTCTTGAAAATAATGAAAACGTAAAATAACATGCCTAGGTCTATCTGACCTAGAGGAATATGATGGGATTCTGTGAACACGATCCAGAAGCGGTGGTTGGTCAGGAAATACAGTAGGGAATGCATCTTTTAAAAGTTGAGAAAAATATTTCATGGGGTTGTTGGATTCCACGGCTTCCCTCACCCCGATCATTCGTAAATTCTGCCGTCGCATTCTAGATTCCAAGTCAGAGTTTTTAAAAGTCAAAAAGTCAAGTTTCTTCTTCATTACATTAATTGTTTCTTCGATTTTCCCCATCTTAAGCTCACTTTGTTGCGCGAATTTTTGAAGATCAGATATAGCCGACTGATGTTCCGCAATAAATGTTTGCATGTTATCAATTGAATCGGCAATTTTCTGGAAATTAGTTGAGATTTCCGTATGAATCAGGTCTTTAACAGAGCCTGCAATTTCCGTACGAATCATCTCCCTAACAGAGGTTGAAATTTCCCTCTGAATTAACTCCGATATCGCTTTCAAAGTCACCGGTGATTCAGTCGGGGGGAGATCCGTAGCTTTTGGTTTAACCGGAGGTTTACCATCCTTGCCGTTTTTCCCGTTCTTAGACATAGCAGATCTAAGTTCCATCCAATTGTCGGAGAATTCAGTTTAATTCAAAGTATTGTAAGAATTGATGCCTTAATGGTTAATTAAAGTATAGCTGACCATAGAGAAAAAAAACTCAGAGGTAATGGAGCGAGTCAAGAACGCGACTTCACTCCATGAGCGCTACCGGAAGTCTCGAGGAGCATCTTAAATGAGCAAAAAGAGACAGAGAGGTTTAAGGAGAATCTAAAGCTCTCAGCAGCCCTGACCACCCAGTATTTCCATGGCTGTCTTTTGCCTGTTAAGTGATGGCATTCTCACCTGGCATGGAATTCAGTAACACTCTGACGACGTCCTCATGACCCTGATGAGCAGCGATGATAGCAGGGTTTTCAGGACTGGGCTCTTTCGACAGTTCCACCTGTGCCTCCTGCAGCAGGTAGCAGACCATGTCCGCGTCTCCATTCGAGGCAGCGACGGCCAAGAGGTCACACTGGGAGATGGGAGTGGAAACAGTTAGACCGGCAGCAGCTGAACACTAAGCAGGCAGCCTGCTTCCCTCTGTCCCTGCCTAGCCCCTCGGCAGCTCAGTGTTAATTTGCTGATAACCTGGCTTCCCCCTCTCATTTTGCCTTTCGTCCCTCCTTGGGAGCTACACAAAGAGTAAGATGTGCAAAAATAGTGGAACCTCTGGCAAAAGGAACTGAGCAGAACCCTAGGAAACCATACCACTTTACTCAGGCAGCAGCCAGAATCAGTGAAGCCCGGCATTGCACTGAAGGCTCCCCACACAATGCTGGAGGAAGTTAGCAAGTCCTCATCTATGGAGAGGAATAAACTGTCGACGATTGGGCTGAGCCCTTTCATCAGATGTAGAAAGGAAGACAGCAGAAGCCAGATTAAGAAGGTGGGGAGAGGCATCTGCAGAATCGCTCGTGCTTCTGATTGTAATGAAGGGCCCTACTTGGCAATCAGTTCTCAAAGTCAGGGAGTGACATAACCTGCAAATAGACTCTTCAGCCCACAGACCATTAAGCACCCCATTCATCCCATTTTACATTCCCACCACATCACTCTGCCACTGACCTGTACTATGGGATGGGATGTGGGAGGACACCAGATCACCTAGCAAACAGCGTGTTGTCAGGCGGAGAGCATGCAAACTCCACACAGACAGCACCGGAGTTCAAGAGCTGAGGCCATGGGACACCAGCTCTGATGCTCACAAACGGCTGGCGCCGAATGGCATATGCTCCCATTGCCAGGCCTGATCGAGCCTTCAGAAAGCCCAAAGCCCATTACCATGACAACTGGCCCCAGTTAGAGTCAAACCACTGCAGAAACAGTCCCTTCAGCCCGCTGAGACAATACTGACCATTGAGCAACCATTTACGCCACTTCTCCACACACTTCCATTGACTCCTTTCATCAGATACTACTCCTCACCTGCACACCAGACATCTACCTACCAAGTCACATGCCTCGGCCTATGAGAAGAAACCAGAAACCATGGGGAATATGCAGAGAACATGCAAGCTCCACATAGACAGCACCCGAGGTCAAGATCAAATCTGGGCTGGTGGATTTGCAAGGCTTTACCTGCTATGTCACTACACTACTCTCAAGAGGGGAGAGGTCAATGGTTTAAAGGCCAAGCCACATGGAAAATTTAATAATGAACAAACTGTTCCCCTCACTCCCCCCCAAACCCACTCAGCGACAGCTACAGCCCAAGGCTGGTTGAGTTTTATTCTTCTGGTAGTCCAACATCAGAAGATAAGAGATTGAAATATAGGGAGAGATTGGGCAGGCTAGGACTTTATTCCTTGGAGTGTCGGAGACTGAGGGGTGATCTCATAAAGGTGTGTGAAACCGTGAGGGTGTGGATAGGGTGAGTGCACTCAGTCTTTTCCCCCAGGGTTGAGGAACCAAGAATGAGAGGGCACAGGTTTAAGGTGAGAGGAGAAATGTTTATTAAGAGCCTAAGGGGCAAACTTTCTTTTACACAAAGGGTGGTATGCATGTTGAATGAGTTGTCAGAGGAAGTGGTTAAGACAGATACAACAATAAATTTTAAAAGAAAGTTGTATAGCTACATGGACAGGAAAGGTTAGATGGTTATTGGCCAAACACTGGCAAATGGAACTAGCTTGGATAGGCCTGTTGGTTAGCAGTTGGACCGAAGTGCCTGTTTCCATGCAGTATGGTTAGTACATAGAAGAGTAAAGCACAGGAACAGGCCATTCAGCCCACAATGTTGTGCTGAACCAGCTAAAGAGAAAATCAAAAACACCCAAACACTAATCCCTCCTACCTACACCATGTTCACATCCCTCCAGATTCCTTACATTCATGTGCCTAGCGAAACATCTCTTAAAAGCCTCCAACGTATTTGCCTCTACCACCATACCAGGTAGCACATTCCAGGAATCCACCACTCTGAGTAAAAATCCTACCCCTCACATCCCCCCTTGAAACTACCTTCTCTCACCTTCAATGCATGCCCTCTGGTATTAGATATTTCAACCCTGGGAAACAGATACTCTCTGTCCACTTTATCTATACCTCTCATAATCTTATAAACCTCTATCAGATCTCCCCTTAGCCTCTGCTGCTGCAGAGAAAACAACCCAAGTTTGTCCAGCCTCTCGTGATAGCACACGCCCTCTAAACCAGGCAGCATCCTGGTAAACCTCCTCTGCACCCTCTCCCAAGTCTTACCATCCTTCCTACAGAGCAGCAACCAGAACTGTATGCAACAGTCCAGATGTGGCCTAACCAGAGTTTTATAAAGTTGCAACATAACCTCTTGACTTTGAAACTCAGTGCCTCAACTAATAAAAGAGAGCATTCCATAAGCTTTCTGAACCACCTTATCCAACTGTTCTATGTCCTAGACAAAGAATGTCTAGGAGTTTTGTGATTGGGCAGGTAATTCTTCCAGGATCCTGGGCCCTCTTTGGGTCCTGGGGCCCCTCCAATCTTTGATCCCATAGTCCAGAATGGTTGTATGATGTTGGACTGTTGCAGGGGCAATGACGCATAGTAACTCCTGCCACCCTTTGGTACTCTGCTGGATCCAAACAACCACCAGCCACAGGAACACAATGGTTACAGGCTGGGAAAGTAGAAGCAGATGACAGGGAGGGCAGTAGAGGTTGAACCTCTGAGTACTTGAAAGGCAGAGGGAGAAAGAGGTCTGATAACTTCTGTGGGGCCCACAGCCGTGGGATTAAATCCTCCATGGAGCATCAGTGGAACCTGCAGGAGGTCTGATATCATCTGTCATCTGCCCACTTCTAAGGCTGTCTGGAAGGGGCGGAAGCAATATGTGTTGAATGTGACAAAGACCTGGCAATATCAACTCCCGTTATACTTGTGTAACATCCACACCGGTCCCGTCCCCAAGGAAACACCACGTGGCACATGAGGAACCTCCCATCTCAGCACAACTGTGGTGTCGTGGAAGGTGTCATATACAGGAAAGGCTCTTCAGCCAGATCAGGACCTAGAAGGAGCTACCAATTAACTTTGCCGCAGCTCCTTCACGTCTTGCTCTCCATTCTCCTGAATAAATATCCCTTTATTTTCCACCGGATTATCACAATTTAAACTTCTTACCTTCTCTGCACTGCTGCCAGATTCCTCACAAAAGAGCCGTACAAGCTGCTGAACTCGCTCCAGCTCCCCAGCACTGTAGGCGTCCTGAATGCTCTGTAGGGTGAGGCACTGACTGAAGGGTGGGTTTTCCAGTCCTGACTGCTTACTTCCCATAATCTCATCAGCAGTCCCTGTGAACAAAGGCTTGGATCAGATCTTGCAGAGGCTCTAATTCACACCTTCAGACCCAAAAAGGACAATACACCAATCAACCAACCAACAAATAGCATGGCCTAAAATTATATTATTGTGTTCCACACCATATAATTTCCTGAAAATGACTGGTCATATCACGTGCTGGCAGCCATCCCCCAGAACTTGGTTCCAGGTTATCCATACCCATGCCCGGAGTGTTCCAAGGCCACTGGGTGCACAGAGAGCTCACGTCACCTGCAACCATTGCCACACACAGAGCTGTACTGTCGTCCCAACAGCAGGGTCTGAACTGGAAGAAAGAGGCCAGCTTCACTTCACTTACTTTGCTCATTGCTGGCAGCTTCATCTTTTACGTGTCGTTGAGGATTTCCAGCACTACTAGATTTCCTCATTCCCCTCCCCTACCTCCCTCACTAACCCTAACTCCTATCCCTAACTGATCGCTCCCCTAACCCACCTCGAACCCTACAACACCCTGACTCCACCAACTGAACCCACTTCCCAACTAATCAGAATGACCACAATCCTTATCCTGACCCAGCCCACACTAACCACACGCCCCTCCCGAAACGACCCTGAAGCTTCCCACAAAACCAGCAAAACCTTCCAACCACAAGTCTCTCTTGAGCAGTCTGGACCCTACTCTCATCTCACCCAAACTCCAATCTGCACCATCAGTAAGACCAACCCTAACTCATTACATTTCTATCCTTGCCCTCTTCATGAACTTGAGGAGATCTGGTATGCCACCAAGGACTCTTGCAAGGACTCTGGCAGAGAACATTCTGACTGGTTGCATGTCATAGAGGTTCTGATGCTCAGGATTGAAAGAGAGTTGTAGAGGATTGTAGTCCTCTCCAGTTCTATTACCACAGGCACAACCCTCCCTATCATTGCAAACATCTTCAAGAGCTAGTGCCTCAGAAAGAAGACACCCATCATTGAAGACCTTCACCATCCGGACATGCCCTCTTCTTGTTACTACAACCAGGAAGTACAGAGCCTGAAGACACACTCATGTTTTGGGAATGGATTCTGCCCCTCTAACATCAGATTTCAGAATGATTCCTGAACCCATAAGGACTACTTTGTCATCCCCTTTTTCACTATTATTTATTTATAGTAAAAAGTGATTTGTGTTTTGCATCTTACCATCCCTGTAAAACTACAGTGATAACACCCTGATCCTATCCCAATCTTTCCCATAATCCCAATTCACCTGTCAACAACCGTGCCATTTTCCATTCCCAACTACCTCTCAACCAAGCCCTATAATCATTTCTGCTCATAATCCCCTCTCCTCCTCTCCCATCCAATCAACTGCCACTATGAACCCTTCAGAGCGGCCTCTTTCAGCCTTTGCGATAAGCAAGCCTGTCAATTGCACAAAATGTTTTTGCCCTCAGATTACTGCTCGGGCTTCGTACTTAACTTCCCGCCGCTGCCTGTTAGGGAGTATGTACGTCCTCTCCGTGACTACGTGGGTTTCCTCTGGGTGCTCTGGCTCTTTCCCACAGTCGGGAGGTTAATTAGTCATTGTAAATTGTCCCAGTATTAGGTTGGGACTAAATCAGAGGTTGCTGAGTGGCCAGAAGGGACTATTCCACACTGTATCACAATAAGTAAATAAATAGACTCCTTATCTTCTCCCAGCATAACAACACATAATTAAACCTGGTACAAAGTTTCACCCATGGTGTTCAGATCCTGTGTGGCATCCTGACACTGTCAGCTTTTTGGCTTTGGGCTTAAAACCAATCAGGTGAATGGGACAGACGTTTCTTTGAGGTGAGATCATACGTTTCATAGGGACCAAACCACAGCAAAGAATTCACCAACACAAGAAATACTGCAGATGCAAGAAATCCAAAACAACACACACAAAATGCTAGAAGAACTCAGCAGGGCAGGAGGCATCTATGGAAAAGAAAAAGAGTTGACACTTCAGGCTGAGGCCCTTCTTCAGAACTGAGAAGGAAGAGGGAAGAGAGCAGGAAAAAATGTGGGGGGAAAGGGAAGGAGGATAGCTAAAGGTGGTAAGTCACAAGACAAAGGAGCAGAAGTAGGCCATTCAGCCCATCGAGTCTGCTGAAGCCAGGTGGGTGGGAAAGGTAAAGGACTGGAGAGGAAGGAATCTGATGGGAGAGGGGAGTGGACCATAGGAGAAAGGGAAGGGAGGGCACCAGATGGAGGTGATAGGCAGGTGAGAAGAGGTAAGAGGCCAGAGTGGGGAATAGAAGGGGGGGGAGGGAAAAAATACCAGAAGGAGAAATTGATATTCATGCCATCAGGTTTGAGGCTACACGAATTAATATAAAGTATTGCTCCTCCACCCTGAGGAGCACAGAATTGCTGAGTAAGCTGGCTACAGAGTTACAACACTATTGCACAGAAACCTTCACCCCTGGGTTAAGGATCTGTGGAATCTCAGCTTCAAGAAATGTGTTGACACAAGATGTTAGAACGTTGATGTTAGAAATCTGGAGCAAACTCCACTACCCATTTCCACATGACCTGCTTGTCCTCGGCCTCCTCCACTCCGCCTCATATTCCACCTGGGTAATCTACAACCCAAAACTGAGTTCCTCAAATTCAGTAACCTGCTCTTCCCACCCCCACACCTCTTTCTGTCACCTCCTGATCCATCCAGGTCCTATCACACACCTTTCTTTACAAACCATCCTCCCTTCCCAGTCTCCATTTCTCTCCCCTGCTCTTTCTACTCCATCTGCCCTTAACCTGATCTCACTTCCCAATAAGTCACCTATTTCCTTCTCTCCACTCACTGTTCCCACTTGCCCACTACCCTTCACTTTATATGGTTCCACTCTTCAACTTACTTTCTTATCAAATTCCATAACCAGTAAGCCCTCCTTTGCCTCCACCTATCACTTCCTAGCCTCTGTCGATGTATCCCTGCTTCTCTCCTCCCTCCTCACTCCATCTGCCAATCAACCGCTCCTCATCTGGATCAACCTATAACCTGCCATCTCTTGCCCCACACATCCCCCCTCACCTCTTTACATTAGCCATCTTCCTTCTAGCTTTCAGAGCAGACAAAAACTTTTTACCTGAGGCGTCGGCTGTCCATTCCCTCTATGGACACTGATGCACTAAGACCCTCTGGAAGCTCACCTTTCTCTTTAGAAAATATGGTGTCACTTACAGGAGGCTGTGCTAACCCACCACTTCGTGTTCAGAAGCGCTGGTACACCAGCCCTTTGGCCCTTACTTGCTGTTCTTTAGTGACAGCATTTGAAAGCAGCGATATTGCTCGGGTGTCTGCAGCCAGGCCTCAATTCGGTGTCACAGATGCCTCCGTTTCAAAGTTGCCACATTGCTTGACAGCAGATACAAACATACTAAAGGGGAACAGGAGAAAACCACGCATCCTTGACTCTGCTCCATTATCCAATGTTTGTAATTCTTAGGATTCTCTTTTAGCTTATCTGCCAGGGATATTTCACGTCCTCTTTTACTCCCTTAACTTCCTTCCTCAGTATACTACTACATTCCTTCCCCCTTCCCCTCCCCGTGGATTTATTTAATCCCAGCTACCTATACCTGACATATGCCGTGACCTCAATAATCCTCATCAGCTAGGGTTCCCTAATCGTACTAGTCTTAAGGCTGGTTTATACTTGTGCGTACGGGCTACGCCGTAGGCCTGATTTATACTTTTGTGTAGCCCTACACCGTAGCGAGCATGCGCAGTTGTGTCTGCGTCGCTCTGCAATTCACCGCCAAAACGCTAGTTGGTGGTGGGGTTTCTATGCCACTGTGTTGAGTTTCTTCATGAGAGACATGGACGAGGAAATGCATTTCAAATATTTTCAGATGTCGGCAGGTAGATTTGACGATTTGGTTCATCGTCTCCAACCGTTTATTTCGCATCAGTGTACAAACATGGCAGAGAAAAGCAACCGGAAATGCGTAGGAGGAAATGCGATGCTACCAAGCGGATCAATCACAGTTGTTGCGGTCTGCGTTGCTGCAATGTGTGAGTTACATTGTTGGGGAGGTGCACGTCACCCTACAGCGTAGGGTACGCGGTACCTACGGCGTACATTTGACGCAGAAGTATAAATTGGGCTTTACCCTTCCTCTCTGCTCAACTCCACCTTCCCATCTATCCACAGTGACTACAGAAATGGAATGTAAATAAGTAATCCTCAACCCAAGACTTCTTGTATTCTTTGCTTGGTTTCAATTATAATATCATATACTGTATGTATCATTATTAATGTTATTTATAACAGTGAATGGTAACCATTAGATAAATTATTTCTTGTTCGACTTCCTGGTTGAATCCAGAATTGGCTTAATAGTCACAGAAAGATTCTCACAAGGAATATTTACAAGAGGCAGCTCATTCTTTGAAGTCAAAACAGAAATAGTCAGGTTTGGCAGTATCTGTGGAAATAAATACGGAGATAATAGGGCCTAAAATGTTTCCAGCATGTCCTGTGTTTGTTTCAGATTTTCAGATCTCCAGCTTTCAGAAAAAAAATCTTGTCACAATTTCCTTGTTATCTCTGATGGTTATTGCAATAATAATTAAAAGCCCCTGTGTTATTTTGCCTACAATCAAATCCCTATCACTGACTGTAAACATGGAAAGGATTTTAAACATTGAACTCATTTCAAATTTAGGACAGAATGTCCTGATGTGCTTAGTAGTTTTGGCTTTTGCCTAAGAGTATGGCCTAACAGTAAACATTTGTTGGGAATTTTCCTTCCCAATAGGCAAAGGAATTCAGTCAAGAGCCCAGTGAGACGGGCACAGCACTGCACTCAAGCAGCCGAGCTAACAATACAGGTCTATTAATTATTCATCCACTCAGGGCCACAGAGACCCTGCTGTAACACTGCAAAGCACATACGCAACTGTAAGCCTTCCAGTTCACCTTTCAACACAGAGCCCCTCGTAACGTTTGCATATTTACAAAATACATGCAAAGCTCAAATCATGTTATAGTTCAAAATTCTGACTGTCGCTATGGCGACAGAGTTATAACGTGAAAAGCAACTTTAAACAGGCAATGAAAAGAATGCTGGAACTTTACAGTATACGCACAATGAATAATACATTTCATTCTAATTTCTGTTGATGACATTCATTAATTAAATCAATTCTTCTCCAACTTCAAAATGTCCTGTTATATTTTCATTATATTACTGCTTCCACAGGGAACACTAACCTTGTCACATTTGTGATTCAATTCACAAATCCCGCCCTGTATATCCGGATTAATGAAGCACATTACCAGCCACACTACACAATATCCATGGTGATCCTGACAAAGTATTCCCAATATACAAGCATCCTCGGCCTCGCGCTAGAGATCGGATACAATAAGAGCTCCCCCGTGCGCCACTCCGCTGAGCCTCAGCCCAGAAGCTCATCACATGTTTACCCTTTGTCTGGAGATGTTGTGGTTAGTTCACCTCGGCGCTGATTTCCCATCTATCATTCTGCTGCTGTGAAATCCAAGCCTCCGCTGCAGCTCAAGGATACTGTGATAAATCGCTTCCTCTTTGCTGTGGTGCCCGGCTGCCTCAGATGGAGCAACAACTCTGTGGTGCCGTTCACCCCGGCTGCAAATTAGGATCGGCAGTATTCAAATCCCTCGACCGCACTCACTGATTTGAAGACGACGGAGATTGACATGGATGCTACAGTTACGATCAAGCAGGGACCAAGAACAAACTGAGGCACTCTGTTCTGGTGCTCAGATATCGTCAGACTCTCCCAGGATCTAAAAGCAAAACTGAGGTACTCTTGGGATTGTTTATCACCCAAACATTACTGAATAATACATCTGTTGTCAGGATCAAGTTGGCCTGGATTTTTTTCTGTTTGGACAGAATGTTCGACCGATTGCTGCCTGAACAGAAATAGCTTTCCTTCCCTCATTTCACCAAAACGTGTCATCAAATCAAATATACAAAATGATACAATCACTAGCACACACAGACATCATTTAAACTGATTACATGCAAGTCCTTTTTCCACTATTTCTCCAATTCTGTCTTTAAGCAACAGCTGAGTCTCTTGATTTGCTTCTGTACCTCAGCACCCGAGGATTAGGGGTCTGGCCTCACCCCAAAGCTGCAGCACATAATTCTGGTCAATATTCCTGTGCAGTACTGAATGGGGGGCTGGTCTACCAGGGGCAATCTTGCAAATGAGACATTAATCCAGGGCTCTGTCTGCCTCGCCATTAGCACTGTTTTGAATTGGCACTGTTCTAACTTATCTCTGGTGTTCTGCTTAACTATCAATATCCGATGTAGAAGACGAAAAACAAATTTTTAATTCAGTATCACATTGCAGTTTGTCATCGTCAGAGAGATACACCATGGAAACAGGCCCGTTGACCCAATGAAATGGGAACACACCATCGTTCCAGGAGTCATTTTTACACTAATCCTACCCTGAGCAATTTTATTCCATATCCACACTCCCATCAGCTCCCCCCCCCACCCAAATTCTACCATTCGCCTACACACTAGGGGTAGTTTAGTGGTAAATTATCCTCCTAACCTGTCCTATTTTGGAATGTGGAATGAAATCACAGGATTCAGAGAAAACCCTGGGTCACAGGGAGAACATGCAGACTACAGACAGACAACAGCTGATGTCAGACAGAACCCAGGTCTCTGGCATTGTGAGACAGAAGCTTTACGAGCTACAGCATAGTGCTGTCCTGAAGTAGGGCCTTATGAGTGCTTGCTATCGGTAAAAGTTACCAAGCGGACCTCAACCTTGTCGTGGTTTGGAGGCTTGTCTGCCTCAATGACCTGAAGAGCTATGTTGGCTGGGGTCAGGCCTTTATGCTTTGGCTCTTGGTAGGGTCACCCATGCCAAACAGGTCAAAGGGTAGAGGTCAGACTAAGAGTGGTCTACCGGTCCTCCAGGTTCAGGGGTTCAGTTCAGGGCTAACAACCCTGACTGGTCAAAACAAAACTGTTATCTGAGACAGCTACATTGACACGTATGTTTTGGTCTTGTTCTATATTGGAACAGTTCTGAAAGTCAAGTTTTTTCTACAATTTCTAAAGCACTAAAAATTAATTTACAATCTAACAAATTAACTGTGCTTTTTGGAATAATTCCTCAAAATATCCGCGGTATCTCTTTGTCTGATCAACACGTTACTGCATTTGTCACATTGCTAGCTCGGAGGGCCGTTCTGTTGATGCATCGGCTCCCATTTTGTCACAATGGTTCTCTCAAGTGATGCTATGTCTTAGTTTGGAGAAAATTAGAAGTCGAAACTTTGAACCTATGTTTGATTTCGAGAAAAGATGGGGTTCATTTGCTTGCTATTAACATTTGAGTTAATTGATAGATTTCCTTCAGGATCTAATTGTAAATTTTTGTATTTTTTTTTGCTGGCAGTTTGATGTTTATCTTTTTTTTTTTAAGAAGCTTTTTGTATAACGCATGGCTCCGGAGTTGAACACCCAATGGGTTTTCTTTTCCTATCACTTTCTTTTTCTTTAGTAGGGTTTTTTTCTTTTCGAAGTTTTCAATCTTTTATTATGAATGTCTTTTTTCTTCTCTTCTTTCAGGCATTGTAAGTGATGTTTACTTCGATGTACTCTTGTTAATTTTTGATCGATAATAAAAAGATTAATAATAAAAAAAAACTGTTACAGAGACTGCAATGAAGAATCCCTCTATAGCTGTGTGCGACGATATGGACAGTCAGACAGGACTGCCTAAATGCCAGCAGCATAACGGACAGGAAGTAAGTAAAAGTTACCTCTAACAGTGAATTTGCTTCTAAATATTTTATTGTCTCCAAAGCATTTGGTACTTCTAGAAAACATGAAAATTCTGATTTCTCTTCCTTGCTTTTTATGTAATTTTCTTTCTTTGGCCTTGGAGGAAGAGCAGGAAAGCTTCATTGATTGATTCCTGAGAGGTGGGGATTGTCTTAGAGCAAGATTGGACCTATTGGTGCTGGAGATAAGGAGAGTGTGAGAGAGAGAGGTACTCTTTTTGACACATACAAGATTCAGTGTGACCTTGATAGGGTGTATGCTATGAAGATATCACCCTTGCTGGAGGCTGTTTAGAGCTGGAGGGTGAGCATGAGGAGGAGTGTTTTATCAGAGGGAATTTCTAGTAATCAAAAGAAAGGTGAGGAGGATGGCAGGTAGCTAGCTTTCGGAGTGGGGGAATCAAGCGTTCCAGCATTGATTCAAGAAGGTGGCATTAAAGCCAATGTGAACGCTGAAGCAGGGAGTGGCAGTTGCTCCCATTTCTTGTCTGGTATTCTTACAAGTGACACATTGGGGAACTTACTTCAGACCATGCAAAAAGAAGGAAGCGCTCAGCTGACTGGCTTTGGTTAATACATCTTCATATTATCGGATGCATACAATTGACATCTTCTCGTGTACATCTGCGCCTCAGCACCCACTGATGCAGGCTGCCATTGTGAACGTTAGTTTGCAAGAAGAGAAAAACAGAGTTAAAATTTCAGGTCTATAATCTTTCAAAGTTTTGCTGACGGATCAATGACTTAAAATGTTAACTTCTATTTCTCTCCCCGAGATGCTGCCCGACTTTTTGAGTGTTTCCAGCACTTAATGGTTTTTATTTCAGAATCTTCAACATTTGCAGTTCCATTTAAAATACGCACTAATTTTCTATTTTCCTTTCCCACAGTCTTTCATTTAATTGTATCCATCCACTGGCTATAGGTGTCACTGAAAGGCCAACTTTTACTGCCCTTGTCCAATCACACTTCATGCAGTAAAGCTGCAACACTCTACTGAGGGGTCGGGCATACCAACTGTTCCCAACATCTATCAAGTACCTGCAGGTCAGAACAGCAGACACCTCAGGGAGGGTACAGATAACAGATGGTAAATGATTTTCATAATATAGGTTTGCAACTTCCTGTTTATAAGTTGCACTTCAATGTTTGCTAAATCTTGTGGCAGAAAGTGGATCTGTGGGTTGGCACAGACAACTCATCTCTTATAAATTTTCAGAATTCCTTTGGAATTACAGTATTTGGTAATGTTACACTGGTCAGGAAAAGACAGAGGCAGTTTGGTATAGTTGAGCTGTAAGCAGGCCAGAGTTGCCCCACTTTGTTCCAATTTTTAAGATGGGGCCGAGCTTGGCTCCACCTTGTTTCCATTGAAGGGGCCAGGTCTGACTCCACCCAGTCCCCATGGGAGGGGGCCAGGTCTGACTCCATTTTGTCCCCCTGGGAGGGGGCCAGGCCTGGCTCCATCTTGTTCCCATGGGAAGGGCCAGGATTGGCTCCATCTTGTCCCCCAGGGAGAGGGTCAGGCCTGGCTCCACCCTGTCCCCCTGGGAGAGGGCCAGGTCTGGCTTCATCTTGTCCCCATGGGAGGGGGCCAGGTCTGACTCTATTTTGTTCCCCTGGGAGGGGGCCAGGCCTGGCTCCACCTTGTTTCCATGAGATTGGGCCAGGACTGGCTCCACCTTGTTTCCATGGGATTGGGCCAGGACTGGCTCCATCTTGTCCCCCAGGGAAGAGGTCAGGCCTGGCTTCAATAAATAACCATCCATGAAAGATCGTACACAACAGTGTATATAATTAGTGTGTAAAAGGTAAGAAACTGTGCAAATAGAAAAGAATAAATAAGCAATAAATATCAAGAACATGAGATGTACAGTCCTTCAAAGTAAGTCCACAGATTGTGGGAACAGTGAAGTTGAATGAAGTGATCCCCGCTGGTGCAGGAGCCTGATGGTTGAGGGGTAATAACTGTTCCTGAACCTGCTGGTGGGAGTCCTGAGGCTCCTGCACCTTCTTCCGAATGGCAGCAGCAAGAAAAGAGCACATCCTGGGTGGTGGGGGTCCCTGAAGATGGATGCTGCTGTCCTGGGACAACACTTCATGTAGATGTGCTCAATGGTGGGGAGGGCTTTAACCGTGATGGACTGAGCTGTATTCACTATTTTCTTTTGGATTTAAAGTTTATTTTTAAATCAGGCAAAGGATGGTTGCTGGCACAATTAGCAACTGGCTCTACCTGACAAATACTCTGGTGGAATCCAGTCCGTGATACATCACAGCTCAGACTCCTCCACAATTGCCCAGGCTCCACATTGAAGATCTGAGTCATACTCTCCCTAGGGTGAGGGGAGAAAGTGGGACTAGCTTTTCCCAAATACTTAAGAGTAGGAAACACTATTCTTCACCCAAAAGGTGGGATTCAATCCACGGAAGGGGAAGGGATCGGGAACGCTCCTGCCTCACAGAGGGGGAAAGGGAACCGTGGGCAAACGGGGCCTGTTAGATTGACATCTTAAGACCATAAGACCATAAGACAAAGGAGCAGAGGTCAGCCATTCGGCCCATCGAGTCTGCTCCACCATTTTATCATGAGCTGATCCATTCTCCCATTTAGTCCCACTCCCCCATCTCACCATAACCTTTGATGCCCTGGCTACTCAGATACCTATCAATCTCTGCCTTAAATACACCCAATGACTTGGCCTCCACTGCTGCCTGTGGCAACAAATTCCATAGATTCACCACCCTCAGACTAAAAAAATTTCTTCACATTTCTGTTCTGAATGGGCGCCCTTCAATCCTTAAGTCATGCCCTCTTGTACTAGACTCCCCCATCATGTGAGACAACTTTGCCACATCCACTCTGTCCATGCCTTTCAACATTCGAAATGTTTCTATGAGGTCTCCCCTCATTCTTCTAAACTCCAAGGAATACAGTCCAAGAGCAGATAAACGTTCCTCATACGTTAACCCTCTCATTCCCGGAATCATTCTAGTGAATCTTCTCTGTACCCTCTCCAACGTCAGCACATCCTTTCTTAAATAAGGAGACCAAAACTGCCCACAGTACTCCAAGTGAGGTCTCACCAGCACCTTATAGGGCCTCAACATCACATCCCTGCTCCTATACTCTATTCCTCTAGAAATGAATGCCAACATTGCATTCGCCTTCTTCACTACTGACTCAACCTGGAGGTTAACTTTAAGGGTATCCTGTACGAGGACTCCCAAGTCCCATTGCACCTCAGAACTTTGAATTCTTTCCCCATTTAAATAATAGTCTGCCCGTTTATTTCTTCTGCCAAAGTGCAGAACCATACACTTTCCAACATTGCACTTCATTTGCCACTTCTCTGCCCATTCTTCCAATCTATCCAAGTCTCTCTGCAGACTCTCCGTTTCCTCAGCACTACCGGCCCCTCCACCTATCTTCGTATCGTCAGCAAACTTAGCCACAAAACCATCTATTCCATAATCCAAATTGTTGATATACAATGTAAAAAGAAGCAGCCCCAACACGGACCCCTGTGGAACACCACTGGTAACCGGCAGCCAACCAGAATAGGATCCCTTTATTCCCACTCTCTGTTTCCTGCCAATCAGCCAACGCTCTATCCACGTATGTAACTTTCCCGTAATTCCATGGGCTCTTATCTTGTTAAATAGCCTCATGTGTGGCACCTTGTTAAAGGCCTTCTGAAAATCCAAATATACAACATCCACTGCATCTCCCTTGTCTAGCCTACTGGTAATTTCCTCAAAAAATTGTAATAGGTTTGTCAGGCAGGATTTTCCTTTAAGGAATCCATGCTGAGTTCTGCCTATCTTGTCATATGCCTCCAGGTACTCTGTAACCTCATCCTTGACAATCGACTCCAACAACTTTCCAACCACCAATGTCAAGCTAACAGATCTATAATTTCCTTTTTGCTTCCTTGCCCCCTTCTTAGATAGCAGAGTGACATTTGCAATCTTCCAGTCCTCCAGAACCATGCCAGAATCTATCGACTTTTGAAAGATCATCGCTAATGCCTCCGCAATCTCCACAGCTACTTCCTTCAGAACACGCGGGTGCATTCCATCTGGTCCAGGAGATTTATCCACCTTTAGACTATTCAGCTTCCTAAGTACTTTCTCTGTCGTAATTGTGACTGCGCACACTTCTCTTCCCTGCCACCCTTGAGTGTCCGGTATACTGCTGATGTCTTCCTCAGTGAAGACTGATGCAAAATACTCGTTCAGTTCCTCTGCCATCTCCTTTTCTCCCATTACAATTTCTCCAGCATCATTTTCTATCGGTCCTATATCTACTCTCACCTGTCTTTTACTCTTTATATACTTGAAAAAGCTTTTAGTGTCCTCTGATATTATTTGTTAGCTTCCTTTCATAGTTAATCTTTTCCCTCTTAATGACCTTCTTGATTTCCTTTTGTAGGGTTTTAAAAACTTCCCAATCCTCAGTCTTCCCACTAATTTTTGCTTCCTTGTATGTCTTCTCCTTTGCTTTAACTTTGGCTTTGACTTCTCTTGTCAACCACGGTTGCATCCTTTTTCCACTCGAAAATTTCTTCTTTTTTGGAATATACCTGTCTTGTACCTTCCTCATTTCTCGCATAAACTCCAGCCACTGCTGCTCTGCTGTCTTTCCCGCCAGTGTCCCTTTCCAGTCAACTTTGGCCAGTTCCTCTCTCATGCCACTGTAATTTCCTTTACTCCACTGAAATACCGACACATCAGATTTCAGCTTCTCTTTTTCAAATTTCACAGTGAACTCAATCATGTTATGATCTCTGCCTCCTAAGGGTTTCTTCACCTCAATCTCTCTAATCACCTCCGGTTCATTACACAATACCCAGTCCAGTACAGCCGATCCCCTGGTGGGCTCAACAACAAGCTGTTCTAAAAAGCCATCTCGCAGACATTCTACAAATTCTCTCTCTTGAGATCCAGTGCCGACCTGATTTTTCCAATCTACTCGCATGTTAAAGTCCCCCACAATTAGCATAACACTGCCCTTCTGACAAGCCTTTTCTATTTCCAGTTGTAATTTGTAGTCCACATCCCTGCAGCTGTTTGGAGGCCTATAGACAACTGCCATCAGGGTCCTTTTACCCCTGCTATTTCTTAGCTCAACCCATAAAGATTCTGCACCTTCCGATCCCATATCACCTCTTTCTAATGATTTAATATCATTTCTTACCAATAAAGCCACGCCTCTCCCTCTACCTACCTTCCTATCCTTCCGATACACCGTGTATCCTTGGATGTTCAGCTCCCAGAGACATGCATCCTTTAGCCAGGTCTCAGTGATGGCCACAATATCATACCTGCCAATCTGTAGCTGTACGACAAGATCTCGGTGAGGTATTTATAGGTTGGCTGAACAAGTGTTTTCTGTGCTGCTGTATTCTGTGACTCTCAATTGATACTGAGCCAGAGAGTGGAAGGAAAAGGGATTTCCATCATTACAGCCTGTGCAAGGGCGTGGCACACCACCTTCACCTGCAGGTACGGTCTAATCATGTTTACATGGGTTGGAATCAGATCTCTATCTGGACAATACACAGTCTGCTCCTTTGTGTGTTGGTTCTAATGTATTCACCAGCTTCGTTGCAAAGAACAAATTGTTCGCAGGCTGAACAGTGGGGGAAAAAACAGAATTGTTTGCCAAAGGCATGTTCCAGTCTACAAGAATGGAATACATTAACAAGGTCATTCAGCCCTTCGACAGCTCTGTCTGGATTATGGCTGTTCCATATCACTTAACTCCTCCGGTAGCAAAGATTGATCCACATTCCATTGCTTTTATTTTGTGAGGATGGAGTGGAGTTTAGGATGACTGAGAGAGCTTTAAAACCCCATTTACTGGTTGATGTAGTACTTCCTGGCATCAGCTGGTCCTAATGTAAAGGTTGAATTTCTTCTGGATTCTGGGCGAAGTGAAATATTTTCCAGTCCATTATCTGCCACACCTATCACCCATTAAATCAGAGAGAATATACACTTAGACATACAGTGGCCACTGTATTAGACACCGCGGTGGAACCCAGTGTGGTCTCCTGCCTCTGGAGTCCACTCACTTCAAAGTTCGATATGTTGTGTATTCAGAGATGTTCTTCTGCACACCACTGTTGTAACACATGGTTATCTGATTTACTGTCACCTTCAAGTCAGCTTGAACCAGTCTGGATCTTCTCCTCTGACTCCTCTCATTAATAAGACATTTTCACCCACAGAACTGCCACTTAATAGATGTTTTTTTTTGTTTTTCGCACCATTCTCTGTAAACTCTAGAAGCTGTTGTGCATAGAAATCCCAGGAGATCAGCAGTTTCTGAAATACTCAAACCATTCCATCTGGCACCAACAAACATTCCACATTCAAAATAACTTGCATTACACTTTTTCCCTATTCTAATGTCTGGTCTGAGCAACAACTGAACCTCTTGACCACATTTGCATGCTTTTATGCATTGCGTTACTGCCACCTGATTGGCTGATTAGCTATTTGCATTAATGGACAGGTGTACCTAAGCTTTTATAGATATGTAAAAAGGAAAAGACTGGTAAAGACAAATCTAGGTCCCCTGCAGACAGAAACAGGTGAATTGATTATGGGGAGCAAGGACATGGCAGACCAATTGAATAATTACTTTGGTTCTGTCTTCACTAAGGAGGACATAAATAATCTTCCAGAAATAGTAGGGGACAGAGGGTCCAGTGAGATGGAGGAACTGAGCGAAATACATGTTAGTAGGGAAGTGGTGTTAGGTAAATTGAAGGGATTGAAGGAGATAAATCCCCAGGGCCAGATGGTCTGCATCCTAGAGTGCTTAAGGAAGTAGCCCAAGAAATAGTGGATGCATTAGTGATAATTTTTTAAAACTCGTTAGATTCTGGACTAGTTCCTGAGGATTGGAGGGTGGCTAATGTAACTCCACTTTTTAAAAAAGGAGGGAGAGAGAAACCGGGGAATTATAGACCGGTTAGCCTAACGTCGGTGGTGGGGAAACTGCTGGAGTCAGTTATCAAGGATGTGATAACAGCACATTTGGAAAGCGGTGAAATGATCGGACAAAGTCAGCATGGATTTGTGAAAGGAAAATCATGTCTGACGAATCTCATAGAATTTTTTGAGGATGTAACTAGTAGAGTGGATAGGGGAGAACCAGTGGATGTGGTATATTTGGATTTTCAAAAGGCTTTTGACAAGGTCTCACACAGGAGATTAGTGTGCAAACGGTATTGGGGGTAAGGTATTGGTGTGGGTGGAGAATTGGTTAGCAGACAGGAAGCAAAGAGTGGGAATAAACGGGACCTTTTCAGAATGGCAGGCGGTGACTAGTGGGGTACCGCAAGGCTCAGTGCTGGGACCCCAGTTGTTTACAATATATATTAATGACTTGGATGAGGGAATTAAATGCAGCATCTCCAAGTTTGCGGATGACACGAAGCTGGGTGGCAGTGTTAGCTGTGAGGAGGATGCTAAGAGGATGCAGGGTGACTTGGATAGGTTGGGTGAGTGGGCAAATTCATGGCAGATGCAATTTAATGTGGATAAATGTGAAGTTATCCACTTTGGTGGCAAAAATAGGAAAACAGATTATTATCTGAATGGTGGCCGATTAGGAAAAGGGGAGGTGCAACGAGACCTGGGTGTCATTATACAACAGTCATTGAAAGTGGGCATGCAGGTACAGCAGGCGGTGAAAAAGGCGAATGGTATGCTGGCATTTATAGCGAGAGGATTCGAGTACAGGAGCAGGGAGGTACTACTGCAGTTGTACAAGGCCTTGGTGAGACCACACCTGGAGCATTGTGTGCAGTTTTGGTCCCCTAATCTGAGGAAAGACATCCTTGCCATAGAGGGAGTACAAAGAAGGTTCACCAGATTGATTCCTGGGATGGCAGGACTTTCATATGAAGGAAGACTGGATGAACTGGGCTTGTACTCGTTGGAATTTAGAAGATTGAGGGGGGATCTGATTGAAACGTATAAGATCCTAAAGGGATTGGACAGGCTAGATGCAGGAAGATTGTTCCCGATGTTGGGGAAGTCCAGAACGAGGGGCCACAGTTTGAGGATAGAGGGGAAGCCTTTTAGGACAGAGATTAGGAAAAACTTCTTCACACAGAGAGTGGTGAATCTGTGGAATTCTCTGCCACAGGAAACAGTTGAGGCCAGTTCATTGGCTATATTTAAGAGGGAGTTAGATATGGCCCTTGTGACTACGGGGGTCAGGGGGTATGGAGGGAAGGCTAGGGCGGAGTTCTGAGTTGGAGGATCAGCCATGATCATAATAAATGGCGGTGCAGGCTCAAAAGGGCCGAATGGCCTACTCCTGCACCTATTTTCTATGTTTCTATGTTTCTATAAAGTGGCCACTGAGTGTATAGAATATACCTATTTGTCCTCTGTATTCTTGGGCCCATAACCTAGTCTTTGCAGCCTGGCCTGTTTTACAGGGCACACACTCCTGTTTTTTCACCCACTGTTGCCTTATTGTCTTCATTCCCTGCCCCACCACACACACACCTTACACCCCAGACCAGGTGCTCCCAGATATTCCTGGAAAAGAAGATTTTGCAAATGAGTCCCAAATATCCCTTTTTTTTGGCTTTGGCCTTTCTTTAAGAAGCAGAAGAGCTCAAAACTAACTTTCAGCCTGCTGAGAGCCAATCTTATGTGTAGTTACAAGCTAATTTCATCATTACACCATCTCCACTTGGCATTTCTTGAAAGGTCAGAATAAATTCTCTCTCTATATTCAAGGAAACACAAACTAAGAATACGTAACGGTGTGTCTTGTCTTTGGAATTTAACCTGTTTTACTAAGTTTTAATCCCTTTGCTTCTCCAAACAGGGCGCATTCTGGGCCTTACCCCTTCAATTGTTTGTCGATATACAAAGCACAGTCATACCTACAGATACAAATTGCGAAGAAAACTTTAGGAAATGAAGCAAGCAGGATGGGAAGCTGCAAATTAATACTGTAAAGTCTCCATGTAGACAGCTAGACCACACTATCCAGATCAGGACAATGTAGACAATAGCTTGATGGAGTAATGCCCTGTTTGATGAACAGCACCGATAACTACTGTTTCTTGCAATCACTACAAGTCCTGATCCCATACCCAGTCTAGAATCCCTGGCCTGTGCCCCTCCCAGCCTGGATTGGGAGCAGAGAGTGGAAAACCACCCAGCAAAATGTCAAATACACAAGTAAGTCGGCAGAGGCTGGAAATCCAAAGCAACACACACATACACACACACACACACAAAATGCTGGAGGAACTCAGCAGGTCGGGCAACATCTGTGGAAATGAATAGATAGACAATGCTTCAGACTGAAACCCTTCTTCAGGACTGAGAAGGAAGGGAGATGATGTCAGGATAAAAAGGTGGGAGGAGGGGAGGGAGGGGAGCTGGAAGGCAATACGTGAAGCGAGGTGGGTAGGAAAGGTCAAAGGCTAGAGAGGAAGGAATCTGATAGGAGAGTGGACCATAGGAGAAAGGGAAGGTGGAGGGAAGCCAGGGGAAGTAATAAGCAGATGAGAAGAGGTAGAAGGTCAGAGTGGGGAATAGAAGAAGGCAGGAAGAATTTGTTTACCGGAAGGAGAAATCAATATTCATGCCAACAGGTTGGAGGCTACCCAGGCTGAGTACAAGGTATTGCTCCTCCACCCTGAGGGTGGCCTCATCTTGACACAAGAGTAGTCTATGGATCGCCATGTCAGGATGGGAGTCAGCATTAAAATGCTTGGTCACCGGGAAGCCCTGCTTGTGGCAGATGGTTTCGATGAAGTGGTCCCCCAATTTACAATGGGTCTCACCAATGTAGAGGAGGCCACATTGGGAGAACTGGACATAATAGATGACCCCAGCAGATTCACAGGTGATTCACCTGGAAGGACTGCCTGGGGCCCTGGATGGAGGTGAGGGAGGAGGTGTAAGAGCAGGTGTAGAGCTGGATGGACGTATATGGGCTGGCCGCCTGCAGGGAGATTAGTGGGTAGGGACAAATGGACAAGAGAATCACAGAGACAGCAATCCCTGAAGAAAGCAGTTGAGGCGGGGCGGGGGGGGTGGAATGTAAAGCTGGGTTTAGTGGTAGGATCCCTTTGGGGGTGGCGGAAGTCGCGGAGGATGACGCATTGGACACGGTGGCTGACAGGGTGGTAGGTAAGGACAAGAGGAACTTGAACATTATGTCAAAGTTGTTTCTCCTTTCACCTGTTCCCAAGTCCAGTGAGAATGCCAGCAAATTGCTCTGCCCTCCGTCTACATTAGTAGTTCCCAAACTTTTTTGGATTACCACCTTCTTGGCTCCCAGACCACATCCCTTTTCTCCCTTTCTGGTGATTACATAAAAACTATAAAGAATTTTGATTTGTAATGCACAATGAAAGAAAACAGGAACTGCAAATTCAAAGCAGTGATAAATAATTGCAAAAAATATTCAAATCTATTTAAGGCTACAAATAAAATTATTTTTTTAATTACAGTAAGAAACAATTTTCTTCAACTACTTTAGAGCATACATTAGAAGACCAAGTATTCACTCCTTCATTGCTTTTTCCACTTTTTGAGATGGATAGGCTTGGTGGAGAGAGATCAGCTTCTCAACATCAGGCTGAATGAATAAACTCTCTTCCTGGGCTTCCAGCCAGATACAGGTGTCAATTAAAACCAATGTTTCAATGACAAACTCCGCCATCTTCATCAGGGACGATGCCTGGGAATGTCTAGTCTGGTGGTATTTATACTCCTGCAGTCCATCCCTCCTGATTGGCTAGTCCTCATCCAATCAGGTTTCCACCCTGCTCAAGTGCCTGGACTTTGAGGAGAGGCCTCTGAGTCCACCGGCCTTATACCCCAAATGCTTCTTCAGATACAGTCGTTCCTCGGTATCTACGGGGATTGGTTCCAGGACCTCCCGCGGATACCAAAATCCGCAAATGCTCAGGTCCCTTAAATAAAATGGCATAGTATTTGCATATAACCTACGCACATCCTCTCGTACACTTTAAATCATCTCTGGATTACTTATAATACCTAATACAATGTAAATGCTTTGTAAATAATTGTTATACTGTATTGTTTAGGGAATAATGACAAGAAAAAAAAAAGTCTGTACATGTTCAGTACAGATGCAACCATCGTAGCTCTTCTGGGAACGCTGATGCTGCCTCGGCTTCAGCCGATGCTGACTCTCCCGTGATCTTTAACTTCCTGAGGCTGTAGTGCTTTACGTAGCTAGCCAGCCATCCCTCACTAGCCTTAAAACCCCTTCCTCTTGCTCACAACACAAGTAGCGAACGAATGAGACGCTAGGCAAACAATGAGTGCTGGAGAGAGACTGAGGATCTGTGAAATGGCGGGAGGCTACAGCAGGGTATGCCTACACATCCCTTCATTCGCATGGATTCAGTGTAGTGCTCAGCGCGTGGCAAATACAACTTTTGCTTTTTGGAACTTTCTGGAATTTTTTTTTGAATATTTTCGATCCGCAGTTGGTTGAACCTGTGGATATGGAGGGCTGACTGTACGTCGAAGACACCTTCGTAGTGTGACCTCATGGACTCCAGGTACTCCAACAGTTCCACCACCATCTGATCAGTAGACATCCAAACATTCAATTTATGATGGAGATGAAGAAGAATGGTTGCCTCCGGTTCCTGGACATTCTAATTAGATGGAAACCAGATGGTAGCCTGGGACATATCAAATGGACTTATACCTCATCAATAACAGCCACCATCATGCCTCCCTACATAGAGTTGTCCTTTCTACTTGGATTAACTGTGCAAAAACTATTTCGGACCCAGGGAGTCTCCATGAGGAAACAAGACGACATTCCTACAGAATGGCTACAGAGTGAGGAAATCAATCGGGTCCTTAAAAAGGCCCGAAAAACCAGGAAATCCAACAACAAGGAGGAACCCGTCACTACCGCCTGTCTTCCCTATATTTCCATGGTTTCTAGAAGGATTGCCAGGATCCTAAAGAAATACCGGATTAATACCATCCATAAGCCCATCGGGAAGCTCAAGTCACAGCTTATGTGGGTGAAAGGTGACCTGGGACTCAGGACATCTGGATTTACAGGATTCCCTGTGAACGCACAATATCGTATATCGGCCAGATGGGAAGCACGGTGGAAACCCACATCAAGGAGCACAAGAGGTGTATCTGTTTGGTTTACCTGGAGAAATCAGTGGTAGTAGAACATTGCGTTCACTATGGCCATAGTATTGACTTCAACGGCACAAAACTATTGTGCTGCACCAATGGCTTTTGGGACCACCTGCTGAAGGAAGCCATTGAAATAAAACTAGAGAATTTTTTTTTTTAAACAAAGATGAAGGCTTTGCTCTGAGTAAGAACTGGAATTTGATTATAAACAAGGTGGGAGAGTGGAAACCTGATTGGATGAAGACTAGCCAATCCAGGGGGACAGACTATGGGGGGTCTAAATACCACCAGACTAGATTTGCCCAGACATCAACCCTGATGACGATGGCAAAGTTTGTCATTGAAACTTCAGTTATAATCGATACCTGTACCCAGCTGGAAGCCCGAGAACAGTTCATTTGTCATATACACTGAGAAAGCACTAGATCCTTTTTCATCAGGCTGAATGTCACTCAGGTGTGTCAGATCCCCACATTAAGCAAGTTGCAGTCTGTTTCATTGCTTTGAAAGAAGCTGGGTGACTACACTGAAACCAAGCTCCACTGAATAAGATAATGGAAGTGCAATAAGGAACACCTTGGTATCTTTCCACAGTGTAGGATAGCATTTAGAGATTACCTTCTGCAACCAAGAGTTACGCTATAATTTCTTGAACTTGGCTTCAGCTCAAAGTCATTTTGCAGCAAAATCACTTCTTCCTCCATCCGCCCTGTTAATTCCTCATTACAAGAGTTCAGGAATGGATTTATTACCCAATCTGGAATTAGGATCAAGTGAAGATCCTGAAATCTCTCTGAAATCTTTATGCAGCTCGCCCAGGTGGGCACTGTCTACCTTAAGATCATCATCTGGTATTTTTTCTTCCTCTTCCAACTCAGAGGCTCAGAAATTGGCAAAGGTTCTGACGGCTGATGCACTTACAATCAATAGGTTTAATTTGGACAGAAATGTGGAGATGACTGATCTAACTTTGTTAAGATTCACATTATTTCCTTGCAATTGAAGATTCACTTCATTAAATTTTGTGAATAATTTTAACAAGTAAGCAATGTCATGCCTAATATTAAGTTGATTACTGAATGAAGCTTTCGAGTCTTCAAACAATTTTATAACAGTTTCAAAAAGCACATGAAAGCACCTCAGGCAGCTTCCTTTAAAAGCTATCTGACCTCTGTGAGCAACAGCAGGCATTTAAACCTCATGATTCTCAAAACAAAGCTTTCAAAATAGCAAATAGTCAAGAATTGAGAGCATGGGACAATTTTATTTACTGGTGCAGTGACAGTATTTAATGATTTGTGCTGCCAAACGGTTTTTTTTGTGACAAGATGTTGTCGGTGAATTACACAGTGAATGATAAAAACGTCAGTACAGCTTTTTTAAAGAAAGTAGTAACCGCACTGTGGAATCCTGTCATTGATTGTGCCCCATCTGTTGCACAAGCAAGAACATTGGTGTTTAGAATGTCTTTCTCTGTGAACATTTGCTCAACAACCCAAAATATTGACTCCCCTTTTATATCTGTTTTTAGTCCCCTTGCAAATAACTGTTGAATCATGCTTTCATCTTTTATGAAGCAAACATAACCAAGGTTCATTTCCTGGCAGAATTGACTCATCCAAATATAGAGCAAATTCTGTTGTTCTAAGTATACTGCACAAAGTGTCTTTCACATTCTCAGATATTTCATCTATTCGTCTTTGAGCGAAACTGTCACTGAGCAGAAACGCTTTAATTATTTGGTCCAGTGACTTACGCCACCTCAAGCGCTGGGGAATGTTATGATGCCATCATAGCCCGGGCAAAACATGACTCTGCCTTAAGGTGGGGCCGCAATATCTTAGTTGGGCCGTGGGCTAGAGAAATAGAGTCAAAAGAGCAGATTATGAACTTTACCACATTAAACACCATACCCTAATTCACAGGAATTGTGTCACCGTGTGATTAGAGTATGGGAATCATACTAGCTAACACTGTACTACAGTAGTGAACAGCAATAACGCATGAGTCAGGCCTAGAAATAACGATTTCTTCAGTCCAGATTTCTTATGCTATGCCGAATAGAGAAGTGTCACATGGCTTTTCAACAACTATAACGCACTTCAAGCAAAGTCTAAGAGAAGTGTGAGTTATCAAGAGATGAGGTGATTATGTGATCATCGTAAAGAGACACCAAGGATCAAAAGCTTACAAGTAATTCATTTAAATTAAACCTGCAGTCCCTTAGCTGCCCCCCTTGATATTGAGTGCCCCCCCCATCACCCCCTCTAACTTTATCACTCCTTTAAAAACTCCTATCGCCCACTCTGGAACCACTGGTTGAAATTCTAGGTGAGGAAAGGGATGAGCAGAGTGATAACAATAACTGTACATGACAGAAATCCACAGATCATGAGCAAATTTGCCTTGGAGCTTGCCCAATATTGGCATCACGTCAAGTCGAGTGTATTGCCTATGGTGAGGTGCAGGTACAATAAAAAATCGGCTTGCAGCAACATCACAGACATGTGGATTCAAACACTATAATCTATGTTGGGATGGTGTTTGGTGAGAAAATGGCCAATGCATTCTGTACAAAGTAGCAGAAGATTGCACCAGCCAGAGGTTATTTTTCTCACTCCTGCATCAATGGACAGTAAAACAGGCAGCTTGTAATGCCTGCCAATCCCATAGGTTACTCAAGAGACAACATTTCATTATCTCCAGGGATCCTTAGCAACAGACCAGGCAAGAACAGGAGCAGTCATGGGCCAAGGTTGGACAGACCAGAGGATCAGAATGTCCAACTCCTGTCACCAGCTGGAATCCACCCACAGCGAGGGTGGGGCACAATTATGCCCCTTCTTTTTCTCGAGGAGCTCACGTGGCAACAGGTGGGGTGAAATCAAGATGGCACTAAACAGAGACTCCTTCGCTTGCATCTTCAGAAACAGCTCCATTTCTATCTTTGATATCTCTTTCTTTCCCTTTTCAGGGTGTGGAGGGTTCTCTTGAAGATCCTGACCTGGAGTTACTCTCTGACTTGGGTTCTTTGCGGGATTGGGACCCACTCTCAGGGCTTCACAACCGGCCGCTTTTTGATATGCCAAGGATGCAGCCTGGAAGACTAGTGTGCCTACAGGGTTCCGGCATTTCATGGCTCTGTGGACGTGCTGATTCAAGGCCGGTGCCCTTGACTGAAGCATCGCGGGAGAACATGGAACATCGGGAGCAGCAGGCCAGCTATGGTGGGGGGTTACGTGTCCTGAGAGCTGTGGCTTTTTGGTGCTGACTCTCTGGGCTCAGAGCTCAGAAAAAGTGACACAACAGACATTTAACATCATCAGTCAGCGAGTTGCTTGTTATGTCTCCATCTCACAACACACTGGAGGAACTCAGCAGGTCGGGCAGCATCTGTGGAAACGATCAGTCAACGTTTCTATTCAAACATACTGAAGAGCCACAAAGGCCCTTTAAAAATGTTTAACTTTCCACACACTACCTGATTTACTAAATGAGAGATGGGACCTGATTTTATTCACCGCTGTAATAGCAGTACTTAATGATGTGTGCCACCAGACACTTAGGTTTCTTGCAACAAGGTGCTGACTGTGAATTACACATTGAACGTAAAGTATGTTCAGTACAGCTTTTTTCTAGGAAGTGATAATCCCACGGTGGTGTCCTGTCATTGATGGTGCCCCAACTGTTGCACAAGCAAGATTGTTGAGCGAGTGGAATGCCCTTCTCTTTGAAAAATTGTTCACGTCTTTTTTTGTTGTGTTTTATTTCAGATTTCCAACATCTGCTGCAGTTTTTTTTTTGGTTTCCATTTACAGTGGAATGAGGGCACCCGTCAAGAATGTCTCATTCCTGCTATTTATGTTGTCTGTCTCAATGAAACAACATCACACAGAAGGGAGTTCAGAAGCCCAAGGACAAGGTGGCAGTGACAGCAATCAGCTTGTCTTCTCAACACAAGTCGAAAAGCAGACTGTTAGTATCTGAATCCCAGATCTACAAGTCAGTCTGGGGCATCCAAACTGGGAGACAATTTTGCCATACTCACCATTAAACAGAGAGTTATTTTGCACCAGATCACACCGACCTTTCAGTTCCTGGTTACAACTTCCCCTTTTTATGAACTCAAATCTACATATTTTAAAATGGCACACAATAATTACTTAAAAACACAAAGTTCAGAAGCAGGGCTGAATGGAATGATCTGTCTGCTGGGAACTTTCTATGAGATGGATGTTTTTGACTGAAAAGTGGTTTGCCAAGTATTTTGGAAACTGAGAGATTGTTTTGAAGTCTTTTTGGTCAATAATTTAAACTTAGTCATGGTTTTCCTACCCGAAGTTTAGTCATACCTATTCTTGGTGTTGCAAAGTACAACTCCCTTTCAAAGTTTTATTCAACCTTATTCTGGCAATTTTCCTAGGTCATATTTTCCAAGATTATTATTTTTCCCCTATGATTCACAGCACTGGAACAGGAAGAGGAAGCTAAACAGAACTCTTGAACAAGTAAGGGGAAGCCGGCTTCATTCTCAAAAACCTGGGGGCACAAATTTACAATAATTGGCAATTAAATAGAGATGAAATGGGTTAGCACACATATTGAGCCAAATGTGTTTGTCTGCTTCATCTCCAACAAAATGGAGTGGCGCTACTGGACATCATCATTTTTATTTGAGGAAAATGTTGCTTGGTGTTGGACAGAGATTGGATCCAATTGCAAGGGGATGTGCTCCTTTCTCAGGACTACCAATTAATTAATTGGGTTATTCCACTTGGCACTCTGTAGGAATGGTGGTTAGGCTGCTCCATGGCCACTAATTGTGAGCCATTTGTGCATTATAAGACCATAAGGTAGAGGAGCAGAATTAGGCCTTTTGGCCCATCAAGTCTGCTCTGCCACTCCATCACGGCTGATCCACTTCCCTCTCAGTCCCAGTCTGCTGCCTTCTTCCCGCATCCCTTCATGCACTAACCAATCAAGAATCTATCAACCTCTGCCTTAAATATACCCAGTAATTTGGCCCCCCACAGCCGCTTGTGGCAATGGCTTCCGCAGTTTCACCACTCTCTGGCTAAAGGATCCTGGAATCATTTTTGTGAACCTCCTTTGAATCCTCCCCAATATCAGAACATTCTAACCTCCCTTGTGCTTTATAAAGCCTCAATATTACAATCTTGGTTTTATATCTTGGCATTTGCTTTCCTCACCACCGACTCAACCTGCAAGATTCTCAGATTCTCAACCTGAGAATCCTGCACGAGGACTCCCAAGCCACTTTGCACCTCAGATTTAAAAATTTTCTCTCTACTTAGAAAATAGTCTACACCTTTATCTCTTCTACCAAAGTGCATGACTATACATGTCCTGACACTATTTCATCTGCCTCTTCCTTGCCCATTCTGCTAACCTAAGTAAGTCCTTCTGTAGACTCTGCTTCCTCAAACTATCTGCTCCTCCACCTATCTTTGTATCGCCTGCAAGCGTTGCAACAAAGCCATCAATTCCATCATCCAAATCATTGACATATAACACAAAAAGTATTGTTATTTCTTCAAAGAATTCCAACAGATTGGTCAGACAAGATCTTCCCTTAAGAAAACCATGCTGTCTATCGCCTATTTTATCGTGTGCCTCTAAGCAGCCCAAACCACATCCTTAACAATCGACTCCAACATCTTCCAAGCCCCTGAGGTCAGACTAACTGGCCTATAATATGCTTTCTTCTGCCTTTCTCCCTTCTTGAAGAGTGGAGTGATATTTACAATATTTCTGTTCTCTGGAACCATTCTAGAATCCAATGATCCTTGAAAGAATATTACTAATGCCTCCGGGGTGTATGGGGTGTCCGGGGAGGGGTAGCACCTTCGGTGGTGGGCTTGTTGTGCTCCGCGCAGGGGCAACTCAGCCACCTTTGGTTGCTCCTGCCAGCCGGCTCTCACCTGTCACTCCAAGTGATCGTTTGCATGTGACAGTGGCCACGCCCCAGTGCACCGCTTCAACAGGCCGGCTAAACCAGGTGAGGGTAGCTGGGAACCTCCAACCCCGGTGAGATAGGGAGATGACGACCCCAGCATGTGAAGCCAGCTCTGGCACAATGGGCAAATGAGATCAACTGCATGCTCCAAAGGGCAAGAAGGCGGTGCTGCAACACTTCACGGAGAGCGAAGGGTAGGACAAGGCACAGAAGGCAACATGTCTATCCACTGCAGCTGAGGAAGTATCCAGACGTGATGGTTTTTCATAGCATTGGTCCAAGATTTTTGAGGCCAAGAGAGTGGAACTGCCCCAGTGCAATGTTTTTTTTTCCCCACAATAAAACTTCTCCCGCACAGGTTTTATCTGTACAGCACAGACAAACGTCATCGTCGGAAACAATGAACAACCAACACTAATGCCTCCACAATCTCCTCAGCTACCTTCTTTCAGAACCCTGGAATGTGGACCATGTGGTCCAGGTGACCAATCTACCATCAGGCCTTTCAGCTTCCCAGGCACCATCTCCCTAGTAATGGCAACTTCACACACTTATGGCCCCTTACACTCAAGTTTCTGAGATACCGCTAGTGTCTTCAACAGTGAAGAATGATGTAAAATACCTATTCAGTTCATCCGCCATTTCCTTTGCCCCCATTACTACTTCTCCAACTTCATTTTTTAGCAGTCCAATAGCAATTCTCACCTCTTTTACACTTTATACTGTATATCTGAAGAAACTTTTGGCATCCTTGTTAATAGTATTGGCTAGCTTACCTTTGTATATCAACTTTTCATTCTTTATGACTTCTTTTTAGTAGCCTTCTGTTGGTTTTTAAAAGCTTCCCGATCCTCTAACTTCCCAATACTTTTTGCCCTATTATATGCCCACTTTTTAGCTTTTATGTTGGCTATGACCTCTTGTCAGCCATGGTTGTGTCATCCTGCCTTTAGACTACTACTTCTTTGGGATGTATCTAACCAGTACCTTCCATCCATTGCTGCTCTGCCATCATCCCTGCTAGTGTTCCCTTCCAATCAATTTTGGCCAGCTCCTCTCTCATGCCTCTGCAATTCCCTTTACTCCATTATAATACTGATACATCTCCTTCTTCGTACTGTCCACAATTACAGGATGAAACTAAACATCCTCCACCCAAGAGCGTATTACATCATGACCCTGAACACCCCCCACCCAAGAGTGTATTACTACCTACATTGCTGCGTGTGGGGCACTGGCTTTTGTGCTAAATGATTGCACATTCCCCAAGATGTGGCAATGACTCGATTTCAAAGATGTTTCATTGGAGTTAAAGCACTTTGAAACACCCTCTTATTGTGGAGGAAGCTGTCTTATTATGCATGCATAACGAAGAACTTCAGTTTCCAGTGGGAGATACGAGGGGCTCACCCGAAAGTGGAAGCTACTATGGTGACCAGATTGCACGCGGACAGGGTTGAGTGGCAGTTCAGTAATAAAATGTGTTAATGCAAATCCATGCTAAGTTTGTCTTTATTAAGAACAAACATAATCAATACTAGGAAAATAGTTTTCACCCCCACCTTGGGGTGCTAGCTGTAAATTCCAATAATCTGGTTAGACTAGGTCAGGCCATGAGTATTTCTACAACGTCAGTGTCTAGAGTTCTGCATGAATGAAGCAGATGAGAAGCAAACATCACACCTTGTAGAAGAATGCTGTGACACTGAAACAGAACCACACAGACCTCCAGTGATCTTACACCTCCACACTCACAGTCCTAATGTAGAATTGTCAGAGCCGCTGCAATTCATCCAGTGCCCTCGGGTATACACAATCATGTCTAGGAATTGTGCATCTATCTACCTTCAATAACATACTTTATTTCTAATTATTTACAAGATCGTGATGGGTATACAGAGATTGGGTGAACCCAACAGTTTTATTCTTAGGGAAGGGGAATTAAAAACTAGAAGGCAGAGGTCTATGGAGAGAAGCGAAAGATTCAGATTCTTAATTGGAATCAGGTGTATTACTGACATGTCGTGAAATTTGTTCTCTTGTAGTACAGTGCAAAGATATTAAAAAATACCGAGTTACAATAAAATATTAAATAAATAAACCATCCAACAGAGGAATAATGAGGTAGTGTTCATAAACCGTTCAGTAATATGATGGTGGGGGGAAAAGAAACTGCCCAAAATGGAGAATGCAGGTCTTCAAGCTCCTGTGCCTTCTCCTCGAGGGTTTTAATGAGAAGAAGCAATTTAAAAAGGACCCAAGGTGTGCTGTATATTTGGAATGAGCTGCCAGAGCAAGTGTTTGAGGCAGGTACGATAATGACATTTCAAAGACATTTGGGTAAGTACATGGACAGGACAGATTTATGGGGACAAAGGCCGCATGCGAGCAAATCGGACTAGCTTGTGGGCACTGTGGTCAGGGTGAACAAGCCAGGCCAAAGGGCCCGTTTCAATACTGATTTAACCTACAACTATTTCCTTGTAATGTGCTCCTGTTGCCCATTCCAGGAACAACAACCTGTTTAATATTGACTGAGTACCCTGCAGCATCATGCAGTCTCGGGACAGGAGGACTCATAATAAAATATTACCCACAAGGCAAGGGAGCAAAATCAGGCCATTTGGCCCATCGAGTCTGCTCCGCCATTCGATCATGATTGATCCATTACCTCTCTCAAACTCATTCTCCTGCCTTCTCCCCATAACCTTTGCACCCTCATTCTAATATCTAATAGACTAATATCTATTCCCATTGTTACTCAAAACTATGACATATTATGAATACACCCGGCCCTCCTTATCTGTGGGGGATTGGTTCCAGGACCCCCCGTGGATACCAAAAAACATGGATGCTCAAGTCCCTTATATAAAATGGCGTAGTATTTGCATATAACCTACGCACATCCTCCCGTATAGTTTAAATCATCTCTAGATTACTTATAATACCTAATACAATGTAAATGCTATGTAAATAGTTGTTATTCTGTATTGTTTAGGGAATAATGACAAGAAAAAAGAAGTCTGTAACACGAGACGCGAGGCAAGCAATGCTCAAACAACCAGTGCTGGAAAGAGAACTTCCGGGTTTTCCCAATCCGTGGTTAGTTGAATCCGCGCATACGGAACCCGCGGATAAGGAAGGCCGACTGCACTACTTCTTAGACACACTCCCACTTCAATCTTTGAGCTGGCCCATTCTTGAGCATCAAGTCCAGCAAAGTCATTTCCATCAATGAACAGGAAACACCAACCAAGCTACTTCACCCATCCACCCTTTGGGTACATCACCTCCTCTTTCCATTTCTGCTAAGTTTCATATTTGTATTGTTGAAGTAAAAACCGAATGGTACCAATATATTTAAAATTGTGCGTTAATTGAACCAAACTGGCATAACAGTGAATCTCCAGAACACATCTGAATTGGGTGGATACATTTGCCACCATCCACGCTGAAGTTAACTACAGGGCAGATTATTACCTTTATGCAGGTAGATCAGGACTTTACACTCCAGTTGCTGAAAGAATTTGGTGCAGCAGATGGTTAAGGAAGGCCGTCAAGTACAGGAACAGGGATGACGTAGCAATTGTACAAGACCTGAGTGAGAGTGCACTGTGTCTTGTGTAAACACAAAATACTCTGCAGATGCTGGGGTCAAAGCAACACGCTGGAGGAACTCAGCAGGTCGGGCAGCATCCGTAGAAACGGACAGTCAACGTTTCAGGCCGAGACCCTTCGTCAGGACTGAACAGGGGCCCTATACAGAAGGTGGGGGGAGGGTGGGAAGAAGAAGTCTTGTGTGCAGCTTTGGTCTCATTATCTCAGGAAGGATGCCCTTGATTGAAGGGAGCGTAAAGAAGGTTCACCAGCACGAGGAATTCTGCAGATGCCGGAAATTCAAGCAACACACATCAAAGTTGCTGGTGAACGCAGCAGGCCAGGCAGCATCTCTAGGAAGAGGTACAGTCGACGTTTCGGGCCAGACTGATTTCCGTGATGGAAGGACTAATGTATGACGCAATTATGACTAGCGTATTTGACTCTTTGGGGCACTCTTTTGTCTTTGTGGATGTTTGCAAAGAAAAAGAATTTCAGGATGTATACATTTCTCTGACATTAAAAGTACCTTTGAAACCTTTGAATTAGGCTGTTTTCTCTGGAGTTTAGAGGATTCAGGGGACTCATCAAAACCTACTTATGACAGGATAGAATACATGTAGGAAAGACTATAACTTGGGGTGACAGTCTAAGGTTAAGACTGAGATGAGGAAAAATCCCTTCTGACAGAGGGTGGCAAATCTGTGAAGGTCTCTGTCACAATGAGCAGTTGAAGCCAAGTTATTAAATAAAATTTGTTTTTAGAAATGGAGGGATCAAGGGCAGAGCTAAAGATGGCACCAGAGGGAGATTTCTCCCAGCTCATCAGCAAAACAGTTCAACACTCACAACACGCTGGAGGAACTCAGCAGGTCGGGCAGCATCCGTGGAAACGATGAGTCGACGTTTCGGGCCTGAACCCTTCGTCAGGACAGAACAGTTCAATTCTTCCTATTCTAATGTATCTATTTTTCTTTTCAGGGTGGCTGGAGTCCTATCGGGATCTTTGATCTCACAATTATGGTTCTGCACAGCGGCATGTTCCCATTCTTGGAGCTTGCCAATCAGCTGCATTGTGGTATGCCCTGATTCGGCCTGAAGTCAGGTGACTTTGGGGTCCTGCACAGCTCCTGCGGACATGGATTCTCGCCGGACTCATGTGTAACGGGAGCCGGAAGATCGAAGACAGCAAGAGTGGTTGTCAGAGAGCTCGGCACCTAGTAATTGATCTGTTGATTCTCAAGTCAGGGAACTCAAAATTAAAAGTTAATGCTTCAGACTGACTGTAAAAATCAAAATGGCAACTGTTGTCTCCCCTGTCGCTGTGGAAGGAGCAATATCAGTCTTTCCCTTGTAAGTGAGAGAGATTGCCTGTGGGATGTTGGAACGTTAGTTTTTGATGTACTGTAGATCATAATCTTCTTTTGGGTGCTTTCCTGTTGCTTGCATGGTAGGTGGTGGAAATGCTGATGTTTTATGCTAGAATAAATGGGGGGGGAGGGGAGGAGGGGGAAGGCTGCTTGGTGCTCCTTGTGCATGGGAAGGGGGCAGGGGAGATTTGGGGTTCTTACATTTTTTTTCCTGTCATTCGTTTTTTGAGAGGTTTCTTCTGTTTCTAGGATGTCTGCAGAGAGTAAGAATTTCAGGTTTTATATTGGAACTATATTGTACAAATGGAACTATTGAACTATTGAAGGGATATGGGGAGAAAGCTGGAACAGGGGACCAAAGTTGGAGGGTCCACCACGATCACATGGAATAGTGCAATTTAATGGCCCACCTCGTTGTTTCATAGGTCTATATTTCAATAATTGGAAGAATTAGAGCAGGATTGTATTACCGTGTATGAAGCCATGAAAATATTGAATACATTGCACTATTCAAATTCCTGTCAATGCCGACACTGGTCCTGTAGATAGGATTTTTTTTTAAAAAGAGGAAGAGAAAACGGGAAATTAGAACTGTTCAGCCTAACAAAAGTGGTTAGGAAAATGTTAGTGTGTTATAAAGGATGCAAAAATAGCATAGGTAGAAAATATAAACAGGCATTCACAAAGTCAACATGGCTGTGTGTAAGTGAAGTCAAGCTGACAAATCTGCTGGAGTTCAATTACGTAACTAGTAGCTTAGAGGAGGTGAAACCAATTCATGTGGTTTAGTTATATTCACAGCAGGCCTTTGAGAAAGTGTTATGTATGAAGTTACATAAAGAGGGACCAGGAAGTAACAGGACAGAAGGAAATATGGTATTTACAGAGAGGATCAGTGTTGATCATATTGAATGGTCTAGTTCTACAATCTATTTATTTTTATTTATTGAGAAACAGTATGTAGTAGTCCCTACCGGCCCTTTGAACCATGCCACCCAGCAATCCTCCAATTTAATCCCAGCCTAATCACGGGACAATTTACAATCATCAATTAACCTACCAACCGGTCGGTCTTTAGACTGTGGGAGGAAACCCACATGGTCACGGGGAGAACGTACAAACTCCTTACAGGCAGTGCTGTGAATTGAACCCGGGTTGTCTGCACTGAAAAACGTTGTGCTAACCACAACACTACCGTTCCGTTTTCCTTGATCCTCAAGTTAAAACATGGAGTTGGCAGTGATATAAGTATAGAAAATTGGCAGACGGACTGGAAACAGAGGAGGAATCATTTATTTTTCAGGGTGACAGGATGTAATTTTCGGGGTGCTGCTGAGATCAGTGCTTGGGTAGTCTCTATATTAAAGAATGGTAGACAGAACAGAATGTAATATTTCTAAGTTTGGTAGCATCATTACAAGAAGGATACAAAGAGATTTCCAAAGTAACAAGATGAAAAATGCAGTCTAACCTGTATGAAAGAGAAGTCACATTTGAAACAGCTGAAATGTGAGGTTATCTGGCTGGATATGCAGAACATACAGCAACACACCACAGGAAAAGGCCTTTTGTGCTCAATGACTAAACTAACCATGATGCCAACTTAAACTAATTTCAACAGCCTACACATGATCTACTTTATATGCTTCCATTCTCTGTCTGTTCGTGCACCAGACTTAATGCACCCGGCAATATGTTGGGAAGTACTGACATGTAAAGGGATCTGTATGTCCTTGTACATGAGTCACTGAATGCAAAACAAGAGAAAGCAACAAATATTTGGTTGGTCTTCACTGAAAGGGGACTTGAGTACAGGAGCAAGGTGTCTTACTGCAATTGTAAAAATTTTGGGGATGACCACATCTGGAAAATTGCGTACAGATTTGATCTCCTTATGCATTAAACGTTCACATTCCTGGAATGGTAGCGCTGTTGCATGAGCAGAGATTGGGCTGGGTAGCCCTGCTGCCACTAGAGACAAGATCTCATTGAAAGCCATAAGAGTTTGACAGGGCTCGACAGGCTGGATACAGGGAAGATGTTTTCTCTGGGTGGAGTGTTGAGAATGAGGTGTCACCATCTGAAGACAAAAGGCAAAACATTTAGGACTGGAATGAAAAACATTTTCTTCATTTAGAGGTCAAGCTGTGGAATTTTCTAACGCACAGGTCAATTCACTGAAGTTACTTAAGAAGGAGGTGGTCAGATTTCTTGACACAAAAGGAGCAGAGTTATGCTTTTGCAATGGATGATCAGACTAACTGGCAGAGGAGATTGAAAAGGCTGATTGGCCCCTATGTTTCAATGAGGAAGAAGCATTAAATTTCAGACCCAACGATTTCAGACTTTTCATTACAATGTTATTGAGGGAAGCTGAAAAATGAATGGTGCCGTTATCAATCTGTTTCGCCACGGGAACGAGAATGGGAAGTTGTCAGCAGGAACACACAGGGAAATCCCATGCTAAAGTGAAAGAAAGATGTACCACAAACACCACACCGGATATTAGCAAATCATTGACTAATTGTCTCTGGAAAAAAATGGACATTTTTAGCTTTGAGTCACAGAAGTGGCATCAAGGTTCTCTGAATCTTTATTTGTAAAACTTGTATGTCTATGTTAATAAAATATTAGTGAGGAGACCTTCAAGAATTGGTATTATACTGAACAGTTCAAAAACCCAGGAAATATGAAAGAAATTTCTGGCCTCAATTGTCTTGGCATCTGGACAGTACGCGAGGCTGCAGACAATTTTCCTATCACTTTCTGACTTATTCATGAAGCTACCCCACAGGTACACTGTATACTGTAGCAGATATGTTCAATAGCCTGCAACACGGTCATTACTCCAAAGATGGTATAATAAGGGCAGGTCTGCAAGAACAGTCAGATTTTTTACTCTCTTTAATACCCTGTACATCTCATCCAAGCTTCTGGGCATCTTCTCCTTCCTTCACCCCACCAGCTCCCAAGGTAAGAGAGCAAGCACTCCCCTGAACAAAGTACTAGTAGGAGAGATTCTCCAGTCCAGGATCAAATTGAACATTTCAATAAATCTGTATGAACTCAAAATCCTGGTAGAGCCATGTAAAGCAGGGAAGCCTCCAACTCCATATGCCGCACAGACCCGTGTCCAAGAACCAACCAATACTCATTGCCAAAAATTCTCAACACCACCCACCAACTCTTTAACGGGAACTTCCATGGGAAATTTTCTTACTTCACTGAATGGCCATGCCAAACTAATGCTGAGTCATGTGTGGAAGTGGTTGCTTTCAGTGATGGAGAGGATAGGTAACTTCAACCCAAGGATGAAGCCAGCTCGGATGCCAAGACTGAGAGGGCTAGAGAGAGATTGGAGTGGTAACAGGCCCGAAGCCAAATAATTAAAACAAAACTTTTCTTCCATAATTAATCTATTCTTATAGTAATATAAACATTCAATGAAGCTATTTTATTAATTGCTAACACATTATATATAGTATATTTAAATGGTTACTACTTTACCCATTTCCTGCTCCACGCTGTCCTCACTGGTGTCTTCATGGCTGACATCCCAGTACATATTGGCAGTAGTTCCTTCACTGATCTCAGAAGTTAAATCAACGTGTCCTTAGTTCATTGCTAACACCGTCTTCCTCCAATAATCTTCTCCCTGTTAAAAATTTTGCAGATTATTTTTCTTTCCTCCGTGCAGCATTAGTAGTTGACAAATACTCTGCGAGGACCCGTGTCTTAAGGGATTCCTTGATCAACAGGCTGGAGGTTTCTTGGGCAGGCTCCTCCACAAAGTCAGCAAGGGCAGACGGGGTGTGATTGGGAGCTGAGGTTGGGAAGGGATTGGAGGCATCTGATACTGGCTGGAGGGAAGGGCTGACAGTGGTGAAGGACGAAGATGTGGAAGGTAGTCAGGAGAAAGAAGGTCCATTGTTGGCGGAGGAAAGGGTAGGTTGGGAGAGACTGACTGCATGGTGCGGGGGGGGGTTCAGGAGGTAGAGGTAGACAGAGAGAAGAAGAGTACACTTAGTGAGAGGAAAATGGTTTCTGTAGGGCAGGAGGAAGGGATGATTGGTCAGTAGATGTTGAGGGAATGTGTGGCAGGCACTGAGGGAGGAGGGGTGGAGCTGGTCAGTGGTGAGGTGTTCTAACTCAAACTCAAATTGGCAAGTTCTTTTTTGAATTTACATAAACATGGATATGTCACCAATCTACCCATTTCTGGGAGTTAAAATGCAACCCATACCCCTGGATAATTCCAATGTGAGGAATTTCAGCACTTACTTTGGCTTCAATGCCCTGCCAGCTGGCCCATTGGCAGAAGTCTTCAAATCTAGTCCATGTTCACGAAGGTCATCACTGATCTGGTTGTACCAACTCCCCATACCAGTCTACCCCGAGTAACCTTTCACCACATTGGATGTCAAGACTGTGCTTTGAGGATAGACTCACGGCCTCTCTGTCTTCACTGGATGACCGCATATTTTTAAACACCGATTCCCAGTTTTAAATTCTCCCATGAGCAGAAGCATCTTCCCAACATCCATTACCAGTTTACTATTGTCACAGTACCAAGATACAGTGAAAATTTGTGTTTCACATGCCATCCGTACAAATCAGAATATAGTGTTATAATTACCGTTACAGAAAGGACAGTTCAAATAGACAAATCAGGTGCAAGGGCTATGACAAAATAGATTGACAGATTAAGAGTTTACCTTTATTGCACAAGAGATCTAGCCCCTTGAGAACTTCCTTGTTTCAATCAAGTTTCCTGTCACTCCAGTAGATACAAGCCAAGCCTATCCATCCTCTCCTCATGGACAACCTTCCACTCCAGGTGCTAAATCTAGTAAACCTTTTCCAGACCGTTTCCAATATATACACCAGGTGTGGTCCTTTATAACTGAATCATATATTTTTCATCCCTCCGGGAGAAGGCTCAGGAGCTTGAAGACTTGTACGGCCAGATTTGGGAACAGCTTCTTTCCAACGGTGATAAGACTGCTGAACGGACCCTGACCCGGATCTGGGCCGTACCCTCCAAATATCCAGACCTGCCTCTCTGTTTTTTTTGCACTACCTTACTTTCCATTTTCCTATTTTCCATTTATGATTTATAATTTAAATTTTTTATATTACTAATTTGTACTATTTTTAATATTTAGTATTTGTAATCCAGGGAGTGGAAAGCACAGGATCAAATATCGCTGTGATGATTGTACGTTCTAGTATCAATTGTTTGGCGACAATGAAGTATAAAGTACAAAGTATAACCTCACCACCTTTTATAAATGTTCCTCTAGCATCAGATACTATTCTGTTAGCTTTCCTAAATACATGCTCTACCTGCATGTTAATCTTTTATGCAAGGGAAAGGTGATGAGATGGATATTGCTTTCACAAAATTTTATAAGGCATTTTGCAAATTCTGAGGAAAATGCTCAATAGCAAAACTAAAAGCCTTAGAATAAAGGAGTGAAAGGCAGGAGTCATGAATGGGCTCAAAGAAAGAAAGCAGAGTGGAGGTAAATGTATATTTTCAGATTAGAGGTTGGTAAATAACGGTGCTCCCCAGAGATTAGTGAAGAGTGCTGTTTTGCCATTGGTCGATGCCAGAACCAAGACAAGACAATACAGATAGACTAGTCAAAATGGTCAGAGAGGCGGCAGGTTTGTGTGAAGTAATACACATCAGTAGAAAGAACAAGGCAAGACAATATCAACCAAACTGGTGGGGGTGAGGGTGTGTGGGTGTGGGTGTACAAAAAGTCTCGTGCATTAAAATCCTTGAATGCGTGCAAGGTTTCTAATGAGCAGTTAGCAAATCCTGTGGGGTCCTGGGAATTATATACAGTCACCGAATACATCAGCAGGGAAATGAGAAGGGAATTTACAGATGATCCAATATTGGAAGTCAGTGAGGAGACTTTAGACCGCAGAATAATATAGATAATCTAGTAATTGCATCTCCCTGCCACAACTCATGTCTCAGAACTTACCAGTAACATTATATTGCTTACTTTCTAACCTGTATTGTAAATACACCTTTTGCTAAACGTCAATCTCCTGGAGTATTTTAGTATTTGTTAATTTATTTGTGGTAATATTAAGTTATGTGGTATGTGTGAGTTATACGTACTCTGTTGTGCACCTTGGTCTGGAAGAACGTCGTTTCATTTGGTGGTATGTGTGTATAGAGTTGAATGACAATAAACTGAACTTGAACTTGAAATGGGCAGGAAGTGGCAAAAGCAATTCAATGCAGAGAAGTATGAGGTGATGCTTTGCTTTATTGACCAAGCCTTGGAAAGTACAAGTAAGGAGATTATGATGGGACCAAACACAATGCTAGATAGACCATGGCTTGAGTACTGCATAGGGTTCTGGTCACCATAGACTGAAACAGTTGATCACCCTGGAGAGCGTATTTCCCCGCTCCCACTGTCGGGGGGGTGGATTTATGAAGATGTTACCAGAATTGCACCAATAAGGAATGAAATATCAAGCTAGGATTAATTTTGTTCGAGAAACTTAGGTAAGGTGTATAAAAATGTGAGGGGCATAGATGGGATTAAAAGAATCTGTTTGGGTTCCATTTGGGTTCCAAAACAGGGATTTAAAGTAATATTTGGAAGAATTAAAGGACTTTTTTCTCACCTCGAAGGTGTTAGGGTTCAGGAACATACAGCTGGAAAACAGAAAAGCTCTTCACATTTATCATGGGGGAATACTTGATGAGCTGTGACTTGCAAGGCTATGGACCCAGTGCTGGCAGGTCGAACCAAACTGAGATGATCTTTTTTTTGACCACAAGATGCAAAGGACCAAATTACCTCTTGTGTGGTCAATTTTTTTTAAAATGGAGCTAAAAGCAGAGAGGCTCTGTTAAACCATCACTGAAGTACTGCAATTTACTCTGCACAGAGAGTGCGGAAAATATTTACTTGCATTGCTCCAGGGACAGGGAAAAGGTGAGACTGGAGGACTTGGAGTTATTATCTTTAAGGGGATAAAAGGTGGTGAAGAGATTTGATAGATGTGGGCAAAATCATGGCAGATTTAGACAGAGCAAAAAGAGAGTGGTGTCCCATTAGCAAGTTCTTTAAAGGTCAGGAAACAGAGGCAAGAAGTGAAGGGAAAAATACAGACAGGAACTGAGAAGATTTTGTTTTCAAATGGCAGGGAGGTTACGATCTGGAACTATAATTAAGATCAATTTCCTGACTTGTGGACCCTAGTCAGTTTGGATTGGCAACAATATCTCCTCCACAATCTTCATCAGGACAGATGCACAACAGGCTGTGTGCTTAGCCGCCTGCTTGACTCGCTTTATAGTTATGATTACGAGGCTAAATACAGCTCCAATGCCATATTTAAGTTTGCTGATAACACCACTATTGTTGGCCAAGTTAAAGGTGGGAACAAATTAATGTACAGGAGGGAGATTGAAAATCTCATTGAAAAACCTCTCAAAACAAAACATCTGATTACCGACTGCAGGAGGAGGAAACCAGCGGCCCATGAGCCAGTCTTCACCAGGGGATCAGAGGCAAGGAGGGGCAATAACTTTAAATTCCTTGGTGTTTTTATTTCAGAGGATGTGTCCTGGGCCCAGCACATTAGTGGCATTACAGAGGAGGCATGGCAGCACCTCCACTTTCTTAGAAGTTTGCACAGATTTGGCATGTTTGGCACCTGAACTGGGTCCTTTCAGGTTTCTTGCTTTGTGGCTACCTATGAGCAAAAAAATCTCTAGGTTGTATAATTTATACATTCTTTGATAATAAATGTATTTTGAAATCCATAAGACCATAAGACATAGGAGCAGAATTAGGCCATTTGGTCCATCGAGTCTGCTCCACCATATAATCATGGCTGACCCTTTCCTCCCCCTCCTCAGCCCTACTCCCCGGCTCTCTCCCCGTTACCTTTGTTGCCGTGTCCAATCAAGAACCTATCAAGCACTGCCTTAAATATACCAATGACCTGGCCTCCACAGCTGCCTGTGGTAATAAATTCCCAGAATTCACCACCATCTGGCTAAAGAAATTTCTCTGCAGTTCTGTTTTAAATGCACACCCCTCTATCCTGAGGTTGTGCCCTCTTGTCCTAGACTCCCCACCATGGGAAACAACCCTTCCACATCTACTCTGTCTAGGTCTTTCAACATTCAAAAGGTTTCAATGTGTTCCCTCCTCATCCTTCTAAATTCCAGCAAATACAGACCCATTAAATGTTCCTCATACAATAACCCTTTCATTCCCAGAATCAACCTTGTGAACCTCCTGGGAACCCTCCCCGGTACCAGCACATCTTTTCTAAGATGAGGAGCCCAAAACTGTTCACAGTACTCAAGGTGAGGCCTCACCAGTGACTTATAAATCCTCAGCATCACATCCCTGCTCTTGTATTCTAGACCTCTTGAAATGAATGCTAACATTGAAATTGCCTTCGTCAACACCGACTCAACCTGCAAGTTAACATTTAGGATGTTATACACAAGGGCTCCCAAGTCCATTTGCATTTCAGATTTCTGGGTTTTCCCCCCATTTAGAAAATAGTCCACTACCAAAGTGCATGAACATGCATTTTCCAACATTGTATTTCATTTGCCACCCTCTTGCCCATTCTCCCAATCTGTCCAAGTCCTTCTGAGCCTATTTCCTCAACATTACCTGCCCCTCCACCAATCTTTGTATCATCTACAAACTCAGCAACAAGGCCACCTATTCCATTACCTAAATTATTGATATACAGCATAAAAAGAAACAGTCCCAACACAGACCCCTGCGGAACACCACTAGTCACTGGCAGCCAACGAGACAAGAATCCTTTTACAGGTGTCCCCTGCTTTTCGAACGTTCGTTTTACAAAACCTCACTGTTACGAAAGACCTACATTAGTACCCTGTTTTCACTTTCAGAAGGTGTTTTCACTGTTACGAAAAAAAATTCAGTGCGCGATAAAAGGCAGCGCGCCCCGAACAGCCGCTCTCCCCCGGATTCGGAACTGCTTTGCTTTAACACGTGCCTGTGAGCAGCCGTTTGCAAGCTGAGTTCTATGGTATTGGAAAAGCCTGAAAGAGCTCGTAAGGGTGTTACACTTACGGTAAAACTAGACATAATTAAGTGTTTTGATCAAGGTGAACGAAGTAAGGACAACGTGAGTTTGGCTTGTGGAAGCTGACGAACATGATGTTGAAAAGGTTTTGGCATCCCATCACCAATAACTGGCAGATGAAGAGCTGATGCAATTGGAAGAAAAAAGGATAACAATGGAAACCGAATGAGTAATGATAAAGTACAACTTTAATTTTGAAAGGGTACATCGGTTTAGGGGATATTTACAGGATAGCTTGAGTCCTCATTAAAGAACTGTGTGATAGAAAAATACGGGAGGCTCAGCAGTCAAGCAAGCCTTCCACATCAGCCACAGCAGATGACGAACCTCGACCTTCGACATCGAGGCAGGCAGTCATAGGAGAAGATGAGCTGCCTGCTCTAATGGAAACAGGCGACGAGATGACACCCCAGTGTCCCACCACCCCAACCCCCAGGCCACGGACAGATACCAATTCGCGGAGAATGCAATGGTAGCTGGGAGGCACACAGCACATCTTTAAGAAAAAAGCCGAAATAAACATGCTAATTAATTAGGTGCTGCCTACACGTAATTGTCAGCCCAGATCAGAGACGACGCAATCGGAAATCGGCACTGATCTGGGCTGACAATTACAAATTATGTGCGGCACCTAATTAATTAGCATGTTTGTTGCGGCTTTTTTCTTAAAGATGTGCTGTGTACCTCCCGGCTACCGCTGGACCCCTGCGTTCTTCGAGGCAATGTATCGCTCAGCGGCCCGGAGGGTGGGGGCCACTGCACCACCCAAACTCCGACAAATCTAACACACCATCATCAGTGTGCTCGCTGTCTTCCCGATTCCCGTGATACTACACTGTACATACATTATTTCTACTTTATATCGGCTGTGTATTTTTACGTGTTATTTGGTATGATTTGGCAGCTTCATAGCTTAAAGGTTACTGGAGAGAGTGTTCTTGCTGTTACGTACCCCGTAACTGGGTTGCCAAACCAGCAGAAATGGATCACTCAGTTGGAGTCTGGAGTACTAGAACTAAGAAAGTTTTATTAAAGAAACAAGCAACACATTAATCGAAAGGATAATAAATGCAACAGTTCAGCGATGATAAACGCACATGTGCACAGAATTAAGATAACAGCATCAATCAAGCTCTATCGTTGTCTAGAGGTAAATGACCAATTTCAAAATGACTCAAAGTTCAGTCCAGTTTAGTAGTTCAGTTCGCAGTAATCGTTGCCATGGCGGTGGACAACGTGGGGGAAGAGAGAGATAGAATAGGAACAACTCATCATTCAGAACGGCTTCACTCACAGACCAGCAGGATGGCTCACAGACCAGCGAGATGGCTCACAAACAGCTTTTTGGGCGGGTCCTTGGTGATGTCACCTGAGGTCACCGACTGTGACCCCTCCTCCAGATGCGGTCGATCCTCTGCAGTGAACCCGGCACCCAGGCAAGGGCGGACACACACCGGGTTCCCGCTGATCGTACCTTTCCACCCTTGTCGTTGTCTGGGACTTCTCACCCACTCGTGAGAAGCGCACCGCTTCCAGGGTCTCGTTACCTCGGGTGGCGTGTGTGTCGTCTTAGCGAACCTGTCCCTTTTTATCCCCCTGCTGGGGTATCGCCTGTCCATCACTTCAAACAGTTCAAAGGGGGGAGCCGCTCCAGACAGCTCTTCCTCCCACATCCCCTCATCACACATCCCCAGACGCTGCTCCATTGTTCCTTATCTCTCCTTCCCCTGAGGGCAGGTGGCAGACCAACTGCTGATGCCACTGATGCTAGCCCAGGCCAGCAAACATCTTAATTTTATGTGTATTCTCGTAACATTGCCAACAGCGCTTGCGTGAGATTTTTTGCCGACAGCACTTGCTTGAGATTTTCGCTACGGAGATCTGTGCAGTAGTGATTGTGGAAAAGTATTTCTACTTTATATAGGCTGTGTATTTATCATATCATTCCTGCTTTTATTATATGTTACTGTTATTTTAGGTTTTATGTGTTATTTGGCATGATTTGGTAGCTTATTTTTGGGTCTGCGAACGCTCACAAAATTTTCCCATATAAATAAATGGCAATTGCTTCTTCACTTTACAACATTTCGGCTTACGAACCGTTTCATAGGAACGCTCTACCTTCGGATGGTGGGGGAAACCTGTATTCCCACTCGCTGCCTCCTACCAATCAGCCAATGCTCTGACCATGCCAGTAACTTTCCTGTAATGCCATGGGCTCTTAGCTTGGTAAGCAGCTTCATGTGTGGACCTTTTCAAAGGCCTTCTGAAAGTCCAAATATACATCTATTGCATCCCCTTTATCTATCCTACTTGCAATCTCCTCAAAGAATTCCAACTGGTTTGTCAGGCAACATTTTCCCTAAAGGAATCCATGCTGACTTTGTACTATTTTGTCCTGTGTTACCAAGTACTCCATAACCTCATCCTTAGCAATTGACTCCAACAGCTTCCCAACCACTGAGGTCAGGCTAACTAGTCTATAATTTCCTTTCCGCTGCTTTCTTCCTTTCTTAGAGTGCAGTGACATTTCAATTTTCCAGTCCTCTGGCACCATGCCGGAGTACAGTGATTTTTGAAAGATCATTACTAATGCCTCCACAATCTCTACTGCTTCCTCTTTCAGAACCCTTGGGTGCAGCTTATCTGGTCCGGATGACTTATGGACCCTTAAAGAAGGGTGAGCTTTCTGAGCACTTTCTCCCTTGTAACTGCACTCACTTCTCTTCCCTCACACTTCAATATTTGACACACTGCTAGTGTCTTCCACAGTGAAGACATGCAAGATACTCATTTATTTTACCTGCCATCTCCTTGTCCCCATTATCATTTCTCCGACCTCATTTTCTAGCGGTCCTATATCCACTCTCATCTCGCTCTATTTTTTTAAACATACTTGAAAAAGCTTTTACTATCCACTTTGATATTGTTTGCGAGCTTCCATTCATACTTCATCTTCTCCCTCCTAATGATTATTTTAGTTGCTCTCTGTAGGGTTTTAAAAGCTTCTCAATCCTCTGTCTTTCCACTAATTTTTGCTTTGTTGTATGCCCTCTTTTTTGCTTTTACATTAGCTTTGGCTTCCCTTGTCAGCCATGGTTGTACTATATTGCCCATTTGAGTATTTCTTTGTCTTTGGAATACATCTATCCTGCACCTTCCTCATATTTCACGCTATTGTTACTCTGCTGTCATCCCTGCCGGCATCTCCTTCCAATTTACTTTGGCCAACTCCTCTCTCATACCACTGTAATTTCCTTTACTCCACTGAAATACTGAAAGTCAGACTTCACTTTCTCCCTATCAAATTTCAAATCAAACTCAATCATATTGTGATCACTGTCTTCTAAGGGTTCCTTAAGCTCCCTAATCACCTCCAGTTCATTACATAGCATCCAATCCAGTACAGCTGATCCCTTCATCGGCTCAACAACAAACTGCTCTAAAAAGCCATCTCATAGGCATTCAACAAACTCACTCTCGAGATCCGTTACCAAATTGATTTTCCCAATCAACCTGCATGTTGAAATCTCCCATGACTATCATAACATTGCCCTTTTGACACGTCTTTTCTATTTCCTGTTGTAATCTGTGGTCCACATTGCAGCTACTGTTGGGAGGCCTGTATACAACTGCCATCAGGGTCCTTTTACCCTTGCAGTTTCTTAACTCAATCCACAAGGATTCAACATCTTCCAATCCCATGTCGCATCTTCCTACTGATTTGATGCCATTCTTTACCAACAGAATCATGCCGCCCCCTATCCCTCCGATACAACATGTAACCTTGGACATTCAGCTCCCAACTACAACCATCCTTCAGCTACAATTCAGTGATGGCCACAACATCATACCTGACAATCTGTAATAGTGCAACAAAATCATTTCCCTTACTTCCAATACTTTGTGCATTGAGATATAACACTTTGCGCATTTGGTTTCAATTCAGAAAATTTTTTGATCTTAATCAATTCGGGTTAGCAATTCCTATTTTAGGTAACATATTTTTTCCTCCCTCTTTTACGGATCGCGCTTTTCAAACTTGGAAGACTAAGGGTATTTTACGGTTTTTGGATTTATTTTTAGATGGTTCCCTTATGTCTTTTGAACAATTATCTAATAAATATAACTTATCAAGAATACATTTTTTTAGATATTTACAAGTTAGAAATTTCCTAAGTACTATACTTTCTTCCTTTCCAATGCTTCCTCCTATATATATTTTAGATTCGATAATTAACCTTAATCCATGTCAGAAAGGTGCATCGGCTATGATTTATAATATTATTATGAAACTTAGGAAAGCTCCATTTGATAAGATTAGGGTAGATTGGGAACAGGAATTGGGGCTTACCATTTCTGTGGATGATTGGGGGCAGATTTTACAATTAGTTAATACTTCCTCTATTTGTGCTAAACATTCCCTAATTCAATTTAAAGTGGTTCATAGAGCACATATGTCCAAAGATAAGTTAGCGCGTTTTTACTCGCATATTAATCCTTTCTGTGATAGATGTTCGGGGCAGATAGCCTCTTTAACTCATATGTTTTGGTCTTGCCCTACTTTGGAAACTTTTTGGAGAGATATTTTCAATATTATTTCTAAGGTATTAAATATAGATATCTCTCCTCACCCTATTACTGCTATCTTTGGACTACCTAAAATTTCTAGTAATCTTTCCCCTTCAGCCCGTAGAATGATTACATTTCTTACTTTAATGGCGAAAAGATGTATTTTACAACATTGGAAAGAGCTTAATGCTCCAACTACCTTTTTTTGGTTTTCTCAGACGATTTTATGTTTGAATCTGGAGAAAATTAGAAGTAATCTTTATGATTCTTCATTTAAATTTGAACAGATTTGGGGACCTTTTATTCGATATTTTCATTTAATGTAATATTTACCCTTCTTGTTTTTTTTTCACTGTTTTAATGGAGGTCGGGATTGAGGACGTGATTTTAAGTTTAACTCTGTTTGGTTTCAAGTTAGCCCATTGCTTTGCTTTGCTTTTAGTTAGTTGCACGGTGGGTTTTTTTTTTGGGGTTTTTTTTTCTTTTTTTTTCCATTGATATATATAAAATCTAGTATACTATTATGTTATCTTGCTTTCTTATGCTTAAATTACATTGTTTGTAGTATTTTCTTTTTGGTATTGTTATCTTTTGGAATTTTATTATACTTTAACATTGTATTAATGTTTATATGGCTTACCTTTTTTGTATACTTACTCAATAAAAAGATTTAAAAAGAAAAGAAAGAGATATAACACTTTGAGTACTGTATTTGCTACCCCTTTTGTTTCGGCATCTCTTAATACACTGATACTCAGTTTGTTGGCTGCAATTATGTCCTATCATCTGCCCGCCCTGCCTGACTGCACACTATCTTTGCTTTTTTACCACCTGTCCTACCCCTGAGTCCCTTCACTCCTGTTCCCACCCACCCCCACCAAATTAGTTTACACCCTCCCCAATAGCTCTAACAAACCTGCCCGCGAGACGTTGGTCCCCCTCGGGTTCAGGTGCAACCCGTCACTTTTGAACAGGTCATGCCTCCCCCAGAAGAGAGCCCAATCATCCAAGAACCTGAAGCCCTGCTCCCTGCACCAGCTTCTTAGCCACGCATTAGTTTGCCAAATTATCCTGCTTCTACTCTCATTGGCGCGTGGCACAGGCAGCAATACAGAAATTACTACCCGGAAGATCCTGCTTCTCGGCTTTCTACCTAGCTCTCTAAATTTTCTTTTCCGGACCTCTGCTTTTCCTTCCTATGTCATTGGTACCAATATGTACCAAGGCATCTGGCTGCTCTCCCTCCCTCTGCAAAATGTTGTGGATGTGTTCCAAGATGTCCCTGACCCTGGCACCTGAGAGACAACATACCATCTGGGGTCCTGTTCACATTCACAACTATTAAGTCCCCTATCACTACCGCTCCCCTCTTCTTCCTCTTTCCCTTCTACACCACAGACCCATGCTCAGTCCCAGTAACCTGGCCTCCGTGGCATTCCCCCAGGAGGTCATCCCCCACAACAGTATCCAAAATGGCACACTTATTATTGAGGGGAATGGCCACGGGGTGATCTGAGCTAGCTGCCTATTCACATCCCCATTTCTCCTGACACTCACCCAGCTACTCGCCTCCTGTAACTTCAGGGTGACTACTTTCACTGGTAGCTGAGACTAGAACTAGGGGATATAGCCTCAAGATTTGGGGGAGTAAATTTAGGTCAGAGATGAGGAGGGACTGCTTTTCCCAAAGAGTGATGAATCTGTGGATTTCTCTGCCCAATGAAGCAGTGGAGGATACCTCAGTAAGTATATTTAAGACAAGGTTGGATAGATTTTTGCATAGTTGGGGAATTAAGGGTTATGGGGAAAAAGCAGGTGGATAGAGATGAGTCCATAGTGAGATCAGCCATGATCTTATTGATTGACGGACCAGGCTCGACGGGCCGGGTGGCCTACTCCTGCTCCTATTTCTTACGTTCTTATGCTCCTTGTAACTCTGTTCGATTATCTCCACACTCTCCTGTGCAAGCTGAAAGTCATCCAGCTGCTGCTCCAGGTCCCTAACACAGTCTTCAAGGAGATGCAGCCAGATACACTTCAGCAGATGCAGTTCCCTTGGAGACTCTGGGGTTTCCCAGGACTCCAACATCCAGCATGAAGAACATACAACTGCCATTTACTACACTAGGTACAGTAAGAGGGGAAAAAGAGGGAACCTTGACAGAAACTCACTCAGAGTAAATGCATCTTTCGAGCTGAAGCCTCCTTTGATCCAAAGCCTGACATTGCTACTCTAACCTTTGGCCTACTCCCAGGAATGGCCGCCCCGCTTGTCCCTTCTGTACCTTTAAACAAGCATCACTGACTTGTGAGAAACCTCATCGCTGTGGCCTGCTCCTGCCACTGATTGGGCTGTCAGAATGACTGATCGGGCCATCGAAATCCTTTGAACTTTGGCAAACTTCTATAGATGCACAATAGTGAGTATCCTGACTGGTTGCATCAGGGCCTGGTATGGAAACACCAATGCCAATGAATAGAAAAGCCTACAAAACGTAGTGAATAAAGCTTAGCTTATCACAGGAAAAATCCTCCCCACCAGGACAGGAGTTGGGAAGATATGTAAAAGTGTATAAGAAGACATTGGCGAGGCCGAATTTGGAGTATTGTGTGCAGTTTGGTCACCTACCTACAAGGAAGGATATCAATAAGATTGAAGGAGTGTAGAGAAAATTTACATTGTAAATCAGTACAGATGTAAGGAGTTTCTTTTTTTATATGTCACTGATTATATGTCATCTAATTAAAATGGCTTCTTTGTTATGTTACAATTGAAAGGGCTTCTTTGTTATGTTAACTGCTGAGGAAGTCCTCCTGCTAGTAGTTTGTTTTGGATTATCTATTGATAAGAGGACAAATGAACCAATTGGGTTAGCTGTTATGCTTGTGGTGTGTCTGTAAGATACTGTATGCGCGGGGTTTTGGGGCAGAAGGCGGGAGAGAGAGAGACACACACAGAGGATGGACCAGGTGCTGCGAGTCCACTAACAGGGTTGGACCCTGAGCAGGGCGTTCGGGAAGGAGAGAAGACGGAGACGGACTCGTGTGGAGCGTCTGGTTGACCACCGTTGTTGGTCCCAGGCGGCCGGTCGAGGTGGTCTGAGGGGTTGCAGGGTGAAGAAGAAGGGTCCTGAGCTCCAACTATTTGTGCACGAAGAGATTGAACTTTGATAAGTGTGGCACCTTTTATTTTCCTTTTATATTTTATTCTCTATTCATTATATAGTTCCAGTAATATCTATAAACTGTAAATCTTTTAATCGTATCTGGTGTATTGTCTGTTATTTGGGCGGGGTGGGGTACCTCACACAGCATCCACACAAACTAATTACCCAGTTTGGCGGGGCCGAGGGCTGTTTCCCTAGACGACAGCGAGTCGAGCGAGCCTGAGGCTGGCCAGGGGGGTTACAGAGAGAAAGATGTGCTAAAACAAAAACCTGAGTTATAGGGAAAAGTTCAAAAGATTAGGATTTTAGTCCCTAGAGTGTAGAAGAACAAGGGGAGACTTGATAGAGGGATACAAAATTATGATGAGTATAGAGAGAGTAGATGCAAGCAGGTTCTTTCCACTGGGGTTAGCATGCGCCTCAAATAGCCTCTCACACCAAGTCCAGCTCCTGGCCTTCACGTCTGGCTTAGCTACGAAGCCCGGCAGAACCGTTTCCACTAACAGAAAAAATGGGCAAAGGCGACTTACTGGCACCTTAAAGCCAGTCGCTTCGGGCAGATGGGGCTCAAAGGCCGTGGCTGGTGTCTCATCTAGGAGAAGGATAACTCTGATCTCAAACCTCTGCTGCCTTGCACTCATGGGAAAGCAACAGGAGTAAACCCCAAGGGAAAAATGAGGAGCTGGAGTCCCTAAGGCAGTCCTACATTGAGTTCAATGCTGATTTGGCAACTCCTGCGATGCTGCTGGTACCAAACTGTATCAGTCTCTGCCATCCCTTTGGGTTCAGATGCGCGGAGAGGGCATGAGCAACAGTTTGCTCTCCATATCGCACTGCCCAGGCTTGCATATCCAGACAGCCCGGATGCAACACCCATGGTCGACCCTGACTGACAGAGGCCTCAATCACTCACTAATGGTTGAGACTAGAATTAGAGGTCATGGGTTAAGGGTGAAAGGTAAAATGTTTAAGGGGAAACCGCTTCATTCAGAGGACGGTGAGTGTGGGGAATGAGCTACCAGCGGAAGTGGTGGATGCAGGCTCAATTTCAACATTTAAGAGAAATTCGGATAGGTAAATAGATGAGAGGGGAATGATGGGCTCTGGTCAGTGGGGTTAGGCAGATTAATAGTTTAGCATGGACGAGATGGGTCGAAGAGCCTGTTTCTGTGCCGTGTTATATGACTCTAAAGACCCCCACCATCCAGGCCACGCTCTCTCCTCACTGAAGGAGATACAGAAGCCTTAGGTCCCACACCACCACGTTCAGGAAAAGTTGTTACCCTTCAACCATCAGGCTCCTGAACCAGTGTGGATAACTTCACTCACCTCAACACTGAACTATTCCTCAACATACAGACTCACTTTCAAGGACTCTACATCTCATGTTCTCAATATTATTTATTATCTGTTTATTATAATTGCACAATTTGTCTTCTTATTCATGTTGAATATTTGTCCATCTTTGTTTGTTTTGTGCATTTTTTCATTGATTCTATTGTGTTTCTTTGTATCTACTGTGAATGCCTGCAAGAAAATGAATCTCAGGATAGTATATAGTGACATATATGTAGTTTGGCAATAAATTTACTTTGAACTTTGAAAACAAAGGAGTTGGGTTTGAAATAAGGGCCTGAAGAAGTTGCGTTAGCACTTGATGGAAGATAATTTGGGAAACCATGGAAAGATGCAGCAACGAGACTCACTGAAGTGTCCTGTGTACTGGTTCCCATTTGCTATAAAAGTCAGCAAAAGACCAACTACAAAAAGCAGAACTTGCAGAAGGGTACTGAAGTGTGGTCACAAACTAAACCCTGACACAGGCAAAATACAGCCAATTTTGTAAGTCTCAATCTTAAAAAAAATGCCCTGAAGCTTCACAATCCATCAGGCAGAATCACCAACCATCAGACTACTGCACCAGCATGGATACCTTTACTCACCTCAAAACTAAAGTATTTCACAACCTATAGACTAACTTTCAAGGACTCTACAACTCATGTTCTCAATATTTCAACTCATGCAACTCCTGTTAGGTCATCTGTCACTCAGATCCCCAAACACTGCTTCCAAATGAAACCACATGCACCCATTCATTGAATACCTCTCTGCTGCCTCATCTGTTTGGAAAAATATCTCATCTTCTCCAGTCCATAATCATGACCTAATCTTCCAGTTGCTTGTCATTTTAATTCACTGCTCCAATAACACCACCCTAATCTCTCTGCGTTCACCTCCTAGGTGGTACAAATGGGCTTCAATAAAAGCTCAGGCAATGATACCTGATCTTCCCATTAGTCATTGTGCAATTCTGTAACTGAGCAATTTCTAATCATAATTGCTGCTCCCTCTTTGACCAGTAAATATTGATAATGGTTCTGCTGTTACCTTCCACAGTTCCTCCAAACCCATCTTTTGTTTCCTTATCTGTACTATCTTCAGATGCTTCATCAAGAAGTTTTATCACAGAGGCAGAAGTGGGGTTGTTTGTTGTTGATTGCCCAATTCCATTCATACCTCTTCATGCATGCTTTTATGTTTTAATCAACATTCAGGCTGCTTACTGGCAGGTAATATTCAACCACAAAAATGCCAGGTTGTTTCCTCAAGAGGAAGATAATCATCAATTCATGATGTTCAATGGCCTGCATCACCCATCAGTGGTAAAAATTACTGATGATTTTGGTCATCAGTGTACAAAAATTTACCTGGCTACAACAGCGGATCAAGGCGCTCCTCCTGACTCGGCAAAACTTTGCAACTGTATACGAGGCCCATCAGGAAGACAGTAGAATGATTTTCATTTTCCTGGATGAGTACAGCTCCATCAACGCTCGTGAAGCTTCTTTGTCAGTGGGTATCGATCCCGAAACTCCTTGCCCAACTTTCCTGAGATGGACAGCAGACAAAGTTTATCAGCATCTCCGCAAGGGAAGTGAAGCAAGGGCAGTAAGTACGAGCCTTGCTAGTGACAACTAAATCTTACCCATGTATTAAACAACCAGCATTTGCACGTTGTCTTTGTTCAGACATGTCATTATTCCTGAATCCACTTCATCACAAAACGTTCCTGTATTTTGTTTTTTTGCATTCCCTTCCTCCTTATCCTGAACTTGACTTGATTAAAACTTTCATATCTCCAGCTTTTACAGTTGCGATCAAAGGTTACCCATCTGCATGAACGCTCCACCTGCCAGCTAGTTACAACATTATGGTTTTGTTTTCTGAAACTTGTTGATTTTTTTTTAAGTTAAAGCTGCACACACTTGATGAAAAGAAAATATTTGATGTGAACCCCTCCTATTAACTCCAGCATTGGCTCACAAACAAGTTAAGGATCACTGACAAAATAATGACAGGTTGTGGGGATCCAGGGTGGGTTCCTGGGTAGTACCAGCAATATTACGCCTAGCATCAGATCCCCAGAGCCGGTGAGTGAGACAACAGAAAGGGATTCTACCCCAAAAACATGTTGCATCTAATATCTTGGAGGTTAGAGTTGGCAGTGTAGGTGATACAGTATTTACTCATTCACCTTCCTTTCTAAGTCTCCTCCCTCACAACCTGGAAAGACAATCCCTTCCATTATCAAAGATCTGGGACTTTCTAACCAACACTTGTTGAAGAACCTGTAATGTGGACTCTGGCAGACACAGCTCAGCACCTTTACAGAGCCACTTTAAGAATGCCAACACACACTGGAATTGCCAGTAATTGCCCCACACCCACTTATAAACAGTAATCAGAATCAGGTTTAATATCACCGGCTAATGTCGTGAAATTTGTTAACTTTGTGGCCGCAGTACAATGCCATACATAGTAATATAGGAAAATTAATTACAGTAAATATTTGTATTAAATAGTTAAATGAAATAAGTAGTGCAACAACAAAAATTTAAAAAAGTAGTGAGGTGGTGTTCATGGGTTCAATGTCCATTTAGAAATCTGTTGGCGAGAGAGGTAGAAGCTGTTCCTGAATCTTTGCGTGTGTGCCTTCAGGCTCCTGTACCTCCTTCCTGATGGTAGCAATGACCTTGGTGATGGGGGTCCTTAATGACGAACGCCGCCTTTTCGAGGAATCGCTCCTTGAAGATGTCCTGGATACTACTGAGGCTAGCGCCCATGATGGAGCTGACTAAGTTTACAACTCTCTGTAGCTTGTTTCAATCCTGTGCAGTAGCCCCCCACCCCCCATACCAGACGGTGATACAGCCAGTTAAATCCAATGAATACTTCAGGACATAGCACAGAGAAATATTGCACAGCAAGATCCTACATATAACCAGGTAATCTATTTGTGGAAGTAACGTTGTGGGGATGAAAATGCATCAGTCATTGGTATATGGAGGCTAACTCAAAGCAATTCATCCCATCGGCAGCACCTGTATGGAGACGGGAGATTCCAGACGCTGTAATGTCCAACAACAACATTGGCGATGCACCGTTCAAACGTGTGATTCTTTCCCGCCTGCTAGTTCCTGCAGCAGGTTGTTATCAGAGGTCAGACATCCCTTTCATAATGATACTATATTCAAGTAGCATTCAGAGAGGCAATACAGACACAATGCTTCGTGTTACTGGCTTTTCAACACTAACAATCGTAAACTCGGCTTCACTTTCCACGATTTCCTCTTTTCCCCCGTCAGTGTAATATTTCCAGTATTCACTGCATTTCATTTTTCTGTCCGATTATTAAATACCTGCTCAGTTAAAGCATAGAATATTTGTTCAGGACCCGAACATGCCCTTCGGCCCACAATCTCTGTGTTGAACACAATGCAAGATTAACAGACACAAAATGCCGGAGGAACTCAGCAGGCCTGGCGGCATCTATGGAAAAATGAGTAAAGAGTCGAGGTTTAGGGCCGAGATCCCTCATGCCAAACTGCACTAAATCCCTCCCGCCCGCACATGGTCCGCAACCTACGTATACACGTGCCACCTCAAAGCCTCTTAACTACCGCTGCCGTATCTGTTTCCATCGCCATCCCTTGGCGCCCACACGGAGTCAAGAACTCACCCGGCACATCTCCCATAAACTTTCCCTCCACACCCTCCAGCAGTACGCGTAGGTTCATCTTACTGGCGCCTCGGGTGAATTAAATTCAGTCATTACTGTACAGTAAGAAGAGCTCACCGGCGAGAACTGACCCCTTCAGGGATGGTGGGTCGGACAGTAAGAGTCCGGGAACACCGGAGCTTGCCCGGAGTATCCAGGTGCTGGAGTGAGGATTGGGAGCACTCCGGCCCCGTTCCCACTGCCTGATGACTCCAACATTATCTGTACGAACAATACTTTCCCCCGGTATGAAACAATGTGCGTTTCTCAAACCTCCGAGAGAAGGGCCCACGGCGAAGTCTCTCCAGCAGCAGGGCAAGGTGAATTTGCTCCAAATAGCGATAAACGCGGGGGTTCTGAAGTGCGCCCGCCCTGCCCCACAAAAAGTTTTCACTGCAGCCTGGAAGACGTTTTGCTTCTGCAGCAGGCAGCCAGTGAAACTCTGTCCCCGCCAAGGTGGGCGGGACGTCAAACGATACCACGAGTGTGCCCCCACTCCGCTCACTATCCGATGCCCGAGAAGGTCAGCGCGGGCCCGGAACCGGACCGGTTGCCGCGCCGGTTTACCTGCGGAACTGAGCCCGCGTTGCCGCTAATTCCTGGGCCGACTGTTGTAAACAGGAGGGCTGCGGAATGAGGAAGCGAGAGTGGCGGTGTGGGAGGAGAAAGAGGGCGGGCTGGGTTTGACTTGTACTGCGAATCATCGGTGTACAGTAGAATGGCGTGCTACTCCCACAGCGAGCCACGGACTCGCAGTCCATCAGCGTCGGCCCAACCGACCAAACCCGCAGGGCTACAGCCGGATAAGTCACGAGGAAACATACAGCCAGCCCCGGGTTACCACCGGGCCAACCTATAGACTAACATTCCGTCATCTCCGGACCAACCTATAGACTAATATTCCATCAGCCCCTGGCCAACCTATAGACTGACACGTAGTTCAGCACGTAATTGGGATTTAGGGTAAACCGGGGGGTCTGGAGGAAAGCCGACGAACATATAATCTTGGCACCTGCGGTCAGAATTGAGCCTGGTTCTTTGAAGTGCATCACCCTGCTAGCTCACGTTGCCATTTGCTCAGAAACTCGTCCAATTGATCTGCCCACACCCCTGACTGGTTGAAAAGGCTCACAGCCCATTGGCAAAGAAAGTTCACCTCACTTCCACCCTGTCAATGCAGACATCCCACCCTGCAAAAACTCATTTCAGGGAGGTAGCACCCCCATCCCCTGCAATCCCCCCCCCCCACCCCGGTCGACCTCCAAGGGTGCATGTAATACTTTGTTTAGTGATATTGTCTAATGTGTAAACCAAGTTGGGTACATGCAGAAAATGTGACATTAAAATATGTACTTGTATTATCATGTTTATTCTAATACAACCTTAAGCAAGTGTACAGGGAGTTTGGCCTCATCACATGTAGAGTGGCTCCTTAGCAGCTAGCCAGCTAGTTTAAATAATGTTAGCTATGCTAATGAATGAATGACACCTGCTAAACTCAGCTCAACACGTCTTTTACATTTTAACCCACCATGGGTAATAGAAATATCACTGATGCTGCCTGGCCTGCTGCGTTCACCAGCATTTTTTGTGTGTGTTGCTTGAATTTCCAGCATCTGCAGATTTCCTCGTGGTTGCAAACAGTGTAGCGAGCAACACTGTCATTATTTTTGAGGTCGACTGTAAAGCCCGCCCACAGAGAAAACTGATAGGTCTACTTAGTACGAAGAGAGACCAACCAGGATGCTCTCTCTCACTCTCCCTCTCAAAAATTTCGGGGATATTGTATTTAATTTCCGGGCATCAGGGGGCCGCTATCGATATGCCGGAGACTCCCGGAACTTCCGGGAGAGGTGGGATGTCTGTCAACGCCAACTCCAACTCCACAGCAGCAGGAGCAGGTTTGGTAACACGAGACTTCATCAGGTGAGGTCCTAACTGACCAACTTCACTGATGTCCATTGTTTTTTGAAGATGTAACAGAGAGGGAATGATACATAGGTTTTAAAAAGACCCCAGATATTACTTTAGATAGGCCTTCAGGACTGAGGACTGTTCTGAGGAAAAGGATGAGGCCAATAAGGGATGCACAGTCTCTGCCACAGATGAGTGGGAAATGCCTGGCATGACAGGGTGGATAGCCCAGCAGGTGGTAAACTCCCTCTGTCATTTACACTGGGCTTCTGCCTGCTCCCAACAGAGGAACTCAAGGCTCTCAAATTCCAAATACTCCAGCGTGCCAGCGGTCCCCATGTTGCTGAGGGGGAAGAGGAACATAACTACCCTTCTCCAGCTCTTTTCGAGCGACCGAAGATTGGAACTGAATGTGTTTGGGGAGCACTTCAAGAGACTGGAGTCGGCCAGGTGAAAGACATTAAAGATTAGATAAAGATTGGCATTATTTGCCGTATGTAAGTTGAAACATACAGTGAAACGGGTCCTTTGCAACAACGACTAACTCAATCTGAGGGTGTGCTGGCTGCAGCCCACAAGTGTCACCAGGCTTCTGGCACCAACATAATGTGCCCACAGCTCACTAACCCCAACCCGGATGTTTTTGGATTGTGGAAGGACAGCGGAGCACCAGAGGAAACCCACACCATCATGAGGAGAACATACAAACTCCTCACAGACAGTGTCAGGAGTTGAACCCTAATCACAGGCACTGTAAAGTGCTGCACTAACCACGAAACTACTGTGCCACCTGGTAGTTATGTCACCTACCCATTGGAACCAATTGAATGTAATTAGGGTGTTAATGTTTGGAATTTTGGCTTGGCAGAGAAAGTTGATGATGATTCATTTATCCATCTGGTGATCTGGAGGATTTTGTGGAAACAATGAAGATGGTATCTCTCTAGTATCATTTGTAAGTGGGTCAGGTCTCAGGAGTAGGCAGGGAAGCGGGGTTCACTGCTTGCACATAAACCACAAGCTTCGCAGTGGCTTTGATGTTGTGATCTTGAAACTCTTTATCTTTCAGTTGATCAAAGGCTGTACTTTGCACTGAGTTTTATCAGCAATGCCTTCTTTTACCAAATGGTGGCTCCTATGGCCCGGTAAGAAGTTCATGTTTTCCAGGGCTTCACTGTGGACCTTTGTTAAAGGAAAAATGTTTGTTTGTTTGTTTGTTTGTTTATTGAAATGCAGTGTGGAATAGGCCCTTCCAGCCCTTCAAGCTGCACAGCCCAGCATCCCCTATTTAACCATAGTCTAATCACGGGACAATTTACAATGACCAATTAACTCTCTAGCTGGTACGTCTTTGGATTGTGGGAGGAAACCGGAGCAACCAGAAGAATTCCACGTGGTCACTGGGAAAGCATACAAACTCTTAAGGCAGAGGTGGGAATTAATCCCGGGTTGCTGGTGCTGCAAAGCGTTGTGCTAACCACTACACTATATCAATGAATGAGTGACCGGGTGCTTAGTCTCTGAATTATATCCTGTCCAATGTGCATCTAGGTACCTGACCACAGACTAAGGAATAAGAATGGAAAATACAGTCAGGAGACAAGTAGCAAAGTGGATTGTTAGTTGGTTTCATAGAGCAGAGAGTGGGGGCAAAGGATAGCAATTCACAGTGGAGGGAAGGAGTTTAGTTCTGGAGTGGTGTTCCACAAGGATTGGTATTGCTCACAATTTACCCTTTGTGACAGGGTCCTGAATTACCCCTATGAACTGTGCTCGATTACCCCTATGAACTGTGTTTTTGAAAAGAAAGAGAGAAAGGTGCCCAACACAAACACCTTGTTAAAAAGAGAGAGTTATTTAACACCGACATCTTGATTTTAAGAGAGAGAGAGAGACGAAGACTGCTCACAGTTTGTTCATACTTTCCCAAGGACATTACCTGCTTTTACGTTCTTACAGACAGAGAAGGGAGGAGCTGTTTGAATGACAGTTGGTACTCAGTACGGGGAGATAAATAGAAGGTCAGATGATAGACCTGAGATACATGGTTTTGGACACCGAATGAGCTTTGTTGTGCCCGCAGAAAAAGTGGGTTTTGGAGGATCGATCAGTGGCTCTCGCAGTGTGAATAGGGCATGACCGGTGGGGAGTTATTTGTGTGTCCAACCCTCGTCTGGGTTGATAGCTCCACCACAGAAGAACAGTCCCCTTTGTTGTGGTCACGGTTGGTGACTTCTAAAGGATTTCGGAGAAGAACGAGAAGATCGATGGCAACAGCTCACCTGAAGACTCAAATCTCTCCCTCTCTCTCTCCATCACTACTCAACTCAATACCATGAACTGAACTGAACTTTACTCATCATCGTAAGACTGTATCTATTTACCCCTAGACTTGAAGAAGCTTGGTTTTCATATATTTCAGTACTTACTGATATACTTACTTATATATAATCATTGCTAATCTGTTTGATTTATCTGCATTTATATTACTGTATTGTGTAGTTACTAATCAATACCATTAGTTAGTAGCAATACTGGACTCCAAAATGTTTTCCATTTCTGCTGGATCTTTAACCCGTCACAGGGTATGTGACACCCTTGAACTTTGGAGTGTATAATTGGATTTTAAGTAAATGGAGGCACTGCTGTACTTAGGGAGCGGGATGGAGTGAGAGACTGTATTGTTACATTTCAGGGGAACAGACATGTATTAAGGGACAACAGGCAGAGGCTGGGTTATTCAAGTTAGTGGAGAGAGTAGGAATTTATTTGTGGGATATTGAGGGGTGGATTTGAAGGGTACGGGTGATATTTATGCTTCAGCACTAGCACAATGTGAGTGGTTCATTTTAATGTGTGTGGAAATGGCAGATAGAGATTTGAAGAGTGTGGTTAAGATTGAACAATGTGGGAGAATGTGTGTGTTGAGACTGCTGAGTATGGAGAAGAAGTGACTGAGATTGATGGATATAGCAATAGGCTGGATACATATAGTTATAAGTTACTTGATGGTAGATTCTTGGGGAGGGGTGGATGGTTGTGATAAGGATGGAGTATGGGACTGAGAAATATGAGTAGAACATGGAGTCCAGACTGAAGGTTCTGAGTAAAGGTTGGGTCAAGTAAGATATTCTCCTAAGGGGTGTCTATTGGTGGGTCCACAGGTGTCTGTAGAGGCTGATATGGGATCCACATATTCTGGTGCAATGTGAGCAAGAGTAGGTGATGGTTGTGGTTAGCGTTTGGGTCTTTTGGTTGTTCATTCTCTCCTTTTGAAGCTGCTACTTACTGTGTGGCACAACAGAGGTCGTTCCCATGTGGTGCAGCTCCCTCTTGAACATATTTCCTCCAGGTGTATCTACTGAGTGCATAGATATAATGTTGAATTTCTTCAGAATGATTTTGATGTTGCCTTTGAAGCATTTCCTTCACCCAACCAGGGGCTCACTGACCTTCTTTCAGCTGGGAGTAAAGGATCTGTTTGGGGAGACGAGAGTTAGATATCCTAATGACATGACCTATTTACACAACTTTCATTTAAATGGTCTCCACTTTATCTAACTTTGATTGGTCGTATTAATGCTGTTAAGATGTTTATTCTGCCAAAATTTTTATATATATTTCAGGCATTACCGATTTTTGTTCCAAAATCCTTTTTTGACAAAATTTACTCTAAAATTTGTTCATTTATTTGGCAAAATAAAAACCCGAGACTGGGTAGAATACATCTACAGAAAGCTAAGAGAGATGGAGGTTTGGCATTACCTAATTTTAGATTTTATTATTGGGCAATTAATATTCAACACATGAAATTTTGGTTATTTGACCAAGATACACTATCCATTCCTAAATGGGTAGTATTGGAATTACAATCTGCTCAAGGTTATGCACTTGGCTCCATTTTAGGTTCTTCTCTTCCTTTCGATTTGAAACGCCATAAACAGGTTTGTAACCCGATAGCTAAACATACCTTACACATTTGGTTTCAATTCTGAAAATTTTTCGATCTTAATCAATTTGGGCTAGCGATTCCTATTTTAGGCAATATGTTCTTTCCCCCTTCCTCTACGGACCGTGCCTTTCAAATTTGGAAGACCAATGGTATATCACAGTTTTTGGATTTATTTTTAGATGGTTCCCTTATGTCTTTTGAACAATTATCTAACAAATATAACTTACCAAGAATACATTTTTTTAGATATCTCCAAGTTAGAAATTTCCTAAGTACCATACTTCCTTCCTTTCCGGCGTTACCCCCTACATATATTTTAGATACTATAATTAATCTTAACCCATGTCAGAAAGGTGTAACGGCTATTATTTATAATACTACCATGAAACTTAGGATAGCTCCATTGGATAAGATTAGGTCCGATTGGGAAAAGGAATTGGGCTTTACTATTTTGGTGGATGACTGGACACATATTTTACAACTAGTCAATGCTTCCTCTATCTGTTCCAAACATTCCCTAATTCAATTTAAAGTTGTTCATCGACCACATATGTCTAAAGATAAATTAGCTCCTTTTTATTCTCATGTTAACCCTCTTTGTGATAGATGTCATGGGGAGATAGCTTCCTTAACTCGTATGTTTTGGTCCTGTCCTACTCTGGAAACTTTTTGGAAAGACATTTTTAATATTATCTCAAAGGTATTGAATACAGATATTTCTCCCCATCCTATTACTGCTATCTTTGGATTACCTAAAACTTCTAGTAATCTTTCCCCTTCAGCCCGTAGAATGATTGCATTTCTTACTTTAATGGCGAAAAGATGTAATTTACAACACTGGAAGGAGATTAATGCCCCAACTACCTTTTTTTGGTTTTCTCAAACAATACTGTGTTTAAATTTGGAAAAAATCAGAAGTAATCTTTATGATACCTCAGTTAAATTTGAACAGACCTGGAGATCTTTTATTCAACATTTTCATTTAATGTAACTTCTTTTTCTCTTTGACTATATTTACATTCCCTTCTTGGTTTTTAACTGTTATTAATGGAGGTCAGGTTTGAGGACGTGATTGTTTAAGTTGTTTAAGTCTACTTGATACCTAGTTAGCCCGTTGCTTTGTTTTGCTTCTTAGGTTAGTTGCACGGTGGGTTTTTTTGGGGGGTCTTTTTTTGGGTTTTTTCTTCTCTTTATTGATATGTACGGAAAATTAGTATACTATTATATTACTTCGTTATTTTATAACTAAACTGCACTGTTTGTACTGTTGTTTTTTATGTATCAATATCTCTTGTAAATTTATATCGCAACAGTGTATTAGTTTCTATATGTTTTACCTTTTGTGTACTAATTCAATAAAAGGATTTTAAAAAAAGACCTATCCATTGGAGTTGGTGTTGCTTTATCGTAGTAGAGATGCTGTTCATGTTGGCTTCCTTCAGTATGCTGGTGTTAGTGTGTCTGTCCTTCCAGCTGATCCTCAAAATCTTTCAGAAGGTTCTTTGGTAGTATTGTTCCAGGACTTTCAGGTGTCTGCTATAGGTGGTCTATGATTCAGCTCCATACAGTAATGTAGGAAGGATGACTGCTCTGTAGACCAAAAGCTTTGTTTGGACCTGTAGGTCATGGTCTTCAAAGACTCTTTTTCCTTAATCTTGCATAGGCTCCAATAGCACTACTCAGGGTGGTTGATCTCTGAGTCAATGTCTGCTTCGGAGGAGAGAACGCTGCCAAGGTAGGGAAAGTGGTCTACATCTTCAAGGGTGATATTGTCAACTAATATAGTGGACTGGATTAATGGCTGGTTGGGCAGTGGATGATATAGGACCTGTGTCTTTTTCATATTCAGAAGAAGACCTAGGGCCCTATATCCCTTGGCAAAGGCATTCAGAATACAGTGGAGGCCTTCTTCAGAGTGTGCTGTGATGGCGTTGTCATCTGAAGCTCCATGATAGTGGTGATGTTGACCTTGTTCTTGGCCTTGAACCATCTGAGGATGAAAGGCCTGTTGTCCATTTAGTACATGAGTGGGACTTGGCCAATGAGGTGAAGGACGGCAGCAAAAAAGAAGGCAAATAGGGTGGGTGCAATGATACAGCCTTTTTGACTCCTGTCTTAACAGTGAAATGTTCAGATTCAGTGCCTATTGTTGCTGAGTACTGTGGCTAACATACCATCATGCAGTAACCTCTGTATTCATAAGCACCTGTCAGACCAGCCATGTCTTGATGGTGTACGCCAGAGAGCTTGGCAGTGTACTGTATCAAATGCCTTTGTCAAATCTATGAAAGCCAAGTACAAGGGCACATTTTTCCTGTAATTGGTGTGCTGTGAAATTATGTCTGTGGTATCTCTAGATGGGTGGAAACCACACTATGATTCAGGAGTGTTTCTTCAGATAGTGGAAGGAGTTGGTTGATAAGGATACGTGCATGCACTTTGCTTGCTAACAGGAGGGCGATTCCTCTGTAACTGCCACAATCTGCCTTGTCTATCTTCTTGAATACGGTCACTTTTAGAGGATCCCTGAGTCCTGAGTGCAGTTGATCCTTTTCCAAGACCTTCAAGAGCAAGCCACGTCTGTTGTGCAGGAGAGCTGGTCCACCTTCCTTAAGGATATCTGCTGGGATCCCAGAGGAAGTAAAGTGCAGGTAGACAGTAAGGTGTAATCGTATGAAACTGGCGCCACAGGTTGATTGGTTTGTAAAGAGAGCTTGAGGAGCATTGGCCTTCATAAAAAGAAAGGATTGAGTACTGGAATGGGAACGTTATGTTGAAATTGGATAAGAGGTTGGTGAAGCTTAATTTGAAGTATTGTGTGCAGTCCCAGTTAACTACAGGAACGATATCAATAAGGTTGAAAGAGTATAGAAAAAAATTACAAGGATGCTCCCAGGACTTGATGACCCGGGTTTTAGGGAAATGTTGAGTAGGTCGAGTTTGAGGAGGATGAACGGAGATTTGATAGAGGTATACAAAATTATAAGTTGTATCGATAAGGTAAATGTCAACAGGCTTTTTCCACTGAGGTTGGATAAAGCTGGAAATGAAGGCCATGGGTTAAGGGTGAAAAGTGAAATGTTTAAGGGGAACATGAGGGAGATCTTCACTCAGAGGGTGGTGAGAGGGTGGAATGAGCTGCCAGAGGTAGTGGTGGATGCAGGTTTGATTCCAGCGTTTGAGAGAAGTTTGGATAAGTACTGTACATGGATGGGAGGGGTATGGGGAGCTATGGTCCAGGTACAGATCAATGTGACTAGGCAGAATAATAGTTCAGCATGGACTAGGTGGGCCAGAGAACCTGTTTCTGTGCTGTATTGTTCTAAGACACAATGAAACAAATATACCACAGCAGCTGTCCTGTAGTTAAAGGGGCTTGAAAAAAACCCTGCATTATTTCCACTCTTGCTTCAGTGAAAAGGCTGAGATTCATTCTAACTGGGTCTGGCAATTTGTTCATTATACTAGAAACCTTACTGTTTCCTCTCCCTCTATGCTCATCATTTTTAATAGTTCTCATGTTCCTCCCTTCTCTTCCCTCTTCCTTGGAGACTGATGCAAAGCATTGATTACATTCTACACATCTATCACATACCCAACACTGCTTTAAGGCACAAATCCTTTGCTTCGTTAACATCCCTGAATCAGGAACAGCTTCTTCTCCACTGCCACCGGATTTCTAAATGGACATTGAACCCTTGGACACGACCTCACTTTTTTAATATACATTATTTCTGGGGGTTTTTTTGCACGATTTATAACTTAGTCAATATACATATACTGTAATTGATTTACTTATTATCATTTTATTTTGTGTTTTTTTTCTTCTATATTATGTATTGCATTGACCCGCTGCTGCTATGTTAACAAATTTCATGACACGTGCCGGTGATAATAAACCTGATTCTGATTCTGATCCTTCCTTTCCCTTACTAATCTCTGTCCATGCACCCTCCCTCCTAACACCCTTTTAAAAAATTTCACCCCTGCAGTTTCTGTAACTTTACAGTGTTGAGCTTTCAGTATTTCTCACAAGCTTCCCTATTTGGTTTATCCTACCAAGTATGTTCCTCATGGGGGTCTAAATTTGCTAGTTTCCCCTTTCCCTTTAATCAGTGAACGCTCAGATACCACAGCCCTGAAGAGCCTGTTTCTCGTTCACTTCCGGTAGATCACACTTCGGCCTGATTAAATCATCCTTATTTACTTCAAACCTTTTCTTCCTGGCCTGCTGCTGATGATTTTCATCACTATATTTAATTTAAAAGAATTGTGATCACTGCTTCTAAACTTCTCTCTTGCTACCGCCATATACAGTTGCCTGGGTATACCCTCAAACTTGCACCAGTTCTGCATTCTCTCATTAGCTTCCTTTGTACTGATTAAATTAATTCTACACTCTCTACAGCTTTTGTCTCAGAACATATTAGGGCAGATGAAAACTCTTATTGTCTTGTTTTAACTTTGAAATGTACTATACATTTGCTCTTGGGGTTTTGAGTGACTCTCAGCAATCTTTTTTTGTTCATCAGTTCAACTCAAATGGATGAATTTGCTGATCTCTCTCGGATATCTTTGCACTTCACAGGTGTTACTGTTTCTTAACAAATGCTGCTCTGCCTTTTTTTTCAGTTCATTCCCTGTTTTGCCAGAAAACAAATTGCCTTTCTTGCCAATCTTTATTTTACGTTTTGTTTCCATTGTTAGGGTGTTTTTTGGGGTTCGGATGTATAGGGAATATTGACTTCAGCAACCAGACTTTTTTTTAATACTTTATTTACAACTCTCAGTTTTACAAAGACAAAATATATTGAGGACGTCCAAAACAATACCAAGGAAATACAGCTCCCGGTGGATCACAGACAAAACAAATCAAAAACAAAAATGAAAAGGCTGCCAGACAATTTACAAGATTGCATAAATAAACTTTCAGAAAAAGAGTTGACACAACAGTGACATCACGGAAGCAATGTAAAGTAAAATGAATAAAGAAATCCGGTTAGGCAGCACACCCACTCATGAGACTAGACAGGTCAAGGTCACTATGTGTGTGAGGTAATATGACACTGAGCCAGTAAGGGTCCCCATATTCTCTCAAATATATTCTGTGTATTGGGTTTGTGCAGATGCAGTCTTTCCATTTGTATAATAGACAACATCTCCTTGAGCCAGTGTGCAAAGGTGGGAGGAGTAGTAGACTTCCAGCTTAAAAGAATAAGTTTCTTAGCCACCACCATTCCTAGATGCAGAGCACTCTGCATGTCATGTGGCAACTCAAGAGTCTCTGCAGAGCATCCAAGTATGGTGAGGTCGTGACTGGGCTGAATGTCTCTAGAATAGACTTTTGAGAGCCACTCAAAAATTGCAGTCCAAAAGTTGTATAATGTAGGGCAAAACCAGAAAAGATGTGCTAGTGAGCCCTCAGCAGAGTGGCAATTATCGCACTCAGGAGACACAGATGGGAAGATGCAATTCAGTTTTGTTTTTGAATAATGCAATCTATGCATCACCTTGTACTGAATTAACCTGTAGCGTGAATTAATAGAACAACAGTGAACCCGGGACATTGCCTCCTACAAAGTTCCGCTGATATCTCTGAGTTCAAGTCCCTGGCCTAGGCTTCCCTAATAAAATCTGTAGAAACCAAAGGAGTAAAGCAATTCACAAATTTTGATATTAACTGTTTGGTGTCTGGAGGGAGCAAGAGGTTTTCTAGAAACATAGAAAATAGGTGCAGGAGTAGGCCATTCTACCCTTCGAGCCTGCACCACCATTCAGTACGATCATGGCTGATCATCCAACTCAGAACCCTGTACCTGCTTTCTCTCCATACCCCCTGATCCCTTTAGCCACAAGGGCCATATCTAACTCCTTCTTAAATATAGCCAATGAACTGGCCTCAACTGTTTCCTGTGGCAGAGAATTCCACAGATTCACCACTCTCTGTGTGAAGAAGTTTTTCCTCATCTCGATCCTAAAAGGCTTCCCCTTCATCCTTAAACTGTGACCCCCTGTTCTGGACTTCCCCAACATTGGGAACAATCTTCCTGCATCTAGCCTATCCAATCCCTTTAGAATTTTATATGTTTCAGTAAGATCCCCCCTCAATCTTCTAAATTCCAGAGAGTATAAGCCTAGTCGATCCAGTCTTTCTTCATATGAAAGTCCTGCCATCCCAGGAATCAATCTGGTGAACCTTCTTTGTACTCCCTCTATGGCAAGAATGTCTTTCCTCAGATTAGGGGACCAAAACTGCACACAATGCTCCAGGTGTGGTCTCACCAAGGCCTTGTACAACTGCAGTAGAACCTCCCTGCTCCTGTACTTGAATCCTCTCGCTATAAATGCCAGCATACCATTCGCCTTTTTCACCGCCTGCTGTACCTGCATGCCCGCTTTCAATGACTGGTGTATAATGACACCCAGATCTCATTGCACCTCCCCTTTTCCTAATCAGCCACCATTCAGATAATAATCTGTTTTCCTGTTCTTGCCACCAAAGTGGATAACCTCAGATTTATCCACATTAAATTGCATCTGCCATGAATTTGCCCACTCACCTAACCTATCCAAGTCACCCTGCATCCTCTTAGCATCCTCCTCACTGCTAACATTGCTGCCCAGCTTTGTGTCATCTGCAAACTTGGAGATGCTGCATTTAATTCCCTAGTGTAAATCACTAATATATATTGTAAACAACTGGGGTCCCAGCACTGAGCCTTGCGGTACCCCACTAGTCACTGCCTGCCATTCTGAAAGGTCCCGTTTATTCCCACTCTTTGCTTCCTTGTCTGCCAACCAATTCTCTATCCACATCAATACCATACTCCCAATACTGTGTGCTTTAAGTTTGTACACTAATCTCCTGCGTGGGACCTTGTCAAAGGCTTTTTGAAAATCCAAATATACCACATCCACTGGTTCTCCCCTATCCACTCTACTAGTTAATCCTCAAAAAATTCTATGAGATTCGTAAGACATTATTTTCCTTTCACAAATCCATGCTGACTTTGTCCGATGATTTCACTGCTTTCCAAATGTGCTGTTATCACATCTTTGATAACTGATTCCAGCATTTTCCCCACCACCGATGTCAGGCTAACCGGTCTATAATTCCCCGGTTTCTCTCTTCCGCCTTTTTTAAAAAGCAGGGTTACATTAGCCACCCTCCAATCCTCAGAAGCTAATCCAGAATCTAAAGAATTTTGAAAAATTATCACTAATGCATCCACTATTTCTTGGGCTACTTCCTTAAGCACTCTGGGATGCAGACTATCTGGCCCTAGGGATTTATCTGCCTTTAATCCCTTCAATTTACCTAACACCACTTCCCTACTAACATGTTCCTCCATCTCACTAGACCCTCGGTCCCCTACTCTTTCCGGAAAATTATTTATGTCCTCCTTCGTGAAAGGGATGGGTGGTGGAAGTAGGCTCGAAGTGTGGGCACTTTTCCTTAACGTAGTGTCTAACTTGAGAAAGCGAAAAAAATGTGAATTTGGAAGGCTGAACTTAGTGCTTAATTGTGTGAATGGTGCAAATTGGCTTTCGATGTACAGATCTAAGAAAGTTTTGATACCCCTCTCTCTCCAGACTGCAAAAAACCCCATCTAATTGTCCAGGCTTGAATGAATGATTTTGACAAATGGGAGCGTGTATGGAAACACTGTGAATTTGGTGAGCCACTTTTATCTGGTTTAATATTTGTAAAGAATTCTTTAAGGTAAAGTTTTGTTGGATTAGCTTGTCTGTTGAGGCATAAGTGGAAAGCAGAAGAGCAGGAAGTGAAGAATATTTAACAACAGAGGCTTCCAGCTGTAGCCATGAAGGTTTTTCTTGGGTCTGAGCACCTCCACGTTTCCAGTATGTAAGAGCCCTGGAGTTAGCTGCCCAGTAGTAATGTTTGAAAATTGGCAGACCAAGACCGCCCTTCTTAAAAGGTTTGTGTAGGTGAGCCTTAGATATCCTGTGTGATTTGTAGCCCCACACAAAGGGCAATATGATAGAGTCAAGTTTCATAAAAAAGGAGGCAATTAAGTATAGGCAGGTTTTGAAAAAGATATAGAAACCTGGGTAGGCTCACCATTTTAATCGCATTTACCTGTCCAATCATGGATAAGGGCAGTATCCTCCAGGACTCGATATTTGTTCTGAGTTTTTCTAATGATTCTATAAAGTTAAATTTGTAAAGATGCTTTGGGTTCTTAGTCAGTTTAATCCCCAAGTAGGTGAAACAGTCCTTCTCTACTCTAAAAGGCAACTTTTTCAGAAAATCTTCAGTAAATTGATCCACTAAGGGCATGAATTCGCTCTTTCCCCAATTTAATGTGTAGCCAGAAATACTCCCGAAGGAATGTATATATTCTAGTGGGGTGGGAATAGAGACTGCTGGGTCAGCTAGACAGACAAGGAGGTCGTCCGTGTACTGAGTTACATGGGTCTCAATATTGCCCAACTTAATACCTTTAACATGTGTGTGGCCCCTAATGCCAATTGCCAGAGGCTCCAGCGCTATGATAAACAGCAGGGGGGACAATGGGTCCCCTTGGCGAACACCACATTGCAGAAAGAACGGATTGGATTTATCCTCATTTGTGAGAATGAAGGATTTTGGATTAGTGTATAATATTTTGACACATTCTATAAAAGTGTCGCCGAATCCAAACTTCTCGAGTGTTGCAATTAGATAGGGCCACTCTATCATATCGAATGCCTTGTGGGCATCTAGAGACAGTATAGCAGCTCTATCATCTTTCCCATAATCAGCATACAAAATATTGAGAATTTTGCGGACATTACAGAAGGAGTACCTACCCAGGATAAATCCCGTTTGGTCCGGGTGAATGATATTTGCTATATGCTTACCAAGCCGATTTGCTAACACTTTTGTAATTATTTTCAGATCATAATTTAGTAGTGCAATGGGCCCATAGCTTCACGGTCTGTTTTGTCTTTATCTTTTTTTAATAAAACACCGATACTTGCTTCACTGAGAGAGGGTGGGAGCCTCCTGTTTTTAAAGGTATCCCGAACCATTCTCAGCAAAGTCGGTGTAAGGACATCCCGGAAGGCTTTGTAGAACTCTGGCCCGAACCCGTCCGGTCCAGCCGCCTTACCAGTGGGAAATGCTGTGATGGCATCCTGTAACTCAGAGAGCGAAAAATCCAAATCCAAATTCTCCCTGAAAGCTGCATCTAATTGTGGGAAGTGAAGTGGATCAAAAAACTTATCAAAATCTTCCTGTGTAGCTGTTGATTTGGAAGTGTAAATTTCTGAATAGAATTCACTAAATCGTTCGTTAATATCCTTTAAGTCCGTAAGCATCAGGCCAGATCTGAATTTTATTTTGTAAATGGCTCGTTTTGCTTGTTCTCCTTTTAACTGCCTTGCCAATAACTTCTGTCGTTTGTCACCAAACTCAAAATGTTGCTGTTTAAGTTCAAGTAGTATGTTGCCAATTTGTTCCCCTAGAATGGAGTTGTATTCGTATTTTAATTTGAGAATGTTATTATAATCTGATTGGAGCGAAGAGTTTCTGTAAGCCTGTTCAGCCGCTAGTAATTCTTTCTCAATCACTTCCAATCGACCTCGCTTAGCCCTTCTCAGTGTTGCTTCATAAGAAATAATTTGTGCTCTGATACACACTTTAAGTGTTTCCCACAGTGGTGAGTCATTCACCTTGCCGTTGTCGTTGGTCTCAAGGAACTGTGAGATGTGTGTCGTAATGTATTCTTTAAATGCCTGATCCTTGAGCAAAAAGGAATTAAAGCGCCAGTCATAGGCTTGTTTAGGGAGGGACAGTGGAAGATTGAGATTGACAGGATTATGGTCAGATAGTATTATGCTGTGATATTTGGTGTCGTCAATATTAGAGATTAATCTGGAGTCGACTAAAATATAATCGATCCATGTATATGATTTGTGTACATGAGAATAAAAAGAATAATCGTGGTCAGATAGGTGTTGTAATCTCCAAATATCCACCACCTTCTTCAACTTCATCAAATTGTTAGGAGTTTGCACAGCAAGAATATTGGGTGGGGGGCGGCAGAGGAGAGCCTATCTAAATACGAGTCCAGGTAGCAATTTAAGTCACCCCTGACCAATATGTGGCTTGAATCGTTATCTGGGATCAAGTCAAACACCTTAAGCAAAAAACCTGGATCGTCCGAGTTCGGCCCGTAAACGTTTACCAGTGTAACGGGAAGTAAATTGATATGCCCAGTTAAAATTATAAACCTGCCATTTGGATCAATTGTGGATGAGTGAAAATGAAAAGGCATAGTCTTATGGAAGAGAATGGCAATGCCTCTGGCTTTGGATGTGAAAGATGCCTGATAGACCTGTGAAATCCAATTAGCCCTGAGTTTCCTATGCTGAGTGGCTTTAACATGAGTTTCTTGTAAGAATATAATGTCAGATTTCAATGAGTTCAAATGTGCTAAACCTTTACCTCGCTTTATTGGGTGACCTAAACCGCACATATTCCAAGAGACCAAGGATATGGAGTCAAGAGTATTATTCATTTGTGGTACCTTTTGCATTGTAATGAAACACAAACTTAACATTCAGTCTGGCAGCCAGCAAAAACCAACAAAAAATAACATGAACGGTTAACAAACATGTGAACAAAACCCCCACCTATCGCTTCCCCAAATGAAGCAGAGTTGCCCTCATCCTAATCTGGGTCCGCCGGACAAAAGTGGAGAAAAACACTTCCAACTAACAGCCCCTCATTAGCACACATAATAAAGAACAAATTGAGGATAGAAAAAAGAACTGCCATGATTAAAGTCTGCTCAGAGCACGTTTAGACTCTCTTCATTTATGTTGTGAAAAATAGCCTTTCAAAGTTTTTGATCTACAGAAGTTTTGGCTTCAGCCCGGTTGCTGAATACTTTTACTTGCCGTTGGTAATGAACATGGAGCCTGGTTGGGAAACGTAGCGAATGCCGGACCTCCTTCTCTCGGCAGTTGCAGCACCTCACGGAAACTCCGCCGTTGCTCCATAACCTCCGTGGTGAAATTGAGGAAGATTAAGATTCGATGACCTCTGTAATCCATCAAGAGTTGCCTGCTGAGCTGCAGAATCTTTTCTTTCTCCTGTGCAAAATGCACCCGTGCAATTATCATGCAAGGCCTTGAGCCTTCCGATGGTTTGGGCTGTTGTGTGAGGTGTGCTCTATCGATAATGACCGGCTTGGTGAAGTTGTCATCCCCCAGCAGCTTGGGGATCAAGTTAGCGACAAATTCAGTCAGCCTCCCTTTCTCCTCGCCTTCTGGGACGCCAACAATCTTTATGTTATTGCATCTGGATCTCCCTTCCAGATCTGAAAGCTTGGCCCGCAGCCTTTAATTTCCTTGTTGCAGCTCAGCGACTGAAGTTTCCACGGCGTGGATTTGCTGCTCGTGGTCGGCGATCTGATTTTCGGTGCTCGACAATCTCTCAGTGAGCACTTGCTGGACAGACAACAGACTCTGGAAACTGTGCTCAAACTTGTCAAACCGCTCGTTGAAGGACTGCAAGAGCTTATTTGACATTTTCTGCCAAATAAGAGGAAGCTTGTCTTCCTCTTCGGCTGACACCATGTCTGGAGGGCGCTTGCTAGCTTGATCCCAGCTAACGTTAGCTGCAGCATCGGCTGGCAGGTGAGCAGCTCCCTTTCCACCTCGTGCTGTTTTACTGGACATGTTCATGTTACACTTTTTGGTGGAGTAAAGGAGAAACAAACAACAGAGTTCTTGCAACAAAAATTGAGATTCAAGCATTCAAAAAGGCAGTTTTAACTCGTAAAGTTTGGTGTGCCATGAGGAGCTTGAAAAAACACATTTATACTACACTTATCTCACTAGCGCCCCCTAGCAACCAGTCTTCTGATCTGAATATGGATTGTAGATTAAATTTAAACTACAGCTCAGAACAGTAAAATGCAGACCAGGAAACAGGCACTTAACTGATTGTCTACCTATGTATAATCCAATCAACATCCCATTGCATGAATACAATTATAATTGACACTTATTTTGGGTGCGTTGGTGGGAAGGTCCAAGCATTTGAAACTGTCCTGTTACCTTTGTGCTGTACTATTGGATTGAGGGTCTGTCTCTGTCTCTGTCTGTCTGTCTGTCTCTCTCTCTCTCTCCTGACTCCAAAAGGCAGTCAGCATATTTGTGAGTGTGTGTATCAAGTAAAAGACTACTTCATCACTACCAGCTACATCTCTCCGTGAATTTGTTCATGCAACAATATCAATAATGGCCACAAAAGTACACCCTTGTCTGTCTGAGCCATTCTTTCATAGTCTTTATTTTCAAAACTCTTTGGTGTACTCCGTAAGGAATTGAACATTGGCTAAACTTCTTTGTTTCCTTTATCCATCCATTGTGTTTCTTACTGTCCAAAATGATAGTTCTAATTTCTGAATTTGCTCAGTTTTTCCCTTCCTTCTGTATTCAAAGTTTTCCACTTCCTTCTGACATGACGCTTGTCAAATATTTTCCCTTCTCACTACAATTTTTATTTGTTTCTGAGTTAGAAATTAATGTCTAATACCAGAGGGCATGCTTTGAAGGTGAAAGGGGGTAGGATCAAGGGGGATGTGAGGGGTAAATTTTTTACTCAGAGAGTGATGGATGCCTGGAATGTGCTGCCTGATATGGTGGTAGAGACAAATACGTTAGAGGCTTTTAAGAAACATTTGGATAGACACCTGGATGTAAGGAAGATGGAGGGATATGGACATGGTGTAGGAGGAGGGATTAGTGCTTTTGTGTCCTTGATTTGCTTTTTAGCTGGCTTGGTACAACATTGTGGGCCGAACGGCCTGTTTCTGTGCTGTATTGTTTTATGTTCTACGTTAATATTCAGAGTATTAATCTGCTACACGGGTTGATTGGGTTGTCGTATTCATCTCTTCCTTAAATGCAGAAAGAAGTGATATAAAGAAGGCATATATCATAAGTGACTTTATTAGTTCAAGTGGAAGTGAGCTCAAGAGTTGAGAAGTTTTGTTACAGCCTTATAAAACTCTAGTTTGACACCTCTGAAGTATTGCATCCATACCTGGTTGTCCCATTATAGGAAGGATGTCAAGGCTTTGGAGAAGGCAGAAGTTTACCAGGTTGCTGCCTGGATGAGAGGGCCTGTGCTAATAGGAGAGGCTGGACAAACTAGGCTTGTTTTCTCTCAACAGCAGAGGCTGAGATCTGACAGAGGTTTATAAGATTCTGAGAGGCATATATACACACCATTATCTTTTCCCCCAGGGTTGAAATGTCTAATACCTGAGTGCGTGCATTGAAGTAAGGGGGGGGGCGGGCGGGTAAGTTCAAAGGAGATGAGTGTGGCACATTTTTACACAGAGAATAGAATGTACTTCCTGGGCCTGTGATGGAGGTTAATCTGACAGAGGCTCTTAAAAAGGCACATGGATATGCAGGAAGTTGAAATACATGGTTGCCGTGTTGGCAGAAGAGATCAGTTCGGCATTTGATTAGTAATGTAGTCAGTCTGGCACAACACTGTAGGCCACAGGGCCAGTTCCTGTGCTACGTTCCATTTAAAAGTAATCCACTGGCAACTTTAATGGCTGTGACAAGTATCAAGATTTACTCAGTACAACGCACGCAAAATGCTGGAGAAGAATAAACAGTCCATGTTTTGGGCTGAGACCCGTTATGTCCATAGATGCTGCCTGACTTGCTGGGTTCCTCCAGCATTTTGTGTGTCCGTGTTGCTCCAGAGGCTGCAGAACCTCTTGTGTTTACAAATTACTCAGTACCGTGTTTTTGAGTAATAATTATGGTACCTTGTATATTGGAGCAATTAATTAGCTGATTATTTTGTTTGATTAAAGTACTGGTGCCTGCATCTTCTTAAGCAATACACGCAATGTGCTGGAGGAGCTGAGCAGATCAGGCAGCATCTGTGGATGGGAATAAACAGCTGATTTTCGGGTCCATAAGATACAGGAGCAGAAGTGGGCCACTCGGCCCATCGAGTCTACTCCGCCATTCAATCATGGGCTGATCCAATTCTTCCAGTCATCCCCACAGCCTTCTCCCCAGACCCTTTGATGCCCTGTCTAATCAAGAACCTATCTATCTCTGCCTTAAATACACCCAATGACTTGGCCTCCACTGCCGCCCGTGGCAACAAATTCCACAGATTTACCACCCTCTGAATAAAGTAATTTCTCCGCATCTCTGTTCAAGACCCTTCATCAGGAATGTGATGTTGTACCTTCTTAATCTGTTCTGTGGCTGATCACATGAATATGAAGGGTCGAAGGGTCTCGGCCTGAAACATCGACTGTACCTCTTCCTAGAGATGCTGCCTGGCCTGCTGCGTTCACCCGCAACTTTGATGTGTGTTACATGAATATGAAACTTATTTGTAGAAAAGCATTTTAACATTCCCTGATTAGCTAGATGAAGAAAGGAACATCTTTGTTGTGTTGAATGATCTCTCTTTACTCCTCAATCCCTTTATCAGTGCAGGTACATCGAGAGTTTCTTGTACTCTTGTTATAATGTTATAATTGAATAGTAATTTCAATGTAGAAAGGAAATTCTTGTACTTCAAGCAATATAACGAAACATGGCTACAGAATTGATCAATTAAACACACATCAACACACAAGGCATTTTCTGCTGGAAAATGTGATGTTTCAAAATTTATTACTTGCAATTGAAGCAAAATGACCACCATAGAGCCAAATAACAATTTTACTGATGGGTTAAACCCAACATATTCACTCCAACATTGAGATGTAGAAGGGTTAGGGTACATTTGTTTCTTTGTTTAAGAATTATATGTTAAAAAAATTACCTTTTAAAGTTGCAGACCTGATACTGAGCTTTGCCCATTGGGAATCTGGGAAACATATAGACTGCAATTATTTTTTTGCCCCTCTGGGAAGTTTTTTGAAGTGCTGTTCTGCAGTAAAGGCAGGTTGTTGATTAGTTATGAGTAAGCAGATTAGCTCTGATGGCAAATCTCCCAGTGAATGATACCCAGTGTGAAACTGAGAGGTTCGCCTGTGATGGTGCATTTGCCAATAACCAGTGTCGTATATATGAAGAAAATAGACAGTCTCCTTCAGTATCTGGGTACAGTTACTGTAAATTGTTAATATCTGATTAAATCTACAAGTTCTGAAGGAAATAAAAAAATACTTTCTTTGTGCAAAGTCAGGAATTTTTTTTAAGAACTTAAGCATTTTGCTCAGTTATAAAACACGAATTTCTCTGTGTCCTTTTGTTTCTTTCTCTTTCAGCTTTTCTTCAGACTTCTTCTGGAACCATTTCACTGTTTATCGCACTTCAGTTTATTGGCATTTCTGTGAGATTTTGATGGTGACGGTTTTCACTTCTGTGTACTCGCTCAGGCCATATTCACCCCTGTAGTGCACAACACAGCAAATGTCAATGCCAGCCAGGCATCATCTTAAAGGATCTCAACAAAATTTGTTACTGTGAAACCCAGAACCAATTTGAAATCTGTAGCAGTGAAATTCTTTATGCCCGTCACCAGCTCTGGAAGTGGGGGGTGGGGGAGGGCACGATATAGTTTAGCACAACGCTTTATCCTACAGGTGACCCGTGTTCAGTTCCCGCCACTGCCTGTAGAGAGTTTGTATGTTCTGTCCGTGACTGCGCGGATTTCCTTCGCGTGCTCCAGTGTCCAAAGATGTACCAGTTGGTAGGTTAATTGGCAATTGTGAGTTGTCCTGCAATTAGGCTAGGATTAAATCGGGGGATTGCTGGGTGACATGGAGGCAGGGATTAAATCGGGGGATTGCTGGGTGACATGGAGGCTGGGATTAAATCGGGATTGCTGGGTGACACGGAGGCTGGGATTAAATTGGGATTTGTGGGTGACACAGAGGCTGGGATTAAATCGGGATTGCTGGGTGAAATGGAGGCTGGGATTAAATCGGGATTGCTGGGTGACATGGAGGCAGGGATTAAATCGGGGGATTGCTGGGTGACATGGAAAGTGGGATTAAATCGGGGAATTGCTGGGTGACATGGAGGCTGGGATTAAATCGGAATTGCTGGGTGACACGGAGGCTGGGATTAAATCAGGATTTGTGGGTGACACAGAGGCTGGGATTAAATCAAGGGATTGCTGGGTGACATGGAGGCTGGGATTAAATCGGGATTGCTGGGTGACACGTAGACTGGGATTAAATCGGGATTGCTGGGTGACACGGAGGCTGGGATTAAATCGGGATTGCTGGATGGCACGGAGGCTGGGATTAAATCAGGGGATTGCTGGGTGACACGGAGGCTGGGATTAAATCGAGATTGTTGGATGACACGGAGGCTGGGATTAAATCGGGATTGCTGGGTGGTGAGGAGGCTGGGATTAAATCGGGATTTGTGGGTGACACAGAGGCTGGGATTAAATCGGGATTGCTGGGTGACATGGAGGCTGGGATTAAATCGGGATTGCTGGGTGACATGGAGGCTGGGATTAATTCGGGATTGCTGGGTGACACGGAGGCAGGGATTAAATCGGGATTGCTGGGTGACATGGAGGCTGGGATTAATTCGGGATTGCTGGGTGACACGGAGGCAGGGATTAAATCGGGATTGCTGGGTGACACGGAGGCTGGGATTAAATCAGGATTTGTGGGTGACACAGAGGCTGGGATTAAATCAGGGGATTGCTGGGTGACATGGAGGCTGGGGTTAAATCGGGATTGCTGGGTGACATGGAGGCTAGGATTAAATCGGGATTGCTGGGTGACACGGAGGCTGGGATTAAATCGGGATTATTGGGTGACATGGAGGCTGGGATTAAATCGGGATTGCTGGGTGACATGTAGACTGGGATTAAATCGGGATTGCTGGGTGACACGGAGGCTGGGATTAAATCGGGATTGCTGGGTGACACGGAGGCTGGGATTAAATCGGGATTGCTGGATGGCATGGAGGCTGGGATTAAATCAGGGGATTGCTGGGTGACACGGAGGCTGGGATTAAATCGAGATTGTTGGATGACACGGAGGCTGGGATTAAATCGGGATTGCTGGGTGGTGAGGAGGCTGGGATTAAATCGGAATTGCTGGGTGGTGAGGAGGCTGGGATTAAATCGGGGGATTGCTGGGTGACACGGAAACTGGGATTAAATCAGGAGATTGCTGGGTGACACGGAGGCTGGGATTAAATCGGGATTGTTGGGTGACACGGAGGCTGGGATTAAATCAGGATTGCTGGATGACACGGAGGCTGGGATTAAATCGGGGGATTGCTGGGCGGCGCATTTCAAAGGCCAGGAAGGGCCTATTCCACACCATATCTCAATAAATAAATAAATGATTTTCAGAATCATTTGAATGGTTCCACCACCTTCTGTTCTTGGTATCTAAATCCATAATTCCTTATTTCCTTTCATTATGTATGGCTTCAATGAGTAAACCAGCTGCACACTATTTGCCCATTTAACTCTGTCCCCTGCCCCTCCAACTCACCCCTAAACTTTACAGAATACATCCAGAAAGAAGCAGCACTGTGTTCTAGAAGGACAAACTCACTTGCTGGAGATTTCTCAGCTGCTGATCCGCAGTTTGTAAAATTAACACTGATTTTAAAAAATGCCAAAGCAACACACAGAAAATGCTGGAGGAACTCAGCAGGCCAGGCAGCATCTATGGAAAAGAGTACAGCCAACGTTTTGAGCCGAGACCCTTGCAGCTCCCTTTAGCTGTGAGCCTGTTGATCAAAAGGAAGGAGGTGACAATAGCTACTGAAGGTTAATTTAGCATATAACCATTTACAGGTGGCTAATACTGAGGCCAATATTCACATTGGAACATTGAATTATTCTGTATATTATCAATTCATTCATTGTGTGCCATGTTGTATGACGTTGGCGATCATGGACTTTCCATGACCCTGGATGTCCTTGACAAATTTTCCTACAGAAGTGGTTTGCCGTTGCTTTCTTCTGGGCAGTGCGTCTTTACAAGATGGATGACCCCAGCCTTTATCAATACTCTTTAGAGATTGTCTGCCTGGCGTCGGTGGTCACATAATCAGGATTTGTGATCTGCACCAGCTGCTCATCCGACCATCCACCACCTTCATGTGACCTCGATTGAAGAGGCGCTAAGCAGGTGCTAAACCTCACCCAAGGGTGGCCTGCAGGCTAGCAGATGGAAGGAGTGTCTTACACCTCCTTTGGCAGAGACCTACTCCACCCTGCCACAATTGTATTATCAATAGACATCACTTTTTCCTACTGCTTCTGTCAGACAGCTGCAGAAACATATGAGCAAATTCTTTGCACAGGACGTCATTCTCAGCTAATGAGCAAGCTTTTAAAAATTTGTGGTAAAATAATAGGCTAAATTATATTTGAACGTTAATTTGGTTCACTAATTATTGGTGTCAAAGATCAGGCACACCTCTGTAAATTTGTGAGTACCCTGCTTAATAATGGTATAGCCAAGGAGCAGTAAAGTTCATCTCCAACTGTTGCTGAGACATCAACCGCCTCCACTCCACCACTCCTCTCTCCTGTTCCAACCTCACTCCCTCTGAGCGCACTGCCCTCCACTCTCTCCGCTCTAATCCCAACCTCACCATCAAACCCGCAGACAAAGGTGGTGCCGTAGTAGCCTGGCGGACGGACCTCTACCTCACTGAGGCCAAACGGCAGTTCTCTGACACCTCCTCTTACTTACCCCTGGAACAGAACCCCACCAAAAAACATCAAACCATTGTCTCCCGCACCATCACCACCCTTATCAACTCTGGAGACCTTCCATCCTCAGCCACTAAACTCATTATTCCCACACCCTGTACTGCTTGGTTTTACCTCCTCCCCAAGATCCACAAGCCTGACTGTCCCGGTAGACCCATAGTTTCTGCCTGCTCCTGTCCCACTGAACTTGTATCTGCCTACCTGGACTCCATTTTGTCACCCATAGTTCAGTCCCTCCCCACCTACATCCAGGATACATCCCATGCCCTCCACCTCTTCAATAACTTCCAGTTCCCCGGTCCCGACCGCTTCATTTTCACTATGGATGTCCAATCCTTATACACCTCCATTCCCCATCAAGAAGGTCTCAAAGCCCTCCGCTACTTTCTGGACAATAGACCTCACCAGTTCCCCACCACCACTACCTTCCTCCAGTTGGCGGAACTGGTTCTCACACTCAATAACTTCTCTTTTGGCTCTTCCCACTTTCTTCAGGCTAAGGGTGTAGCTATGGGCACTCGCATGGGCCCCAGCTATGTCTGCCTCTTCGTTGGTTATGTGGAACAGTCTGTGCTCCAAATCTATTCTGATACTGCTCCCCAACTTTTCCTTCGCTACATTGACGACTACATTGGTGCTGCTTCCTGCACCCATGCTGAGCTCGTCAATTTCATCAACTTTACTTCAAACTTCCACCTAGCCCTCAAATTCACTTGGTCTATCTCGGACACTTCTCTCCCCTTTCTTGATCTCTCGGTCTCCACCTCTGGAGCCAGACTGTCCACTGACATCTTCTACAAGCCCACTGACTCTCATAACTACCTCGACTATACCTCTTCCCACCCTGCCACATGCAAAAATGCCATTCCCTATTCCCAGTTCCTCTGTCTCCGCTGCATCTGCTCCCAGGATGAGACTTTCTGTTCCAGGACATCTCAAATGTCCTCTTTCTTTAAGGATCGTGGTTTCCCTTCTACTGTCATCAATGAAGCCCTCACCCGCATCTCCTCCATTTCCCGCACTTTGGCCCTCACCCTATCCTCCCACCACCACAACAGGGACAGAGTTCTCCTTGACCTCCCCTACCACCCCACCAGCCTCCGGATCCAGCACATTATCCTCCGCAACTTCCACCACCTTCAACAGGAACCCACCACTAAGCACATCTTTCCCTCTCCGCTTTCCACAGGGATCGGTCCCTCTGCAACTCCCTGATCCACATGTCCTTCCCCACGGATCTCCCACCCAGCACTTATCCCTGTAAGCGTAAGTGCTACACCTGTCCCTACACCTCCTCTCTTGCCACCATTCAGGGCCCCAAACAGTCCTTGCAGGTGAGGCAACACTTCACTTGTGAGTCTGTGAGGGTCATCTATTGCATCCGGTGCTCCTGGTGCGGCCTCCTCTACATCGGTGAAACCTGACGCAGATTGGGGGACTGCTTCGTCGAGCACCTCTGCTCCGTCCGCCACAATAGACAGGATCTCCCGGTAGCCACCCACTTCAACTCTGCTTCACATTCCCATTCAGATATGTCCATACATGGCCTCCTCTACTGCCATGATGAAGCTAAACTCAGGTTGGAAGAGAAACACCTCATATACAGTCTAGGTAGTTTCCAGACCCTTGGTATGAACATAGAATTCTCCAACTTCTGGTAATTCCTTCCCCCTCCCTTCCCCTATCCCTATTTCACTCTGCCCCCTCCCCCAGCTGCCTATCACCTCCCTCATGGTTCCGCCTCCTTCTACTACCCATTGTGCTTTCCCCTATTCCTTCTTCACCTTTCCTACCTATCACCTCCCTGCTTCCCCTCCCCCACCCCTTTATCTTTCCCCTTACTGGTTTTTCACCTGGAACCTACCAACCTTCTCCTTCCCACCCTCCCCCCACCTTCTTTATAGGGCCTCTGCCCCTTCCCTCTTCAGTCCTGACGAAGGATTCTGGCCCGAAACGTTGACTGATCATTTCCACGGATGCTGCCCGACCTGCTGAGTTCCTCCAGCGTGTTGTGAGTGTAGCAGTAATCTTCACAATGCAAAGCAACTGATGCATTTAGGTTTCACTGGTTTAATTATACGTACCAACAAAAAAATAAGGTCGAATTTCTTAATTCAGCTCAATCCAAATGAGACTGGTACAGACACAGAATCACACTGGATTACTGCCTGTTGATTAAGTAAAAGGAACTGGCTATTCAATGTTTAAAGGTGAACTGTATTGTAAGATAAAGGCAGTGATAGGATCATGCAGAAGGTATTTTCTGTGCTCTGGGGGTGGTGGGTGGGAGGGTAAACAAGGATAGCTTTCACCTTCACAGATTGTCTCTGCAGGAGAATGACTGCAAGGTGCAAGCTTCTGTGTCAAATCTCAGAGGAATACTTGGTGCCTTCTGGCTGCTGTTCAAAATTACGGATCCCTAACTGTTATTCTGTAAAGCATTGAGTTTATTTAGAATTTGTATGACATCACAAGGTCAACAGAGGTAAGTAAGTTTTCAGTGGTGCAAGAAACTAAGTGAAACACAGAGGCAAAAGGAGAATGCTCTGTTAAAATATTCAGCCAAAGATCTTTGAGGTACTGTGTGCCTTGTGCCCTGGGTTTGTGCAGTGCTTGGCCTCTTGGCTCCGGCGTGTGTTTACAAAACACCATTGAAGCACAATCTCTCAGTGGACAGCAAGGCAGATTTTTGTTTTGGGTACTGTAAAGAGTTTTTTTAAAACACTGAACTGTGGTGATCTGAAAGTTGCTGCTCGAACAGATGGTGAAAGAAAGTTCAACAATAAATATCAAAACAGAATTGACAAAACGTTTTTTTTGTTTGAGTGTTTTGAGAGCCCCTGACAAGCTTGGCACATATCTTTCCCTTGTTAATTAATTTTCTCAGAAATGGCTGTTAAGGCAGAAAAACAGATGGTGGGACTTCAGTACCAAAGGCAGTGGGGATAGAAGCTTACACAGAGTGTATGTTGGGACAACGCCCTACAATGAAAACTGCAGCACTGTTTAAAGGTGGGGCTGGGGGCGAATGGTTACAGAAATTAAAACCGGAGATGCCACCAAATGATGAAGTTAAGATTGATACTTACTCTGTCCGGCAAAAGGCAGTCCTTGACAAAAAGGAATTAAGATTGACTCACGGGCCATCTTTCCAGTAAGTGAGTTGCAAAAGCTTTAGCAGTTGCAGCAGATCCCCAACCTTGAACTCTGGAGTTGACCCAACAGTTCCTTGCTGGCCGGGAAATGAAATCTTGTTCTAGTGGGATTTCCACTTACCACATTGACTGAACATAATACGGCACAGAACAGGAACAGGGCCCTTGGCCTTGGTACCAACCACACCAAACAAAGTTGAATCTACCTTCCTGCACATTGCCTATATTCCTATGTGTCGATGTGTGTGTCTCAACATTGCTATAGTAGCTGCTTCTACCATCTGCCCTGACAGCACATTCCAGGCATCTACCGCTCTCTGTAAAAAAAAATGCCTCATATATCTTCTTTAAACTTTAGTCCGCTCACCTTAAATCTGTGCGCTCTAGGCCTTCAGCAAGGAGAAATCCAGCTCATCCCATTCCAGACCTGAACTACACCCATTCTATTTCAGGAATGGAGCTGGTCCAGTGCAAGTCCTGCGCAATGCACACAAGACATTCGTTATTCCCAGCTGCATTGCTTCTCCTCCCGGGGAAAGGGGGCAAGATGCTTGTGGCTGGGAAGAGCAATTTACTGACCCAATCTTTTCAATAATCATTTGATGACATCTCTGTATTTAATTTATGCAGACCCTACTTAATACTGTGCTCCAGCTTTCATTGTTGGGCATTATCCTAGAGTATGCGATACCATAAGCGAGAATTAGGCCATTTGGCCCATCAAGTCTGTTCTGCCAACTTGACTGATTTATTTTCCTTCTCAACCCCTTTCTCCTGCCTTCTCCCTGTAATATTTGATGTCAATACTGATCAAGAACCTATTAACCTTTGCTTTAAATTTACCTAATGACTTGGCCTCCTCCACTGAAGTATGTGGCAATAAATTCCACAAATTCACCACCATCTACCGAAAGAAATTCCTCCTCATCTCTGTTCTGAAGGAACATCCATCTGTTCTGAAGCTGTGCCTTCTGGCCCTAGACTCTCCCAGTTTTATAAACATCCTCTCCATGTCCAATCTATCCAGGCCTTTCAATATTCAATGAGATCACCCCTTCTTCTTCTGAACTCCAGCAAGTACAGTCCCAAAGCCATGGAAAGTGTTTCACGCATTAACCCTTTCATTCCTAGGATCATTCTTGTGAACCCTTTCCAGGGCTAGCACAAACTTTCTTAAATATGGGTCCCAGAACAGCTCATAATACTCCAAACTCGGTCTGACCAATGCCTTATGAAGTCTCAACATTTCATCCTTGCTTTTATATTCTCATCCTTTCGAAATGAATGTTAACGTTGCATTTGCCTTCCTTACTATTGACTCAAGCCACAAGTTAATCTTTAGACTACTTTTCCAGGGTGGAAATGGATACTACCAGGAGATATGATTTTAAGGCGATGGGAGGAAAATCTACAGGGGATGTCAGAGCTAGGTTTCTTACACAGAGAGCCTTGAATGTGTGGAACGCCCTGCCAGGGATAGTGGTGGAGGCAGATACATTAGGGGCATTTATGAAACTCTTGGGTAGGCATATGCATAGAAAAATGGATGTCTATGTGGGAGGGAAGGGTTAGATTGATTTCAGAGTAGGTTAAAAGGTCAGCACAACACTGTGGGCCGAAGGGCCTGCACTGTGCTGTAGTTGTTCTATGTTCTATTCCAGGGCCCAATCAAGAACCTGTCAACTTTTGCTTTAAACATACCCAGTGATTTGTCCTCCTTCATAGCAGTCTGTGGCGATGAATTCTACACATTCACCACCATCTGGCTAAAGAAATCCCTCCTCACCTCTGTTCTAAATGGTGTCCAGGGCCCTGTCACCTTCAGCTACTTTGTGAGTGCTGTGGTGTGTTTGTTCCCTTGGGTGCAGTGGGCAGTTAAATTGCCACTCCCCAAACTCTGAAGCTTCCCATGTCCAGAACCAGTATGATCACCAGTAAGGCTGACAGAGAGCAAGCATATTTTTGCCTTTAGACAGTAGCCATCTCCAGCACCACCTTTTTCCAGCAGTGGCTTTAGCAATGACAGATCCCTCACTGTCGGTATTCAGCCTGGCAACAGCAGACTGATCCCTGGTAGGTTTCACCTCCACAGTGTCAGTTTTGAGACTGAAGTGAAGATTCTACTGAGTGGTCAGAGGTCAGAGCATGAAACGCACTCAGGCACGTCTTTCGCCCGTACACTGACACGTAAAATAACATCTGCAAAAGGCGGCAATGAAGGTCAAGAAACACAACAGCCTTCAGCATGTTGAGGCCCTATACAAGGTACAGGTTCCTCAGCCCCAAGGACTTCAGCCCATACTTGGCAGTGAAGGAGCTACATATAGGGAGTCAACCAATGGACACTTTGCAAAGTGCATTATTATGGGAACCCACCAACTGATTCCACTTCGCTGGCTCCCAGCTTAAGCCAAAGGGGAGTTGCAACCAGTAGGTAGCTTGGGAAGTTATACATCATAACAAGCATAAGAACATAAGAAATAGAAGCAGGAGTAGGCCATCTGGCCCATCGAGCCTGCTCTGCCATTCAATAAGATCATGGCTGATCTGGCCATGGACTCATTTCCACCTACCTGCCTTTTCACCATAACCCTTAATTCCCCCACTATGCAAAAATTTATCCATCTTTGTCTTAAAATATATTTACCGAGGTAGACTCTACTGCTTCATTGGGCAGAGAATTCCACAGCATATGTTTTCTAACAATCTTTAGAGCCCTGTATGGATTAATTGGGCTGTATTCCCTGGAGTTCAGGAGAATGGGGGGGGGGGGAGGATCTCATAGAAACATTCCGAATGTTAAAAGGCCTGAACAGATTAGATATGGCAAAGTTATTTCCCATGGTAGGGGATTCTAGGACTAGAGGGCATGACTTCAGGATTGAAGGACGTCCTTTTAGAACTGAGATGTGGAGAAATTACTTTAGTCTGAGGGTGGTAAATCTGTGGAATTTGTTGCCATGAGCAGCTGTGGAGGCCAAGTCATTGGGTGTATTTAAGGCAGAGGCAGATAGGTTCTTGATTAGCCAGGGCATCAAAGGGTATGGGGTGAAAGCAGGGGACTGGGGATGACTGGAAGAATTGGATCAGCCCATGATTGAATGGCAGAGCAGACTCAATGGGCCGAGAGGCCTACTGCCCCTATATCTTATGGTCTTCAGGGTCTACGACCTGTTCCTGTAATTGCAATCGCATGCCAGCCACCTCCATCACAATCATTGGCCTCATCCCGTTCCACCAACAGGGCAGACCCAACGGAGGGTCAGAACAGGAGTTTACAGGTAAGAGCGAGTTCTCAACATTGACTTCAAATCCCATGAAGTCTTGTTACATGATACTTGGTCCCAAGCTGCCTCCTCATTACCACCTCCTGTCTCCCTCAGCTGGTGAACCATGTTGAACGAAACTTGGGAGAAGCACTGAAAGGAGCAGGGACATGGAATTCTCTCTAGTTGGGAACTTCAATGTCTATCATTCAGAGTGACCAGGTGGCATCACCACAGACCGAGTTGACTGAGCCTGGTATGATTTTAATGCCAAAGTGGGTCTATGGACCTACACAAGCAATAAATTTATTTGACTTCATCCACAACAATATGTGAGTTCATGTCCCAGAACGTCCCTCATTCCACCTTTACTGTGAAGTGTTGTGGAAGGGTATGACGGGGGGCGGGGGGCAGACTTGATGCTCCTCGTGGTGAGATGCCATCCGGGTGAAGCTGCAACACAGAACTACTGTACATACTGTAGGCGCAGCATACACAGATATCTGTAAATTAGTACTGAGGCTGTGTAGTTCTGCCTTGTCTATTCATGAAGAGTGGTGGAAAATTAAACCCGTAATGGGTGGACCATCCCCCTGCTCAGCGATCATGGGCCACGTCGGGGAACGGTAAGGAAAATGCTTCCAGATAGTGCTAAACAGATGGCCATACCTCAATCTCTTCTGAGTTCCCCATGTTACAGGAGAATGTCTCCAGCCAATTTGATTCACTTAATGTGATATCAGGAAATGGCTGTCAGTACCGGTTACAATTATGGGACTGAAGACCCACACACTCCAGAACCAGCTATGTTTCTAACCAGGCTGCTCCTGTACAGTTGCAACACCAACATCTGCCTGACAAAGTGGAAAGCAGTCCACTATTTTGCCTTCACAAACAACAGGCCAGATCCAGTCATCTGAGTGTCACTAAGTAAAAATTCCCATAATAACCTACAAAGTGAAAGGCAAAGTTTATTTTTATCTGGCACTGTCTCACAATAACCTGCTCACCAATGCAAGTTTGAGTTTCTGCAGTCTTTATCCAGATGTGGAACTGGAGTGACTACCTGTGACATTAAGGCAGCATTCAAGTAGATGTGGTACTAAGATAACCCGGGAGTCTCAAAGGGAAAGCTCTCCAATTGTGGAGTCAAACACATCACATAAGGGAAGATGGCTGTGGTTTCTGGGAATCCATCATCCAGTCCAGGACCTCATCGCAGTAGAAGGAGTTTGTACGTACTCCCTGTGACCACGTGGGTTTCCTCCGGGTGCTCCGGTTTCCTCCCACAGACCAAGGACCTACCGGTTGGTAGGTTAATTGTTCATTGTAAATTATCCCGTGACTAGGCTAGGGTTAAATTGGGGATTGCTGGCCGGCACAGCTTGAAGTGCCAGGAAGGCCTATTCTGCACTGTATCTCAATCAATAGATAGATACATAAATAAGCCAGTGAGTAAATAAATAAATAATCAATCACTCCATCCTCAAGTACTACCTAGGTTCAACCATCTTCAGCTGCTTCACTAATGGCTTCCTTTCATTTTGAGAGGTGGGGATCTCGCCTGTTCCAGCAGTCTAATCTGTGAATGTACCAACTCATCGGACCCAAGAGACAAAGGCTACGGGAGTAAACCCAGACAGTAAATCCGGAGTGGAGCCCCAAAGACGGCTGGACGTGGCTGAACATCCTTCCAGCAGCTCCCGTGGCCTAGCTGGTGTCAAACATACTGCTTCATTTCCCTTTGGACTACTCAGGTGAGGCCGAGAGGGGGATCTTGATGACTGGGCATCTCAGGATCTCCATACCTTCTGCCCAGGCTTGAGGTGATGAGTGTCATCACCCATTGTCCTTTGAGACAGACGGTTGCCAACCACCACCAACTCATCATGTTTTAGGACACTATACTCCTGTTCCATTAGGATACCTGCTCTTTCCCTTACACTAGGGGTTCCCAACCTTCCTTAGCCATGGACACCAGGTTGGGAACCCCTGCCTTTCTGGCACAGGAGTTCTACACTCAGGTAAAGTGCATGGCTACTGTTATTTTGTTTGAGAACAAAAAGGCTCATTCAAAGACCAAAATCCAAAGAGAAGAGTAAAAGAAAGGAAGAGGGGTATCTGCCCTCAGATGTCTATAGTGAGAGAAGAAGTTTCAGTATATTCAGCACACCCTAACACTGGGAACAACTGACAACCACAGAACTGCAATTCAAACAAATACATAACGTGTTATGTTCTTACATTTCTCTTCCATTTCCAGACATCTTGAAGCCTCCAAAAGGTGCCTGAGCATGAAGGGCATTATAACAGTTAACCCTGTAAAAGAAAGTAAAAGTCACATTAAACCATTGCATCTCTCAGTCCTAGACAAATGGCCAGTGTGCACCAGGCATCTTCTCATTCTGCTGTGTCATGCCATCACCTGTAAGGGTGCTCAAAGTCATTGCTCAGACCTCAGCTGGCAAGGACCAGCAAGTTCACTCACAATGATCACACCAGGCTGGTGGTTAATGCTTTACTGTGTTTTATCTATCATGGGCAGATCATTTGACTCCTAGAGTTTGGGCAGGACTCAGAAATCAGAATTGGATTTAGTATCACTGACATTTGTCATAAAATTTGTTGTGACTTTTCCTTATAGAGGACAAAGGCATAAACTAAAACTAAATATATTAAAATAGTTCTGCAACAATTTTACGGTTAGGTAAAGATTGTGAAGTTGGAGCAATGTGTTAACAATGGTCTAGCTACTCACCTCTGAGATGGAAGAACACAGGTTCAAATCTTACTCCAGAAACCTGAATTGGACACTCCTGGTGCCTTACTACACTGTCAGATGACAGTCACAATTATGGATTTCTGAGGTTCTCTGGTACACCCTGCCCTTCCAAATTATGGACAATGAGATAGTGGATTTGTGACTCAAGTTCTTCACTGCCATGTTTTAGAATTTTAGTAGAAACCAGAGTACAGCCAGGAGCAGTGTGTACTGTGACTATCTTTAAGAAAGGAGACAAAATGGACTGCTGTAATATGGGGGACCCGCTTGCTGTCTCTCACGGGGAAAGTCATTACTCGGGTCCTCCTCAATTCCTCCCCATGACCAAATAGCTGCTCTCCATTTCATTGTGTGGATTCCACCCATCCCTGCCTTTGATGTTTCTCCTTCTAACATGATTGTGATAAATTTCTTAGGGTGTTTTGGGGTTAGCACATATGGCAAATAACTTTAGCCACCAATCTTCAAATCTGAATATGGACTGTACATTAAAATTAAAATGCAACTCTGAACCATAGGTTCCTAAACGCCATGAATCACAATTACTGGGAAGACCAAACAATGCTTATTAAAATGCATTTAGATGTCTGTGGTGTGGGTGTGAAGTGGGACGTGTGATGTTTGCATGTAGTTCAAAGGAAGCATTGTGGATGCATCGTAAATACAGAATTGGCCTTTGATCACTACATAAAATGCCCTGTAGTGTTGAGTCGAGCAGGCCTCTTCCTCCAAAAGGAGTGTCAATATGATGCCTGCTGTGTCTCATTTTGTTGAATAAAGAGACTACTTCCTATCCACCAGTGCTTCTCCCCAGTGACTTTGTTCACATGACAACAAGGTTCATGGTTCACAACAGACCCATTGCTCTGCAAACCAATGTCAAGTATGGTCATGCTATTGTCTCAACACTCTTTCAACCTTTCTTGTCTCCATCCCACAATCACTTCCAGACACTGGAGAGATGCACCAACACTGTCTCCTCTGATTTCTCCAAATCTACAGTCAGACGGCACTGAAAGAAGCTCTCCGGTCATCATTGTTAATGCTGTCAAGTATCCCTTTGCCAGCATTTGGTCCATAGCCTTCTATGCCTTGGTATTGAAGTTCTTGTTGAGATACTTTTTCCATGTTGTGAGTCCCTGCCTCTGTTAATTCCTTGGAACTGTGTTGCAGATTCCAACCACCCTCTGACTGAAAAATTTCTCCTCAGATCCTCTCTAAGCCTCTTATTCTCCACCCTAAATGCATTCTCCCTAACTTTTGTCACCACGGCTTTAGGAAAAGTTTCCTGCTATCTAATCTATCTAACTTCCCATACTTATATATACTTCTATTAGGTTCCACCTTGGCATCCTTTTCTCCAAGGAAAACCAGCCCAGTCTCTCCAGTGTCTCCTCAAAACTGAAACACACCATTCCTGGCAACATCCTGGTGAATCTTTGCAGCACAATCACATCCTTCCTGTAATGTGACAACCAAAACTGTAAGCATTGCTGCAACTGTGGTCTAGCCAATGTTGTGCCATAATTTCCATTGGCAAGATACATGAATGATCTTCAGTGATCTTCAGAATGACATTCCCAGTACTGATGTCCTGTTACACTCGACATTGTACAGACCATGTAGTTCACACGCCCAGCATCAGACTCCCAAAACAGACATGCAAAGTTTACCAGCTGGACACATGAAAGGAAACATGAGAGACTGCAGGTTCTGGATTCTGGAGAGGGAAAAAAGAAACAAACTGCTGGAGGAACTCGGTGGGATCAGCAGCATCTATAGAGAGAAATGGACAGTCAAAGAGTAGAGGGAGATAGCAAGTATAAAACGGTGTGGAGAAGGGGGGTGTGAAGCAAGAGTTGGCAAATGATAGGTGGATCCAGATGAAGATGAGATGGAGGAGTTAGAGTGATAGAGGGACTGGTGGTGATAGGTGGAGGCAACAAAGGACTCCAGATAATGGAATCTGGTAGGATAGTAAGGTGAACCATGAAAACAAATAAGAAAATTGGGAAGGGCTGATGGGAATAGGGTGAGGAGCCAGTGGGAGGAGTATGTGAATGATGGGCAGATGGTGTAAGTGGAGAAGGGGAAAGAAACAGTAGTAGGGTCTGTGTGGGTGTAGGAGGAAGTGAGTAACCTGGAAGAGAGGGGAAAGAGACAGAGGTTACCTGAAATTTAATAATTGAAATTTCATGTGGTCAGCTTGTAGACTACCCAGGTAGAACATGAGGTGTTATTCCTCTAACCTCAAAGGAAAGTATTCAATGATGCGCTGAAGCTTCTTTGAAGAAGAACAACGTTCCCATGGACTGGTGGGAATCTCAGTCCTGTGACCGGTCAGACTGGAGAAAGTCACTATGGGGATGCACTCGGAACGTTGAGTCTTTGCATCAGTAATCATCTGCCCAGTTACTCCAACACACACCTTGCCATCCGTGGTAGAGTCTGTCAGTCTCTCATTGTTCTCCACAACCGCTCAGGACTTGCAGATTGGAGGGGAAGCAAATCATTCTGGATCCCAGGGGACTGTTTAAGAAGGGTAAGCAAGAGAGGATCGGTGCAATCATCAGACTCTTAGCAGAGGGATACTATAATTTATCCCAGATGCCTGTCAGGACCCTAAACCTTTCAACTTTTTTCTCCATTGTAGGAAATTGTCTAATTTTCTTCAGGTGAGTTATGATTGCTATGATTGATCAATGGTTCAAACAGTGCATTTCTCATGCAATTCTCATCTTCCCTCTGGATTTTGTGTCATTGACCTTAAAACTTGAAATACAAAAGCACGTACCGTGATGCTGAGCACAGCTTCTCCCTGCTGTAATGAGACTATTGAAGGGTTCCCTATTACGGTAAGCTGGGCTCTTGATCTTTGAATCTACCCCATTATGAGTTTGCCCTTTGTTGTTTACCTACATTGCCCTTCCCTCATTCTTTATTCTGCATTGTTATCCTTGTATCTTATTCTACCCCAATGCACTGAGTAATGATCCGATCTGTATGAACAGAACACAAGACGAGCTTTTCACTGTATCTTGGTACATGTGAGAATAATAAAGCAATTCCAATTCCAAATTCAATTTCACTTTCATCTCTGATGTTCTTCTCCAACCTCTTCCTTTTAACAAATAATGAATCTGCAGCTCCCCGCTCTAAACATACTGCAGCCTCTGTTGTTGGAAACACCTCAGGGGGAAATAGTTATGAAACTGAAATGGTAATTCTAGATAAAATTGCTTAATTTGATATTTACCAGACAGTTCCAGATTGAAGTGCAGAAGCCACTGCCATTGCCCTGTCAATATTCCTGGTGAACACTCCCGCCGTCAGCCCAAATTCACTGCTGTTGGCTCTTCTAATCACTTCCTCTGTGCTTTTAAACTTCATTATTACTTGGACTGGTCCAAAGATCTGGATCACATGAAAGACATTGGTGACGTCTATGAGGTGCTAAACAACATTTTCATTCAATGCTTTGGCTTGTGAGAGTACCTCCTCCTTTGCGATACGCATGGTATCTGTCACTTCTGAGAAGACCGTGGGCTGAATGTAGTGGCCCTCATCACCAAAGGCACAGCCGCCAGATTCCAGTCTGGCTCCCTCTTTCTTGCCACTCTCGATAAGCTCCAGAATTTTGTTAAGCTGGTCTTGGTCGATCTACATGGATGGAGAGAAATGGTGATGATTATTGACTGCAGGCCCTGATGGTAGGGTTTAACCAGTACCATGGATGCTATATTTAGTTAAACCTGTCTGAAAAACCAACAGTCAAGAGAGGGACGTATCTTCTGTTCGCACATTGATAGTCTAATGTGGTAGAACAGGTCCTGGTTCCCTCAGGCATCATCTTGTCATCACTCTGCACATAAGTGAACTAGAGGGCTTAAGTGGCTGAAAGCCCGATCTGTTGTGGCTGCTCGATTTCGGGACCCATGCATCAAAGAAGCTCCCTCTACAGGGATCATGCATGGATCTAGGCTTTCCTCAATCACATGCAATCCTTGCGAAATCGCATGTTATTGTTATAAGATTCGAATCTGAGCACACAATTGCATCTTATTGTCGGCAGCAGACTCCAGCTTCAGGCTGTCCCATCTTAAGACATGATTTCATTCCCAGTCCCCTATTGAGTTTCATGGATGGTACTACGAAACCTTTCACAACCGGTCTCCTTAAGGGTGTGGTGATGTGTTACTGTACCAGTAACTTGACAAAGTGATTTAACCATGGAATCCATTCAGTTTATGTGCAATTATTTCAGGAGACGCCAGAAACTCATTTATACTACATTACCTTATTTAAGGAATCAGATTAATGCTCCTTAACTCCTTCCCTGCCCTCTCTGAAATTCTTCCTTGAATTTTACAAGGAATGGTTTAATTTATTCCTTCTAAAGTACACGAGAATTCAAAATCTTCTCTTGTTTAGGTAACCCTTTAAGGCAGGGGTGTCAAACTACCGGCCCGCGAAGGGGTCCAATCTGGCCCACGGGATGATCTGGGGGGAAAAGATGTATTCACGACCATTTGTTATGTATCTGTATGGCAGCCGCTCTCTCTCCCACCGCTGTCTGTGCCGCCGGCTGCGTCGCCAGCTTGTTGTGTGTACTTAGAAAACAATAGGCGGCAGTTAACCACCTGCTGTGCGTAAGCACCTACCACCCTGCACTAAAGACCACCAGGGCCCCACTTCCGTCGTCAGACACAGTATAAACACACAGAGTACTCGGGTAAGTAACACCTGTAGTAAGGCTGAGACTGTTTGCTGCTGTGGTTCAAAATGCTTTCCAAGAAAAGTTGAGAGACTCATGATGGAGCTGTCAAGGCTAGCTGTATTATTGCCAACAAAATAGCTACTGCGTCGAAGCCACACTCAGAGGGGGAATTCATCAAAGCATGCACGCTGACGGCGGCTGAGCTGGTGTGCCATGAGAAGAGACAGGCTTTTGGTAATATCAGCTTGTCAAGAGATACTGTGGCAGAGAGAATTGGGCACCTTGCAGGAGATTTGAACAGTCAACTCATTTATTGCCTTCTCTATTACAATTGATAGAGCACCGACGTGACTGGTGTAGCTCAATTGGGAATATTTATTCGTGGTGTTGATGCATCTTTGACCGTCACCGAGGAGTTTGTGGAGATGGTGCCCATGACAAACACCACAATGGTGAACAACGTTTTCTCCAGCCTCGTTGAGGCCTTGGACAGACTGGGGATTGACTGGAGTTACGCTATCAGCGTGGCAACAGATGGAGCACCGTCCATGGTTGGGAAAAAGGCAGGTGTTGTTGTGAAACTCAGAGAGAAAGTTCAGACAGAGAATCCGGAAACGGTTAATTTTGAATCAAAACGGTTAATTTTATCAGAGCCGAGGGACTCAATCATCGGCAATTTGACACTCTTTTGTCTGACAGTAATATTGGACACGGCCTACCCTACCACACTGAAGTCCGCTGGTTGAGCAGAGAGGTTGTGCTCAAACGTTTTTTCAATTACGTGCGGAAATTGGGCTATTCATGAACGAGAAAGGGAAGCCAGTGGCAGAGTTAAATGACCTAGACTGGCTTCATGATCTTGCATTTTTGGTCGATATAACAGAGCACTTAAATGTGCTTAATGTTAACATGCAAGACCGCAACAAACTCGTTACGGAATACTACGACAGCATTCGTGCCTTTCAAATTAAATTAGGCCTGTGGGAGATGCAGCTACCCCGGAGCAACCCAGCTCATTTCCCCTCTTTGCAGTCTGTGCGTGTTGCTCATGGGAATAATGACAACATGGACAGGGACAAGGACAAAATATCACGGCTGAAGAGTGAGTTTCAGAATCGTTTCCAAGTCTTCACTCATCTCGAGAAGGAATTCTCACTATTTCGCTTGCCGTTTGCCGTCAACGCAGCATCAGATGTGCCAGAGGAACTCCAAATGGAACTAATTGAAATTCAGTGTAACTCGGCTTTGAAATATAAATTTGAGACTGTGGGTCTGGACTCATTCTACAAATACCTGGGACCAATGTGCCCCAGGATGACAGACTTTGCCTCAAAGATCCCTTTGCATGTTCGGGACAACATATCTCTGTGAGCAGGCATTCTCCATAATGAACATTAACAAATCCAAACTGCACTCACAGCTGACACACAGACATCTAAGTGACATTATGAAAATCACAACTGCCCAGAAACTGGTCCCTGATGTTGACAGGCTGGTTAAAGCCAAGAGATGTCAGGTGTCTGGAAGCAGCAAGTGAAAAATGAGTGACACTGTTTAATGCACTGCGACATGTAAGCAAAATGCACTATGAAATATTGAGTGTCATAATATTGTGATTCATTCATTTTCTGACTATTCTATTATTGTAAATGTGATCACTTCAATAAAAATTAGAGGCTAACTGTGTTCATTGTCTGAACTTGATTGCTGGAAGCAGGCTAATAAAAATTAGGTGCAGTTGTGTAGCCTACATTTACAATTTGTTTCACGTTTGTGTCTGCTAATGTTTGATTTCAAATGGTCTATTAATGGAAAGGGTATGGCTCCCAAAACAATCTTAGCCAAATAGCAGCGTTTTTTCTCTCTCTCATCACAACTTTCTTGTAGTCTATGACTGTGAGTTAATATCAATCATAAAAATAATGCTTGCTAGGCAATCTTCTTCAAAGGAAACAAAATTCGTAAAGTGAAACACTTTGTAGTTATAGCAGAGACTGAGACACATGAGAGCAGGTTGAAAAAACGAAGGCAGCGAAAGCTGTGGGATCACACGCGCACGACTGATCCGGTCCGCATGAAGTTGCATTTTGACCAATCTGGCCCGTGACCTAAAATGAGTTTGACACCCCTGCTTTAAGGTATTGTATTCATGCAATATGATTATGGAAGTTTTATATGTTACATCTCATCTACATAAAAGTGGCATAGACAATTGGCAAATTGGTTGATGAAACACGCATGCCAACACTACGCAAGCCATCATCTTGACCTTGGGCAATGGTATAAACTGGGATAATTGACTGTTGAACATCCTAGCAAATTGACAGACCTCAGTAAGTGAAGGTGATGTTCCTGAAGTTCCCAGGTGGAGAGAGAATATGAAGTTCAGACAATATCTCATCGTGAGAAATTTTAAAGGTCTATTCCTGATTTACATGGCAAATTTACCCTCTCTGCCTCAGCTAACCTACCCCTGTCCTGTCTGAATTCTTCAGCATTCCAACCTGATAACTTTTACTTAATCCAAACCAATTTTGTAATTCAAACAAAGATTTTTTTTTGAGATAGAAGCTCACCCTTGCTCTCTGCAACATGACCACTGTCCCCGAGCATTTACATCATCCCATTCTGTTTCTAGTCTTCACTACAGCCTCTCAATTTCCAGATCCTTCCTTCTCCCCCACCTCACTGTACCTGCTTCTCCTCTGGTAGCTCACGTACAGTGCAAGTGCTGATTAATGACAAAATTACGTGGGGTAGAGATAGGATGAATACTGGCAGGGTTTAATGCCCCAGGTTAGCTGAGACTCAAACTACAGGTCATAAATTTAGGGTGAAAGGGGAAATATTGAAGGGGAATGAGTATATAGATATACGAGGGGTGATTGATAAGTTTGTGGCCTAAGGTAGAAGGAGTCAATTTTAGAAAACCTAGCACATTTATTTTTCAACATAGTCCCCTCCAACATGTACACGCTTAGTCCAGCGGTCGTGGAGCATACGGATCCCTTCTTTGTAGAAGCGGTCCACAGCAGGGGTGATTGATAAGTTCGTGGCCTACGGTAGAAGGAGAAGAGTTATACAGCTCTCATTACATGCATGTGCAGTTCAACTCTTTGAGTGAAAATGCAGAAAATTTGAAGTTAATAGCTCATCTCCTTCTACCTTAGGCCACAAATTTATCAATCACCCCTGCTGTGGACCACTTCTGGAGGTCCAAGACGCTGACTTCTACAAAGAAGGGATCCGTATGCTCCACGACCGCTGGACTAAGGTGTAAATGTAGGAAAAATAAATGTGCTGGGTTTTCTAAGATTGACTCCTTCTACCTTAGGCCACGAACTTATCAATTACCCCTCGTATATACGCCTGAACGCAGCACAATTTACAATGACCAATTAACCTACTAATTAGTCTTTGGACTGTGGGCAGAAACCAGAGCACCCAGAGGAAACCGACACAATCACGGGAAGAACGTACAAACTCCTTTCAGGCAGTGCAGGACTTGAATGCCCCAAGCTGTAAGTGTCACACTAACCACTATGCTCCCTTGGCGCCCACACCTGAGGGGAAACATCTTCACTCAGCAGTCATGGGAGTGTGCGATGAGCTGCCAGTGGAAGTGGTAGATGTGAGTTCAGCTGTAACATTTGAGACAACTTTTGATAGCTACGTGGATGGGAGAGGTATAGAGGGCTATGGTCTGGACCAAGGTCATCGGGACTAGGTAGAAGATCGGGCTGGCACAGACTAGCTGGGCTGAAGGCCCTGTTTCTGTGCGGTGGTGTTCTATGACTACATAGGATTCTAAGGCTCTGGAAGGTTTTCTATTCGGTAAAGAGAGTGGGATTGAAGAACAGCTATCCTCAGTGGAAGAGTGCTGTCCCACAAGAACCAGTGATGGAGTATCTAGTGCCAGTCACATAGAGAGCTGCACATATAATAAAATGTGCAGATAATAGGCAAGTGAGGCTCAGCACAGTTAGCTACATTATGGAAGCAAGAAGGTAGTGCTAACACTCCACATAGAAAGTGCGAGTGGTAGGGCAGACAGGTAACCTGATTGATAGCTTGAAAATTATGAAGGATTTTGATGGCATGGACCCTGAGAAAATGTTCATACTGTGGGGAAGAGGCTGTCAACATAGCTGTCCAGGAAACCAAAAGGAACTTCCTTGTGCAGGAACAGGGAGAATATGAACACACTAACACACAGTGTGATGATTGTGAACAGTGTTGATACATTAAAGGGGAGCTGAACAAACACAAGGGAGATAGGAACAGAGGATCTCGCAGATAGATTTAACTGAGGAAATATTGGAGAATATTCAAGTAGATTTTCAGCATGGACATGAAGTGATTAGGCTGAATAACGTTCTTCTGGGCCTACCCTACATATACTCAAAGCAATCCTATGTAAAGTGGTATTTCACAAGGGTCTACTGTTGTCCACAATCCTCATTAGTGAGGCAGACTTTGAAATCAAAAGCACTACGTATAAATTTGAGGGTGACACCAAATTTGGATATGGCAGTGAGGTCAGGTTGGGGAGAATCAGCCCTGAGGTGAATCATAGCAAATTATAGGTATTCCCCAGTACATCTTGTAAAGGAAAACTTTGTATTGCAAAACAAACAGGTGAAATGCATAATTTAGTAACACTGTATTCATTTGTTTGTAAAGTGATACATTGTTTGATGCAATGAAAACCAGTTTGTAGATTGAGTTCAGTTGCTCCATAGAATCGACGACTGTATAATAAAAATGTGTGAGGAGAGTGTCCATAAATAGAAGGGCTGCTGCACATTAATACATTTGAAATGGACATTTAATTGGCAAACAAATTAAAGATATGAAGTATTACATTAGGAAAATGGGGCAGTAAAGTGAAAGGATCCCAGATACAGATGACTTATGCAGATTTTGAAAGCAATAAAAGCAACCCAAGAACTATGTCTTTCTAGTAGGAAAACTGCTGCGAGTAAAAGTTTTAATAAACGTGGCATTGAATCTGACTTAGACCATGTGCAGCCCTGCTTGCTATATTGACAAATGGATAAAGAGGTAGAGACAAGGCTAAAATGTGAAGTCATAACTGTTGGGGAAGGATGAAACAGCTGGGCTTTTCGTTTGAATAGAGGAAGCTCTGCAGAGATCTGCAGAGCCCCAATTTCTGAATGATTTTGCTAAATTAGACAGAGGGAAAGAAATTTCTAAATGAGGCAAAGGAGGCAAAGAGCAAAACTAAAGGTCACCCATCACATACATAAAACAAAGCTAAAAATTCAACTGGGATTTCTTTCTCCAGAGATCAGTGGGAATGTGATCCTAGGTCCTGGCAGCTTCCTCTCACCTGAGGTCCTTGTTCTGTTTTTGGATCGAAAGGGTTGCCCACCACTCGCCTTTTGACTCTTTCCACACTGCGACGCACAAACTCCTCGTACACCTTCTCCTCCACGAATATTCGAGCGGCGGCAGTGCAGCACTGGCCTTGGTTAAAGAAGGCCCCCTGTGAGGCGCAGTCGACAGCCAGGCCCACTGAGGAGGAAACAAAATCTTTAAGCATTTCTAGCTTCTCTTAAAGAAACAAAGCTGCATCCCAGGACCTTCCTCTTCACTCCACCCCCAGTGATGTGCAGAAACGGCGGCAGAGTTCTGGCAGTGATCCTGGACCGTACACCCTTCAGTGGAACCTCCGTACTGGGTGATGGTATTGGGGCCAAGACTCTTGGTCTGAGCAGCGTAGTGGGCTTTGGTCAGTCATTGTGGGCAGGGTTCCGGGTCTGTGCCACTTGCTTTGTGCCACAACAGTGAGTGTTCATCAGGAAATGTTCCCAAGATGTTTCCTGATACATTGTGGGTATGTTGGGGCCATTCCACTAGGTTTAAAAGCAATAAAATTGCAGATCAGCCAGCATCGACAGAAAAAGAAATAATTGATTTTTCATCAGAACTGAGGATGAGAGAAGAAAGCAAGTTTGTTTTCAGTGGCAGAGAAGGTGGGGAGGGTGAAGGAATGATAGAACAAGGGGAATACCTTTGGTAGGGTGAGACCCAGGGTATTAGGTTATGGTTAGGATCATATTCTCTCTCTAATGCTGTTAGTAACAAGACTGAGGCAAGTCCAGCAGGCCAGAAAATATGAACAGTAAAAAATAAAAACTAAGCCAAAATGGTGAAGGACAGTTCATAAACAGACAGAAAAGTGAGAAACTTCCCCCCGGTTCAGAAGACAGCAATGTCCCAGACAGAAAATAAGTTGCTATTCCTCAAACTCTGTTCCTCATTGTGACAGTGCAGGAGGCCACAGACAGAAAGGTCAGAGTGGCTGTAGAACAGGGAACAAAAGTGGCAAGCTGACAAACATCTCTGTGCTTTAAATTCGAGTGTTCTATAAATGGATCACCCACTCTGGGCTTGGCTTCTCCAACACAGAGGCGGACATGTAGCGAACACCGAACGGGTTACGTTAGACTGGGAGAAGTGCAAGTGAATCACTGCTTCCCGTGTAAAGAGTATTTAGTGAGGGGGAAGAGGTGATGTTGAAGGACAGATGTTTCACTTCCTGCCTTTGCACAGGGAAATACTGTAAGATGGGCAGTGGCTAGTGTGGAGCAGGTGGTCATGAAGGGAATGGTCTCTTCAAAATCCTGGAAGTGGACGTGAATATGTATCTGGAGGTGAAATCTTGTTTGAACTGATGGAAATTCAAAGTATAATCAATTGTTCAACCAGTTTTCTCTCTTTTCCAATTTTTATGTCTCCTTTGCTGATCACCTAGAAGTGATTCCATCAGAAAATTCAACAGCATTTAGAGATTAATATGCTTAACTGCTGCGGACAGTTATCTGAGACTGAGAAGTTCAAAGATACAAAACACTTCTAGTTTTCGTTGAACTGAACGCAGTTGGATTCTAGCAGGAGGGCTGTTTTATGAAATGGCAACTTGTGAAATTCATGAAAACAGAAAAAGAAGTTCTCTTACGATCGGAATCTGCAAAGACAATGAAGGGATTCTTGCCCCCAAGCTCCAGGGTCACCCTCTTTAGGTTACTTTTCGAGGCAGCTTCCATGATGGACTTTCCCACCTGTCAGGACAGGAAAGAAAGAAAACAAGTGGGTCCCAGGAAATACATGGACAAACAACACTTCTCACTCAGATAGGATCCTCTCTTCTGAGATTTGAAAATCAACAACCTTTAATTTGGTGGTAATATATTCTCATTTTACACCCTAGTACTGATCCAATACTGTGTTTGCCATTGTCAATCCCAGAACTCCAGTAATACCCCAATCATATCATACTGACTATACAAAGACTGTGCCAATAACATCCATTATACAGGGCAACACAATATTTCCTAATAAAAGTTTTTCACTGTATACCTCACTAACCTGAGTATTATCCTAATAATAGGTCCCTACTAAATATCCTCATAATCTAATTTGATATACTATGCCCTAATAATATATTCTCACTGTACATCCCACTTAGATGCCAATGGTGGTATAGTGGTTAACACAACACTTCACAATACATGCAACCCGGGTCCAATTCCCGCCACCGCCTGTAAGGAGTCTGTACGTTCTCCCCGTGACCACGTGGGTTTCCTCTGCGTGCTCCGGTTTCCTCTCACAGTCCAAAGACAAGTCCGGTTGGTAGGTTAATTGGTCATTGTAAATTGTCCCGTGATTAGGCTGGGGTTAAACTGGGGGAATGGTGGACGGTGTGGCTCGAAAGGCTGGAAGGGCCTATTCTGTCATATCTCAGTAAGATAAAATAAAATCAATGCCTACTATACATTCCAGTAAATATAGAGTATTCCATGAAATCCACTACTGTATCTCAACATACTTCCACTGTACCTCCACCAACTACACTGCTCTATCCCAACAACATATTTCCACTCCACTGCTGATTCCATTTATGCTTGTGTCGCCACAATATACATGTAAAACCTATTAATGTCAGCAGTGTCTCCCAGTAACACATGCTCACTGTACATCCCAGAAATTCCAATACCTACTGAATAAGATTTTTCCTCTTTTCATCTCTCTCGCCCGATGACTATCCAGATAATATATTTTCATTGTACATAATGCAACTCCCATGTTGTTCCTCTCCGTGCCTCATGCTGCCTCGGGCGGTGACCTTACAGTTTCTTTGGCATTTTGTTTTTTTTTTACAAGTTGCTAGCTCAACGCTCAACACCGCACAGATGGAAAGCATGCAAGGAACCGACCAGATTTGAACCCAGAATCATTCAGCTTGAAGCCCAGCACAGATGACATTACACCACTGGTCTGTATGCTACCTCAATAATACATTTTCACTGTATACTCCAAGAAACACAACACCTTCTCTGGGATTTCTGTATTATTTCAGAAATTCTCTTTCATTAGCACTACACTTTGACAACATCATCCAAATTACCTCAACAAATAATATACTCTTTCTGTATGTCCTTTAACTACTACATTGTTTTGCAGTGAAAAATTCCTATTGTTTATCCTGTTATTCCAGGACTACATCCTAGGATTGTACTTCTCCTTACATTGCACTGAATGATGTGGAGGCTAGACCTGGTTCCCCAAGTTCTGTCTGGAATCCTTGGGAGAGCATTGGTTCTTGGTTGAACCTGGTTGCCTACTCTTCTTTTCCTGCAGGTTCCCCGCGTGATTTGTTACTTCACTAACCACAACCGCCAGGAACACGACAACACCCGTGACCTTGGATCTCAGCCCAAAGCTGCAGCCAAGGGATTCTGTTTCAGGCTAAAATACAATTCCCTGCAGTTAAAATTGGACTGGGTTTCCTGAGGGAATTTACTGTTCAAGGTGCAACTTGAACAGTTTTTGTAAGTTGCTGGAAAAAGCCTTTGAATCAATACATTTAACACACAATGTAAAAATATACTCTGCACTGAAAAACAATGGTTACTTCCGATTTTAAAGAATAATAACTGCTGCAATGTTTTTATTCCAGATAACTAACAGTTAGTTTTAAAACTTATGCAGAATTGAATTCTTGTTTTTCAGATATACCAATCATTTTTTCTGAGTAATTTTTTTTAGATTATGAGGACACGCAGTCCTCTTTTATTGTCATTTAGTAATGCATTTAATTGTATTTTTATTTATTTATGTAATGGATCTGAGCACTGCTGACTTGGCCAGGATTTAGTGCCCATCTCTGATCATTCTTGACAAGGTGAGGCACATTCTTGAACAACTACTGTCCTTGTGGTGAAACTACTCCAAAAGTGCTGTCGCAGGAAGTTCCATTAACGACATTTTTTTAGGCCAATGCGCCAGGTGCCTTGGAGGGGAACCTGCAGGTGATGGTTTTCCTATATACCTGTTGTTGGTTAAAGATAATGGATTTGTTCCTATTCAGTATATTGTACCTGTTGGTGGTTAAAGATAATGGATTTGGTCCAATACAGTATATTGTACCTGTTGGTGGTTAAAGATTATGGATTTGGTCCAATACAGTATATTGTACCTGTTGTTGGTTAAAGATTATGGATTTGGTCCTATATATCACTTGTCAGTGATTAAAGATTATGGACTTGTGAGGTGCTGTTAGACTAGCCAGGGTAAGTAATTCTAGTGCATGTTGTGGAATCTAATGAAGCACAGTGCTTTGATAGTTAGGGTATAGGAGCCATGGATGGATTGCTAGTCAAAGTGGCTGCTTTCTCCTAAGTGGTTTTGAGGTTCTTATAGGCTATTAGACTGTTACTTTCACTTAAGTTTTATCCATGGGTATCCTTGTGTTTTTAAATTACTATGAGGCTTCCTGAAGGCCTGGGAATGGCTGTAATTAACAGAAGCTGACTTTGGTGATGTATTCGAACAGGTGTATAGCACATTATGGGTGGGACCAACTTTCACCATGTTGCTTATCAAGGAGTCACAAAGGATATGGAGATGGGCAGAATTTGAGCAGACCTCCTTAGTTTGTACTTGGTTACACAATTTCATACAAGTTGAGCTGAAAATCCAGTGTTGTCTCCAGGCCTGGCTACCTGTTGCCAGGTGCATGACCCAACATCAAAGTGTGACCAATTGTGCCATGGTTTTCCCACCGGCTAACCTTGCCTTGCAAATCACCTGCCCACAAGTGTCTCTGATCCTGATCCTGTCCACACCACAGGTACATTCGACTGCGACAAAATGAACCTTCACCTTCAGCATGTTCTTGTTACAACAGCGTCGGTATGTTTGAACACATTGCCGGAATTGTATTGGGATGTCATACCTCAGTAGAACCAGTGAACGCCACTTTGTCAATGTCCTTGTGGCAGGCTATAGCAGCCCCCGCAGTGGGACCATACCCTGGGATGATATTCACCACACCAGGAGGGAATGGAACCTGAAATTAATGAATAGATTTGCACATTAACCGACTGAAATATCCAAAAACCTCTGCCCTCTAAAACTAGGCTGCAAATTTGACATTGGCCACGAACATTAGTTCATCCACACAACGGTCGTGACTTTCCAACGAGGACACATAAGTTACAGATGAGTGGCTCTCCACCACTAACATGGAGTGGGCTGGTTAGCTCAATAAATACGGTAAATTGTCAGTGTGGGGTAGATCGCTAGGAGAGTCAGTGGAGAGTGCTGGAGTGGTCAGGATGAACACCTGGCATGGAGGTTGCTCGTCTGATGGTACAGATGGGAGGAACGGGGAGCCGAGCAAAGACTAGGTCATGATGTTGCCTCAAGGAGATCTACCTGCAGCAGACTTCAGAACCTGAATCTGGCGAGGCAGATCTGCTAGTAGTGATCTCTTGGAGGTGGTGTTAGATGTTATTGCACAGGGTGCCATTGTACTTGTTCAGTCCTCTTTTGTGTACAGGTGTCAGAAGAAAAATCATCAATTTAGTGGAACTTGTGGTTAGTCTATGTTTTCCATTATAGTTGAGTTCACACTGATATTGACTTGGACAGTTCATAAAAATGTTACATTACATTGGGGAAATTTATTCTTATTTTTACCATATTCACAATACAAAAACAATTTTGCTTTAATCTCTGAATCTTCACTCACATCACAACATGCTGCCTCACAATTCCAGTTACCAAGTCTCAACTCCAGTAACCCTTATGTACTGTCTGTGTGCTGTCTCCACATTCTACCTGTGACAATTAGGGAGCTTAAGGTAAAGGAACCTTGGGGAGACAGTGATCATAATATGATTGAATTCACCCTGGAGAAGGAGAAGATAAACTCAGATGTATCAGTATTACAGTGGAGGAAATGGAATTACAGAGGTACGAAAGAGGAGCTGGCCAAAGCTGATTGGAAGGGAACACAAACAGAGATGATGGCAGAACTGCAATAGGTGGAGTATGAATTGAATTGACTTTATTACCTACATCCTTCATATACATGAGGAGTAAAACTCTTTACGTTACGCCTCCATCTAAATGGGGCAATTTAGAAGGCGCAAGATAGATACATACCAAAGATGAAGTATTCTAAAGAGAGGAAGAGGCAACTGTGGCTGACAAGAGAAGTCAAAGACAGTGTAAAAGGAAAAGAGAGGGCATATACCAGGGACGGCCAACCCATGGCACATGTGCCAAAAGTGGCGCATTGGATGATTAGAAGTGGCGCATTGCACCCCAGTGATAATAATAAAAAAGTAAGCCTACTCATACAAAAAGTATTAACCAAAAACCGATTTGTAGAAAAAAAAATCCATAACAGGAACTCAAGTAGCTTAGAGCTAGAAATGGGTTTTATTGAGAATAAATCTAAAACTTAACAATTATTTTTAGCAATTTTATTATTTTGTGCACATCTTTTGGTGAATGTTATCTTCTTTCACATTAACCTGTTTTCAATTTAAAATAAAATGTTCAATGAGTCAAACTAGGAAGGAAGGACTTTCGTTCTGCAGTCGTTCCATGACTGTCCAATGCACATTTGATACTTGTTTGACCCTGAGGCACCAGGCATCTGCACCAGCGGTGCGTCCCAGGTTTTTGCCAGCCAGTTTACAATTGACACTCGTGCGCTATGGAGCTGTGCTTTGTTTGTCCTTTGTGAACATTTGCAGTTTCGTACTTTTTTTGAAAATTAAGCCTTGTTTTTACATTCAGCTACTCATCACAGTGCAAAAGAAAATGAGCAAAAGAAAAGCAGAAAGTGATAGTAATCGTGAATTCAATGAACAGTGGAAAATGAGTTCTTGTTTATAGTGGGTCCGTCAGGAAAACTGTTGTGCATTGTTTGTGAAAACACTTTCTCACATAATAGAAGACATGATCTTAACAGACACTATAAAACACAACATCAGACTGAAATAGAAGGAAAACTGAAGCTAGTGCTTGGGTCTGAGTTATGGAAATAATATGTGATTAAGAAAAAGGAAGAAATCAAAAGAAGACAGAATATATTTGTTAAAAGAAGTCTCATTAAGGTAAGTAATATTATCCTGTTTTTATATTAAATCAATATATCATGTAAAAATGCTAAATATGTCTATATTACCATATTTTTACAAGAATTGAATGGGGGTACAAGAGTTATATGGTGCATCTGAACTCGTGCGTGAAAAAATTGATGCATGGAATGTAAAAGGTTGGCCACCCCTGGCATATACTACAGCAAAAATATAGTGGGAAGGTAGAGGATTGGGAAGCTTTAAAAAACCGACAGAATGCAACTAAAATAGCTATAAAGAGAGAAAAGATGAAATATGTGAGTAAGCTAGCCAATAATATAAAAGAGGATACCAGATGTTTTTTCAGATACTGTATATAAGGAGTAAACGAGAGGCAAGAGTGCATATCAGACCGCTGAAAGATGATGGTAGAAATGTAGTACTGGGGGACAAAGACATGGTGGATGAACTGAGTAAGTGTTTTGTGTCAGTCTTCACTGCGGAAGACACCAGCAGAATGGTGGAAACTTAAGAGTGTCAGGGACAGAAGTGAGTGTAGTTACGATTACATTCATTTGGAGAGTTCTAGAATATAAGAGCAAGGATGTAATGCTGAGGCTTTATAAGGCACTGGAAAGACTGCACTTGGAGTGTTGTCAGCAGTTTTGAGTCTGTTATCTATGAAAAGATGTGCTGGCATTGGAGAGGGTCCAGAGAAAGTGCACGAGAATGATTCCACGAATGAAAGAGTTAACATCTGAGATGTGTTTGATATATCTGGGCCTGTACTCACTGGAGTTTAGAAAAAAAATCGGGATCTCATTGAAACCTACTGAATATTGGAAGGGTGGATGTGGAGAGGCTGTTTCCTCTATGGGGGAGTCTACAACCAGAGGGCACAGCCTCAGAATTGAGGAATGTCCATCTAAAACAGAGATGAGGAAGAATTTCTCTAACCAGACGGTAGAGAATCTGTGGAATCCATTGCCACAGACAACTGTGAAGGCCAAATCATTGAGTATATTTAAAGCAGAGGTTGATAGGTTCTTGATTAGTCAGGGTGTCAGAAGTTACGGGGAGAAGGCAGAAGAATCGGATTGAGAGTGATGATAAACTAGCCATGATGAAATAGCAGAAACAGACCCGATGGGCCGAATGGCCTAGTTCTGCCCCTATTGTTTTGTATGAAGTGGACATGGAAAACAAGCTTTCAGGAGCCATCAGCATTGACTCTGACATTTGATTGAAACAAAGGCATTTGTGAGGCCTAATTTGGAGTATTGTGTAAATTTCTGTTCATGTACCTACAGGAGAGATATCAAAGAGATTGAAAGAGTATGGAGAAAATTTACAACATATTGCCATGTCTTGATGACCTGAGTTATATGTAGAGATTGAATAAGTTCGGACTTCACTCCCTGGAGTGTAGGAGAGGGGGGGGGGGGGATACTTGATAGAGCTGTACAAAATTATATAGATGGGTAAATACAAGCAAGCTTTTTCCACTGGGTTTGGGTGAGTCTAGAACTAGAGGTCGTGGATTAAGGGTGAAAGATGAAATGATTAAGGGGAAAATGAAGGGGAGCTTTTTCACCCAGAGTGTGGTGAGAGTGTGGAATGATCTGCCAGTGCAAGTGGTGACTAGTGGTGTTCAGCAGAGAAGTTTGGATAAGTACCTGGATAGAAGGGGTATGGAGGGCTATGTTCCAGGTGCAGGTAAATGGAACTAAGCAGAATAATAGTTCAGCATGGACTAGATGGGCCGAAGGATCTGTTTCTTTTTTGCTGTTGTTTTCTATGACTCCAATCTTCACTTACTCTATATTAAAGAAATTGGCAGCCCAAGGCAAACAGAAGTCATTGTGCCAAAATTAACTAATGAGAGTTTGGCACCACATCAGTCATCTTGCATCACTGGTGCACCATCAATGAACCAGGGACTCAGTGACCATTCATAGAGGAGCTTCCTGATTGCACTGGTGTGGATGGTGCCACAAGGACACCGGCCACACCGGTGAGTCCGTGGGACATGGTTGCTGGGAAGAACTGGGCTTGTGGCCATTAGAGGTGATGAGTTTAAAGTGTTAAATATTGAAGTGGTCTCCTGATGGGGGAACTCAGAATAAGGAGGCAAAATTTTTACTCTTCTTTTGAGATTTACACAGGAGTCTCATGTGGAACACATGGGATTTCTAATGTCAACAGTGTCATAATGTCATGGATTGCTCCATCTGGATTCTGGTTATTGAACAACACTGGCTGAACACTAGTTGATGAATTCTATTGACCAACGTCTGACTAATGAGTTGCCCCAGCCACTTCTGACGAAAAGTCATTAAGTCAAAAGATTAACTCTTTCTTCCTCCATGGATGCTGCCTGACTTGTTCATGATTCCTTCACACCAGCAGCAATCTACAAGGACCAATTAACTTTCCAATCAGCATTTTTTGCTTTATTTCTGGTTTTCATATTTTTTATTGATATGTATGGGGCTATTATTTCCAAGAATCCATCTTATAACCCTACTGCCAGTTCTGAATGGAGTTGGAAGGCTAGAGATGCCCCAAAAAGCTTCATGCCAACACCCTAGGAATTTGGCACTGATTTATTTGACACAAAATTATTTGTAGCTCACCACTGAGAGCGTGGAGGCCCTTTCTATGTTGGAAACTCAGTAAATTCTGTTTCCATTTCAATCAATCTCATCCCAAAGATGCGCTGATTGGCAAGTTAACTGGTCCTTGTATATTGCTCCTGGTGTGAAGATGAGTAGTAGAATCTCTTGGGGAGTTGATCAAAAATGTGCAGAGAATAAATACTGGGATTTGTGTAGGATCTCCCTCCAGTAGTTGTCTCCACTTTTACCCTCCTGTCCCTCATCTGGACCATCTCTTCATCTACTTCTATCTGTTATCCACCTGCCTCTGTTACAATCACAACACTGTATGACTCCAGCTGCCCATCATCCTTCACCTCCCTCATCTACCAATCTCCTCGGCCTCAGTCTCCCTCTCCTCTATGTACCGACCATCTCCCCTCTCCACTCTCAGCCCTAATGCAGGGTTTCAATCGGAAACATCAGCAATCCCTTTCCTCCCACAGACATTGCTTGATGCCGAGTTCCTCCAGCAGATTGACTTTTTGCTTAGGGCTAGTATAAATGGGTAGCATCGATTCAGTGGGCTGAAAGGCCTGTTCCCATCCAGTGACAAGGGGAGCCACACATGCAAACAGCCTAGCTCTTTTTCCTGAGGTTTAATGGTAAGCCTCAGTACCAGAACAATACTAGCACTGAATCATGGCACTAAACCTCGGCAAAAGGACATTGGGACGTGGAGGGCTATGGTCCAGGTGTGGGTCAATGGGACTGTCAGAATAACAGTTCAGCATGGACTAGATGGCTGAAAGGCTTGTTTCTGTGCAGTAGTGCTGCTCTGTGACTCTCCATGACCATATGATAGAAATTGCCAGACCCCGGTGCGAGTGCCAGAGTTTTTGCTGCTTCTCAAACCTCCAATAATAGAAATAAGTCATTTTACGTTTTCTCTCCATTTACGCCATCTCCATCAGTCCCCACCAGCTCCATCTGGCAAAAGCCTGGGGTTGAACCAGCCTGTTTGCAGTTTTGTGGTTACAGTGGACCCTAAGATGAGCTTCTGATGACATGCCTCTCTTAGTAATTGCATCCCCACAACATTGCCAGCTCCATCTGCTTCAGACCTTCCATGCAGAAATACACACCCATCTCTTTGTTAGCCTGAGCAGCCTCAACCCTTTACGGCCTCCCAATGTCTACTCTAGACAAGCCGAAGCTCAACTCAACCAAAAATCAGAGCTATCAGCATCAACTTTCTCATTCCTGTTTGTAAACCCTTCTGTGGTCTTCCTAGCTCCGATCCTCTAAGATATTTGTGCTCTTCTGACCCTGAGCTGACAAGCAGTCCTGGTTCTAAATGCTGTACACTGGCATCTCTAAGCTTGGGAATTCCTGCCCTAAACTTCATCTCCGTTCCCTGCCTTACCTGCTGTTGTTCATCTTCTCCAATATCACCTCAAGTCAAGTTTTGTTTAATTACTTTCCTATGAAATCCCATGCTATATTTTATTACATTTAAGGTGCTGTATATGTACAGGAGCTTCAGGATTCACATGACCAGGTTCAGGAACAGTTACTACCCCTCAACCATCAGGAATCAACGGGGATAACTTCTCTCAGGTACACTTGCCCCATCATTGAAATGTTCCCACAACTAATGGACTCTTCATCTCATGTTCTCGATATTTATTGCGTATTTATTTATATATTTATTTCTTCTTTCTGCATTTGCACAGTTTGTGGTCTTTTGCACTCCGGTTGAATGCCCTAGTCGGGTGGTCTTTCATTGATTCTATAATTATTCTATAGATCTGTCAAGTAAGCCCACAATAAAACGAATCTCAGGGTTGTATATGGTGACATGTACAGTATGTACTTCGATAATAAAATTTACTGTGAACTTTGAAATGCTCCCTTTTCATTACTAATATCACAAAGAGTAGGATAAAGTGTGGGATAATTTGAACACAATCTACATGGACTTTTATGCTGCTATTAAGGTGTTCTGAGTAGTAGAACTCGGGATACAGAAGGAGTGGATCTGATGACCCCCTGTGCAGTGGCAGAAGCTTTCTGCCTCTCTTCAATAAACCCGCCCCTACTCCCCAAACCCAACGTATTATTGTTGGGTGTCTCAGCCTTTTCGTTTTGGGAATAACCCTGGAGCTTTGGGGCATTTCTCCTGGTCAAGGTGATTCTCGCCTGGACCGCAGCTTCACCACTTCAGGCACCAGGGGGCAGTATGCTCTGCAGGGAACGATGAAGCAACTGGATTTCCTCTGACGCAGCATTTTTCACAGGCTCAGGTATTCCCAAAGTAATCCACAGTCAATGATGCTCAAGCTCCATAGAGTCGTACGTCATCCTTCAGCCCACTTGGTCTACACCAGCAAACAAGCACCCAATTATACTGTTCCTGTGATCAGTAGACGGCAGAGTGGGTGCGGCCTGCAGAGCCACTGCCTCATGAGGGTTCAATCCTGACCTCAAGTGCTGACGATGTGGAGTATACATGTTCCTGTCCCTGTGGCTGTGACTGTTTCCCTCAGGAGCTGCGCTTCCCTCCTTCATCTCAAAGACGTGCAGCTTGTAAGGTTAATTGGTTGCAATAAATTGCCCCTAGTGTGTAAATTAGTGGAAAAATCTTGGGGGAGTGGGGGTGGGAACATGAGGAGAATGAAATGGCCTCAGGTGGGACTAGTGAAACAATGGATGCTTAATGGTCAACACTGATTAAATGGCCTAATCTTTATTAAATAATAATAATCTTTATTAATTTATCTTAATTAAATGATACCATTTTTCAGGACTGACAAAGGGTCTTGGCCCGAAATGTCGACTGTTTATTGAACTCCATGGGTGCTGCCTGATCTGCTGAACACATTTTTTGTATGTTGCTCTGGATTTCCAGCATCTGCAGACTTTTGATGTTGTGGTGTTTGCCAAGCTTGGCAATTAGCTCGCAGACGTCTGATCACCGGTCAAAGTGACACCCTCAGAGCACAGCTGTTGGTGTTTCTCTCTGGGAGTGCTCACGTTTATATGGCTCCCCAGCCCCCCACTCACTTGACTGGCTACCTCTTCAGTGGGACTTTGAATGCTATTGGTCCGAGTTTCTTTGGCTGTCAGGGCTTTGTAGATGACGTCTATTTCTATATGTTTGCTTACAGAGTTATCAGAAGAGAACCACACTCCTAAAAATTCTCATGCCTGCCCCATGTTTGCCTGCACCCGAACCTCCGCGGCATCACAGTTAAAGTGGTGTCCTTCTTGATCGTCGTGTATGTGCCGAGAATAGCGACAATAGATCATGTCTCCACACCGTCAGTTTGCGTTCCTGTAGATGTGTTGAGACTTTCTCATGTTTAATTGGACTATGCTGTATCCATGGACACTATAATTCCATTTTATTCAACCACTCACTTATACACCTGGAGCCATTAACCAACCACCCTGCATGTCTTGATGTGGGAGGACATTGTGGGAACTTCATGTGCTCACAGGGTGGGATCTGCAAACTCAACAGATACAATTTCTGAGGCTGGGATTGAACCCAGACCTCTGGCACTGAGGCAGCTCTCTACTAGCCGTGTCACTGCGTGTCTGCTGCAAAAGGGCTGGGATTCACGACCGACTGTTTGTCAGATTCCCCTGAGAAGAATGGAGCTTGGAGAAGCCCAGTATAAATGACTGAAGGAGAGCCCATCTCAGAAGCCACCCACCCTCATTAGCCACCTCTGAACCCGAGGGCCTGCAGCAGGAGCAAGTTAACCTTAGTCCTCAACAAGATGGAGAACAACATGTCTGGCTAATCAATGAGAGCCTGAAAAGTTGGTGTTGTAGACAGGAATTGTTTTTGAAAGGAACTGTACTTCTGTTATTTACATTTTATTCAACTCTAATCATGATAGGACTCTTTCCCCGATACTAACTGCTCTGTCCTTTGTCCGTGTGTATCAGAATTCATGGGCTGTACACTTGCAGTTTTTGAAAACATGCTTGTAGAACTGCTCTGAGCTACAATAGGAGAAAATAAAGTAAAATATTAAAATTCCACTCCCAGCCAACACCCCCACTGCTAGAAACATGATCCCCGTCCCACAGTGCGTCAGACACCTTCTCCTTAAGCAACTTAGGTGCTCACTTTACTCCGGAGGCCTGGACCATCAAAACAGAGATATAAGAGCTCCAATCCTACTATGGCAGCTGGATAATTTAAATCCAAGCATTTAATTAAATCAGGAATTGAAAAGCCACCGTCAGTAAGCCATCAGCTATCAGACTGGGGTAACCCATCAGATCGCCGATCTCTTTCAGGAGAGGAAAGTTTGTCCTTACCTGATCTGGCCAATAGGTGGCTGCAGACTCAGCGATTGACTAAACAATTTGGATGCAATGAGGGGTGGATAAGCAATTTTGGCAAATTACAGTATGTCTACATTCTGAACGTGAATCATGATTATAAGTGCCACACCAAAGACTTGAATGCTAAACTTTGGCCGCAGTACAGATGGAACGCTGCTCAGCTGAAGGGCCTTCCTTCGGGTGAAACGTTAAACCGAGGCTTGACGTACCCTCCGAAAATAACGTGAGCATCTGAACGTGGTCGGGGGCAATGTGGAAGGTGGAGCCACAGCAAAAACCACAGAAAGCATGTTCTCACAGAGTAGAGGAATACACACAAACACACACAAAAACTCTGGAGGGGAAAGGGCTGAAGAAAGAGGAATCGAATCAGAGAAGACAGCAGACCTTGGAAGAAGGAGAAGCAGGAGGGGAACCAGAGGGAGGTGATGGGCAGATGAGGGTAAGAGAAGGGGTGCACAGGGAGCCAGAGTGTGGAATAGAAAAAGAAAGGAGGAGGGAGGGGGAGAAATTACCAGAAGTCGGAGAGGTTGATGTTCATGCCATTAGGCTGGAGGGCTCCCAGCCGGAAATCGAGGTGCTGCTCCTCCAACCTGAGCTTGGCCTCATCATGGCAGTAGGGGAGGTCATGGACAGACATGGCCAGAGTGGGAATGAGAAGATGAATTGAAATGGCCACTGGGAGATCCTGCCTTTTGCAATGAACAGAGCGAAGATGCTCGACAAAGTGACAGAGGAGCAGGTTCAAGAGGTCCCTCCTAGTTTCCATGTTCTGCCCTCATCACAATGCTGTTAGTTGGATCTTGCTGTGCACAAGATGTCTTATTGTTCCAAATTCAATCACTGGCTATTTTTCAAAAATTCCTCGGAGGTTTCAAGGCACTGTGGATATCTCGAGCCTAGGAGAAGGTCTGGGTAATCCTTCGCACTTTCTAACTCATCTCAATGCATCACGTGTCTGAATTTGGGACCAATAGTAAACGGCACTGACCTCTTTGATTAACGCTCCCATGTAAAGTGCTGTCAGAGGCGTCTGCTCAGCTGGTTTGATCACCACAGTATTCCCACAACACAGCGCTGGTGCCACTTTCCAAATGAACATCAACAGAGGGAAGTTCCACTGGGTGGGGGGGGGGTGGGGAAGAGAAAAACAAATTCATCAATAATGTTCGGAAAGGCAAAAGCTGGTGAGTGAGGCCCAGTAAGAATAAGGAGGAGGCACAGTGATATTTAGGGACTGAGAATTAATGAGGAGATCTGGAAATAGGAAATATCCCAAAATGTTTCTCATGGTTTGGTCACATGATATTCCAACCCTCCAAGCCGCCTGCCTCTGTAATCTTCCTATTATTGTGCTGAAACAAATATCAGAGGGCAGCATTATATTGTGAGCTGGAGGGAGGCCAGCACTCTCTGTGAGATGGGCAGGAACATGACAATGTGACATCCCTCAGATCTAATAGCCTCAATTGCACAGATGGCAAAACAAAGGCTCCTTTTCATTTATGCTAACTTTTGTCTCATGAATATATCTGACATACTGTCAAATGAGTGTGAAGCCTGTCAGCCTATCATGGGAAGGGACTACTAGTTGATAGGATTTGGACAAAACATGACCATATGTTGTTGGAGGGCTCTGGTCCAGGTGACAGGTAGCTGGGACTAGACAGAAGACTAGGCTGGTACAGACTAGATGGGCTGAAGGGCCTGTTTCTGTGCTGTAGTGCTCCGGGACTCTCTGACTATAAATTCCCCAAATTATTTGGTTATCAATATCATAAATAGTGAAGATCAGACTGGCTGAGTGAACAGTGCCTCACAGGAAACAAACTGTGGACCCGGGGTTATTTCCAAAACGCTTCTCTGTGGACAGGATGAAGTTAATATGGCTTATTGCTGGTGAGTAGAGCTGTCTTAGTCCATTGTGGCAAGTATAGGGGCACAGGTGGAGTGAGAAACAAACTGTAGAAGGAACTCAGCGGGTCAGAAGTAGAGAGATATTTCACGTTGAGACCCTGCGTCAGGACTGAGAGTGTAGAGGGGAGATAGTCGGTGCAAAGAAGTGAGGGCGAGGGGTGAATTGGGGGCTGGCAGGCGATAGGTAGAACAAGGAGAGAGGGGTGGTGAGAGGCAGATGGAGCCACGTGGATGGAGAGCAGGATGAAGACAGAGATAGTAGCTGAAAGTTGATAAGTCGAGACAACAAAGGCCACAGAGTGTAGAATCTGATGTAAGGAAGATGAAAAGAAGAAGCAGAAAATGGAGGAATGATGGTCAGTCGGAACCTGTGAGGGAAGGGAAAGAAACTGGATACCAGGGGTAGGAGACAGTAGGGTTGGCAAAGGTAGAGACTGGGAGATGGATGAGAAGGGGAGATTCTAGGTAGGGTCAAGTTCTGCTGGAGATCCGTTCTCTGCAACCACAATTAGGAACTCTGACCAGAAAGAACATGTCCCTTTGATGCAGTCGAGGCTTTGTTGAAAGAAGCAAGATGGATGGTGAGATAGCCATCTGAGAGAGAGCCCCAAGTCCAAACCTGTCCTGATGACAGATGGTCTGCAGAACAGAAGGTGTCCCCAGACCACCAGTATTATTAAAGTAATTATTAAATGTTTTGAAAACATTTTGGGCATCAAGAAATATTTCCACAATGTTTAACAGATACAGTTGAAAGGTGCACTTTCCTACATTAATACAGCTTGTTTATAAAAAAACAGTTGAACTTTTCTTTGTAATTAAACATATCCAGACACCAAAAAAATGAAAATAGAAGTTATTGCAGCAAGTTTCTCAGACCAACTTACTGGAGTGATCTGTCCACAGACTCCTATTGGTTCGTGTCTCGTAAACACAACAAAATCTCCATCTGCCAATATAACAGAAAAATAATGATAGTTTCAAAGGTTCATTTATTATTGCAGTATACAACTCTAAAATACTTCTTCTCTGGGTAGCCATGACACCAAGAAAGAAAAGAAGGGCAGTATGATCAGCAACCTCCAAATCCCCCCTTCCCCACACAAAAAAAATGAACACAAATGGAAAAGACACATTGACCCCCAAATCCCCCTCCCTGCACAAAAAAAAACAAACAAAATGGAACGGGCACATCAACACTCGAATCCTCCCCCCCACACAAAAAAAAACAAACGAAATGGAACAGACACATCAACCTCCAAATCTCCCTCCCCAAACAAAAAATGAACAAAACAGAACAGGCACATCAAGCCCCAAAACCCCCCTCCCACAAAAGTTGTTAGAGATTATTTTTAGTAAAATACCCATTGAACATCATCGCTGTTTCAACACAACCCTCCAGAATTTAATTTTATACATTCTTCTAAAACTGTGGCATTTTAAAACACCTTAGGATATTGGAACAAGCACATGAGAATCTTTCACTCATCCTGTCATTATGTGTCAGGCAATAAACACTTAGCCCAGTAATTCATTGGAACGATGCCAAAATAAGATGCTGTTTAGTAGAATATTGTGCTGACGTGGAGTGAAGCAATTCTGTGGACATCACTGAGTCTCCTTGCCTCTGTCACAATCATCACACACTTATTTTTGGGTGCCATTCTTATATTCTTCTGTGTGAAAATAGCCCACATGGAGGTGGTGGTTGTCCATCATGTCCCACGCTCACGGGAAACCTGTGCGGGAGAGTGTTTCACGTGGAAAAGCCATTGCATTCCACTCTCTCGACCTCAGAAGCCCCAGGTCCAGTGGTATAAGCAAGCATCACACATAGTTAGTGAGAGGTATTACCAAATTTTATTTCTATAAGCAGTAAAATTCCAAAATAAGTGAGCAACTCACCCACTGGTATACTCTTCCCATGGATCTTATCTGCCCAGCCAGCATAGTAACGTAGGGTCCTTATACATCCCTCCAAGTCAATGGCAAATGATTGCAGAAATGGCTTGCCTGTGTCCAACGTTTCAAGTGTCTAGTAAGTTCAAATAATAGCCGATTTAGAATACATTGGTCTATGAATCAGTCCGCCCTGAAAATAGGCACAAGTAATCCGCACCTACTGAGTGGAATGTTATCCCAGGAGAGGTTTGACCGTCTCTTGTGGGGTGGTCGCTGCCTGCCAGTTTTGTGACAAAAACCCTACTTGCCAATCTTTAGCACCGCTGTGAGTTTGTTCAGATCTTGCTGCAAGTGACCACACACGGTGCTGTGTTATTGGAAGAGAACATAGCATTGTGTGAACACCAGCAGAAGTTCCCACCTTTGACCTTATCATGAAGAGAATGGTAGTGTAATGGTTAGCCCACTGCTTTACGGCACAGGGTACCCAGGTTCAGTTCCCACCGTTGCCCGTAAGGGGGCGTTCCCCCCTTGGAATGCATAGGTTTCTCCAGGTGCTCCCGTTTCCACCCTCAGTCCAAAGACCTACCGGTTAGTAAATTGTAAGTTGTCCCATGGTTAGGCTCGGGTTAAATCGGGGGATTGCTGGGCAGTACAGCTTCCACACCGTATCTCAATCGATAAATAAACTAAATGATGTCTGATGGTGTGTGGTCTTGCGGGCCCTGACAAACCCAGCTGGTGCTGATTATGGACAGAGTAAGCCTCGGTCAGTTTCTGCAGTGTATTCCGTGAACAAAGTGATGTCGTGGAGAGAGCCCCACAGGAGTGGCATTTATCCAGTCAAGTGAAGACTATCCTGACCAGGGTCTCGTCGGCGATGGAAAGCCTGTGGAAGCACGAGCTTAGACCCCGCATGCCACTTCTCCTGATTTGCATCTACAGTATATGTTGTTTTTTTATAGTTTCACAAGAGTACTGTGTCATTCTAACCTCAGCCTGGTGCAGTTCCCTGGTGAGCCTACCGGCGGGAAAGATGCCAGTGAAGTTGACAGAGTGCAGAGAAAATTTACAAGGACGTTGCCAGGACTTGAGGACCTCAGTTATGGAGAAAGGTTCAAAAGGTTAGGATTGTATTCCCTGGAGTGAAGAAGAATGAGGGGAGATTTGATAGAGGGATACAAAATTATGAAGGTAACTGCAAGAAGACTTCTTCCACTGAGGGTGGGTGAGACTAGAACTGGAGGTCATGGGTTAAGGGTGAAAGGTAAAATGTTTAAAGGGAACATGAAGGGGAACTCCATCACTCAAGAGGGTGGTGAGAATATGGAACGAGCTGCCAGTGGAAGTGGTGGGTACGGGGTCGATTTCAACATTGATGAGAAGTTTGGATAGATTCATGGATGGAAGAGGGTCTATGGTCTGAGTGCAGACTGATGGGATGAGGCAGATTAATAGTTTGGCACAGACTAGATGGGCCAAATGGACCGTTTCCGTGCTGTAGTGTTCTATGACTCTATGACTATTAATGCCCTTGCCTTTATCTCACATTAGTGCCCTTGAGTTAGTGCACATGAAAATGGAAGGTTGAAGTAAGGAATATCTTTCAGCGGGAAACCTCCAGCTCTTCAGCTAATCACAGAACGAGCCTTTGCTCTGACAGCATTGCACCTGCAGCTTTCTAGCTCCAACAGCCTAAGTTCCTCTACTATGCCATGTTATATGGTCGCAAAATTATATGGAACAGTTTCAAGGAACATCTTTGATCATACACCAAAGGTAATCAAGTTATGTGTGACATCCCAAAGAGAGCCTTGGGAAAATCTGCTGGCCATCAAGTCAAGCATGGGAGCAAATCGTATTGTCAGCTGTAGGGCAGTCCTGGTACTTTGATGGACAGACAGACGTGACAATGACTGTCAATCTGATCCATGTTAATAGACACAGTACTGGAATATGGCTGAGAGATCTGTTAGTGCTCGGTTGCCACGGGTGGCCCTACAGCAGGGTTCCACCAGCAGTAATGGTGCTGGGCACATCTCTGTGACCCTCTTCACCATCTCAACAACTGGAGCACCCCTGCATGTGCTCTCCACCCTACCGGAGCTCGACAGGCCCCACATTTCTAACTAAAGGCTGAAAGCCCCAGCACACTAAACCTGCCCTAGCATATCCACTGGGCCATGCTCTATTCTCTTGAGTGGTCCAGATAATAGAATTGTTACTTCAAGACTACAAAACACTGCTTACTGATGCTCTGCTTTTAATATGCTCCTCACTACAGCACCTGTGGTTTATCAAGTTTACTGCTTTCATCTTCCAAGATCAAATAAGAGAGATGTATTAAACTCCCGCAAATCTTTTACCTTTGTTGAACAGTTTGAATTGTACTCCAGTTCTCACTATCTCCTGCATTAGCGGTGAAGTTGTCTGGAATGACACCACCTCCATCTGCACATCAACTATTATCCTTCCCTATTTCTCAGGCCTGCCCTGATTCAGACTGAAAGAGCCCATGTGCACAATTGATGATACCCTACACCCTTGGGAAACTGCAGTGTTAAAGAACCCTTACTGCTAGATATTTGTGTCTGTGGCTCTATGCCAAGTTGCTAGGTGCAGGGTATGTGCCTCGCAGAGTTTCAGTGACATTGTGGAGGCATCACCACATCAAAGATTGCTCTTGTCAAGCCATCCATGACAGCTTGAAGCTACTCTGAAGCACAAACACTCAGGCTCTGCACACTCTGAGAACTAAGGACTCTCATAAATCCCAGTAAACATGACTGCTTCTTGCTTCTTCCTCAATGGTGTCACTGGAAGAGGTAGGGTGGCCAGGTTGCCATTATCCCATTGCCAGGGATGCGTGGGCACGTAGGATATGGGACACTTACAGTAAAACGGCAAGATCTCGTATCTGCTATGGTGGAATTAAGGGTTTGTGATGCTGAGATCCAAATGTTCTCTGGTGATTCAGAAAGTTCAAAAGCAAGGGAAAAAAGTACACTTCCACTCTGTAATAGACTTACAGTGACCACAAGAACTTTATAACCAATGAAGTAATCCTGCAATCAATTTCAGCAAAGCGTGCTCCTGCGTATTGCCTGGCTGATGGTCAACAGAGTCTTTTGAGGTGTCATCTCTGTGTCAATTTCTTGCAGAAGCCAACTCCCACACACCAAACCAGAGCAAGCAACCTTTGAAGGACTTCTACACCCAGAAGATTGTTGGGAGATGAGAACATGCTTACTGAGGAGGTGGTGAATGCAGAGACTCTCATAACATTTAATAAGTGTCTCAATGAGTATTTGAATCGCCAAGGGTAATTAAGTGCTGGAAAATAGGATTGGTACAGATGGTTCTTGGCATTTAGTGAGAAAGGGCCTGTTTCTGCACTGTTTGACTCGATGTCTCTAACACTGTAATTGCTTATCTGTTTTGGTAATGTTAATTATGGAATAAGTAACAACCAAAGTTCAAAGGGCATTTATTATCAAAGTACATATACATTATACAACCTTGAGATTCGTCTCCTAACAGGCAGCCAAAAAACAATTTAAAAAGACCCAATGTGCAGAGAGGGAAAAAAAAACAAATCATGCAAACAATAAATGCAAGCAAATAGCGTTCTGAACTGAAGTCCACAAAGAGCGTCTGTCCACAGAACCCTAGTTTAGCACCGAGCAGAGCAGCGAGCTGAACTGGGCCACCCCTAACCTTGGGCCTTGACACCCTGACCTTTCTCAATCTGGCCCGGCGCCTAAATTGTCATCCAAACATTGGGTTCAATTGCTTTGGTATGCTCTAGGGCCACAATGATGAGGTTTTAGGTCAGTGGCCGATGATCGTTTACCAGAAAAAGAGTGATTACCTGTGTATTTAGTTGTTTTCCTTGTTTCACTGACCACCAGCCAGAAGTCACTGAGGTTCACCAGCACTATCTTAAAGCAGATCGGCAGTAAAGACACTGACATCAACTAAGTCAGACAGTGCGATAAGGATCAGATGGAAAATTGTCAGTTCTGTTGATTGAGGGCTGAATAATCTTCAAGATCGTGCAAAGAAAGCACGTGCTCTTTGTAATAATGCCTAGCTATATTGATCTGAATAGGCAGCAGGGTTCAGTTGATCTACAACAGACCCCCTCTGTTCACAATATGTCCTCCTCCCCTTTGCATTGTAATCTGGAGAATGGAACATGAACCTATTCTATTGCCCCAAATGAAGGAACTGTCATCCATTCTTTGTATTACACAGTGACAACCTCCTTGAATCCCTCGTTACAGATAGTCTTTCTAAAGGGGAGCAAATTCCACTTATGTAGCAGCCCTTGACGGAATGATCTCGACATGACCAGGCTGACTTGATTACCGTGTTTAATAACGATGGAGAAAGCTGCTGACAAACTAAATATTTGTAATCATCAAAGTTAGGTTTGTGCTTTATTCATGTCGACATGAAAAGAACTTGAAGTTTTCAGCCTATGTGCTCTTGGCCAGGTGCATTTGAACTTGACTCAAAGCTATTTACTTGCTATTGAGTTACTCTCTGCTATTTTTCTATTGTAGGAAGTATTTGTAATGTGGTTGTATCATTTTTCTCTTTTTCCGTAATAGAATCATCACCAACACAAAAGAGCTTATCCAATCCTGAGATAGTCCATTGTCTATCATTCCTTTAATTTATAAAGGTCTTTGTTTCATGGAAATATATCTCAGCAACAATCTGCCTTCATTTAGTGAAAATTAATTCAGCTTGTCATCTTGTGCTGTGATGTGGGATAATTATATTATTCTATTAACCCTAATAGATTATTCCGTGCTTGATGCTGTCTGATTGAGCACTCCGAGAAAAAAATGTGAGGTCCCTAACTCTCCAAATGTCTTCTCAGTTACTATCCCTCAACCATCAGGCTCCTGAACAAAAGGGGATAACTACACTCACTTGCCCATCTATTAAGATGTTTCCCACAACCAATGATCTCAATTTAAGGACTCTATCTCGTTATCCCAAGTTCTTGTTATTTTTTGCTATTTATTCATATTTGTATTTGCACAGATTGTTGTCTTCTGCACTCTGGTTGGTCTTTTGTTGATCCTGTTATAGTTACTATTGTATAGATTTGCTGAGTATGCCCACAGGAAAATGAATCTGAGGATTGTATATGGTGACATATATGTACTCTGACAGGAAAATTTACTTTTTGAACTTTATGAAAAGTTAGGTGGGGCAGCCACGTAGTAATAGGCTGGAGCAGCAACAATAACATCACAGGTTGGATTCAACCCTGGAAGATATAAAATGCAGTTACATAAAGTTGCTAGCACTTGAAAGGGTACTGGAAAGTAAAGATAATTGTAAATTATGACTTACTGACAAATATTTGATAAGAAAGGGAACCCAGAGTCCTTACTCAGTCCAATTATAGTCATAGTCATAGTCATACTTTATTAAACCCGGGGGAAATTGGTTTACGTTACAGTTGCTCCATAAATAATAAATAGTAATAGAACCATAACTAGTTAAATAGTAATATGTAAATTATGCCAGTAAATTATGAAATAAGTCCAGGACCAGACTATTGGCTCAGGATGTCTGACCTTCTGAGGGAGGAGTTGTAAAGTTTGATGGCCACAGGCAGGAATGACTTCCAATGATGCTCAGTGCTGCATCTCGGTGGAATGAGTCTCTGGCTGAATGTACTCCTGTGCCCACCCAGTACATTATGTAGTGGATGGGAGACATTGTCCAAGATGGCATGCAACTTAGACGGCATCCTCTTTTCAGACACCACCGTGAGAGAGTCCAGTTCCATCCCCACAACATCACTGGCCTTACGAATGAGTTTGTTGATTCTGTTGGTGTCTGCAACCCTCAGCCTGCTGCCCCAGCACACAACAGCAAACATGATAGCACTGGCCACCACAGACTCGTAGAACATCCTTATGTTGTCAGCTTTTAATATTGGTATTGGTTTATTGTTGTCACATGTACCAAGATACAGTGAAAAACTTGTCTTGCATATTGTTTATACAGATCAAATCATTAAACAGTACTTTGAGTTTGAATAAGGGAAAACAATAAGAATGCAGAATAAATATAAAAGCTACCAAATAAATGCAGCGTGGATGAACGATAAAGTGCAAGATCATAATGAGATAGATTGCAAGGCCAAGAGCCCATCTTTTCGTATGAGAGGTCCATTTAAAAGTCTGATAACAGTGGGATAGAAGCTGTCCTTGACACTCTCAATACCCTGGCTACCCTCTTAATACCGTTTAAGTGATCTGGAAACAATATACATTACATTTGGATAACTCGCCAGATCAATCAGCAATGATTTAGTCATTTTATGAATTTAATTTTGTCTCTAAGACTCAGCAAAATCTTTTACTTTCTCTACAAATTCTCTATGAAGCTTGAGTGTGCCCTCACAGAATAGGTGTCAGCCTTAGTGTCAGGATTAGATTTATGAACTGGTATTCCTGGTTTCACCCTCAGAATTTCTGATTTAATTTGGAGATGTCAGATTATAGGCTTGAAAAGTTTAACTGACCTGTTGTCAATATCCAGCATCGTCGCCCACATTGATACAAAGTTAAATATGCTAAATATTGACTTGGACTCAATAAAGCCTCATGGCTTCAGGTCAGAGAATGTCACGGTCTTGCTGATTATCACATCCAGAATCAAGATTAGGTCAGCAGTACCATCACTGACTGACACTCACTGGACAGAGAGGCTAGACTTAGTGCATCACTTGGCAAAGGAGCCAACACAAGAAACTGACCCAATATTCCTTCAAGAAAAAATAGTAATGGTCAATCCATCTTCCTTGTGAGCGCAGAGTCCTGCCTCTACTTCTTGGAAAATTCTCCACCAAGTGGTTTAAAACTATAACCATGGTAAGTGGATAACAAATCACAAACCTCACCATAGAGGACCCATCAAGAGCAAAGTTTTATATACTGTAAGAATTTATCATCTCCCCTTCACTCTTCAGTTACTGTGAGGCAAGGAGGCTCATTGTTGACTCATTGTGGAAACATTGAAGTGATTTCCAATATTATATAACTTTTGAATATGGATAAGTATCTTCAAAATTTACAAAACATGGTGAGGCTACTCTTCTAAGCTGCTCATATATGAACCAACACAAATACAGGGTAAAGACAAGGCTAAGCTGTCCATCCATTGACAAATTTGAGAAAAACCATAGATTTATCACATTCTGCACCTAAACAGGAGGAAGCTCCATGGTGAGGTTCAACAGTATTAGTGTTAAAGACCCAGCAAATGCAAATGCCAAGCAAATGGTCCATGTTAGTCTCCACCATCATAAAGATCACTGACCAGCCATTTTGATGTATTCTCATGGAATGAGGAACCTGTGGATGGAAAGGCCATTGAGGTAGCAGTGATGAAGGCCTAAGCTACTACAAAATAATGCCTAGATAAATTTTTATCCAAAAATAAAACAGAATAGGCAACACCCCATTCACCAGGAGAGTGACAAGAAATCTTATGGATGCTTCCATCATATACCTGTGGGAGGCTAGGACAATTAGGGAAGGTTGTGATGGTAATTGAGAGAGATGTTGCCTGGAAAAGATGACAGTAGCAATAAGGAGAGATAAGATAGGCTGGATTTATTCTCCCTAGAATATTGGAGGCAGAAGAGGTGACCTTATCGAGGATTATAAAATTATGGGGGCATAAATAGGGTAGAGAATCTTTTTCTCAGGAGAGGAGATTTAAGAACTCGATGTAAGAGAAGAGGAGTGAAATGTAAAGGGGATCTGAGAGGGAAGTTATTCAATAACTTATGGAAGGTTATGCTGGAATGAGCTGCCAGAGGATGAGGTGGTGTAGGTGGATACAACTATAACGTTTGAACAAGTACTTGGCTAGGATAGGTGATGAGGGAAACAGGTCTAATGCAGGCAAATGCCATCAGTTGAGATGGGTATCAGAGTCGGCATGGACAAGGGGGTCTAGAAGGGCCCTTTTCTGTGTCTATAGTTGTAATATTCAGATGCCCTGTTGGCCTACAAGCAAAACCCCTGCACCTGCACACACGACGCCCTCAGAGCTGCTACTAACAAGGTGCAGCAAACTGCCCGACGTTGTGCGGACAGCCACTGGCTGAACTTGTGCAGCAAAATCCAATCGGCCGCTGAGAGCGGAAACGCAAGAGGGATGTTTGGTGGCATCAGGTCAGCAACGGGCCCTTCAGCAACCGAGACAACACCACTGAAGTTAAAAAAAATGGGGCAGTCATCGCGGGCCAATACCTGGAGCTGTACGCAACCCGGAATGTGGTGACCCATGCTGCCCTGGAGGCACTCACCCACTTGCCAGTCCAGTCATGGAGGAGCTCAGCAAAGCCATCAACTGTCTCGCCAGTGGAAAAGCCCCAGGGAAAGACGGAATTCCCTCTGAAGTCTTGAAGAGCAGGAAACCTGTCTTGCTGCATCATCTACACCAGCATGTGCTACCAGACCGTGAGGAAATGATATGATTTGGTGATATGAAACGATGTGAGTCAGCTGCACCTTTCCTCATTCCCTGTTACTGTTGAACTTGAACGCACGCGAGGTCATTACCCACGTGTCATCGATGTCAGCACGGGAAGAAGATCAACTGCTCGAGCTTGCAAATGACGGTGAGCTGAGAAGTATGTTTCACATAACATCTCTGCCGGCATTCTGGATCAAAGTCAAGGCTGAATATCCCAAGATAGCCACGAAAGCACTGAAAATGTTGCTTCCACTTCCAACATACCTCTGGGAAGCGGAGTTTTCTGCAATAAATGCAACGAAAACTAAATCGCGGAATAGACTGGACATAAGGAACCCCTTCGAGTATCGCTGTCTCCCATCACCCCTCGATAGGACCGTCTTGTTGCAGGGAAACAAGCCCAGGGCTCCCACTGATTTAGCGATATTGGTGTGTTGCAATGATTTCATATGTTCATACGAGGAAAATATGCGCTGTGTTTTTAATATCCAAACGTTACTTAAAATGTTATGCTGCTATTGACTTATAAGTGACTTATAATTGACTTATCACTATATTCATGCAAGGAAAATATGCGCTGTGTGTTTAACATTAAATTCATTAGATAAACCCTTTTAGAAACGAAATTGAGTTTTTTTATCAGCCACTTATAAGTGACTTATAGTTGACTTATCACCTGTATTCCGGTCGTGATTAACACCCCCGCTCCCCCAGTCAGCTGGTCCGCAGTGCAAAGAAGGTTGGGGACCCCTTATCTACACGAACTTCTGTGTCTTTGCTGGGGAACGGCCACGTCCCCCAAGACGCGCGAGATGCCAACATTGTCACATTGCACAAAAATAAGGGTGACCGTAGTGATTGTAACAGCTACCATGGCATCTCTCTGCTTAGTATTGTGGGGAAAGTGTTCGCCCATGTCGTCTTGGCATGACTTCAGAGCCTTGCATCTAGCGTCTACCCAGAGTCCCAGTGCAGGTTCAGAGCTGGCAGGTCTATAGTGGACATGATCTTCTCACTGGGCCAGCTGCAGGAGAAGTGTCCAAAGCAGCAGAAGCCACTGTACACAGTCTTCACTGATCTGACCAAGGTGTTCAACCTCGTCAGCAGAAGCGGACTCTTCAAACACCTAATAAAGATTGGCTTCCCCCCAAGACTGCACAGCATCATATCCTCCTTCCAAAAGGATATGCACAGCACTGTCTGCTTCAATGCACCAACTTCTGACATCTTTCCAGTGAGCAGCGGAGTGAAACAAGGTTGTGTCTGGGCACCGACCCTCTTTGGAATCTTCCTCCCCATGCTCCTTCGCTGTGCTTTCGCAGACTGCACTGAGGGCATCTCCCTTCGCACGAGAGCTGATGGCAAGCTGTTCAAAATCGCTCGCTTGCACTCCAAGATCAAAGTT